>NW_017731591.1:814780-858020 GCF_001890085.2 Hipposideros armiger
CGTGTGTGTGTGCACCTGCATTGCTGGGGGGTGCGTGTGCATGTGTGTGTGTGTGTGTGTGTGTGTGCACCTGCATTGCTGGGGGGTGCGTGTGCGTGTGTGTGTGCGCGCGAGCATGTAAAGATCAGGAGCTAGACAAGTTCTCATTAGACCCCTGTTCACAGGCGGCGACTCCTCTGAACCCAGAGGAAGCAGTGTGCTGCCTGCACCCGCTCTGAGCTCAGCGAGGAGCCTTGGGCATCCGGGCACTGGGATCTCCTGGCCTCCTCCATAACGCGTCCCTTCACTGTGCTGTGTGAGCACCCATTTGAGTCCCAACGACCCTCCCAAACTGTCATTTCTCCCGAGTGACATTTGTGCCGAGGCCGAGAGCCCCTGAGAGGAGGAGATGGGTGTGAGCATGGCGTTCGCTGTCACCCAGTCTTCCGCACGGTGCCCCAGTCTGCTCAGGGCACTGGGAGGGTCTAGAGGAAAGCAAGGCCAGACTGCCCTCAGCACCAACCGGTCCCTGATGTGGCCGTCAGTCGCAGCAGGCATCTCACACGAGCGTTTCTAGCTGAGCTTTGTGAAGCGTGGTCAATGCCTGCCTTTGATGTCAACTCAGGATTCTTTGGCAAAAATGCCAGAGAACTTGACAAGTCCTTTTCTTAGAGTTCTCTCTTCTTTTCCTGGTTAGGCGAGTTTTCCCAACTAGCTTGTGCTAGTTTTAGAGTATTTTAAAAATAGCAACGACTGCGTAGCCAGAGGCCCAAGGTCAAACCGGGCCAGCCACAGGCCTGTTATGCTCCTGGCCTTCACAGCTATTCATGCATGACATCTGAACAGCTCTACAATTGGGGTCTGTTTCATGCAATAAGGGTCCAAATTATATACTGTTTTGTGTTTTTCTCCATTTTTTATAGGAATAGCTTTGGCTTCCTTTTTTACTGTATCTGCATACCACTGAGTTATACAGTAGGTTTGCTATAAACTCAAGGCCACTGAAATTTTATGAAGAAAACTTTCAAAAAAACTGATAGTGTTGAGACAGATTCCCTTTGAAACATGTTAATGTGCTGCATAAGAACCAAGCACTTCAATTCCACATTATCCAAAATGTGCACATTCTGCTTCAAAACCAGGACACTAAAGCTACTGGCTTTATAAGTACCAAGACTACATAGTATTTCTAGCCACACTTTTCAGTAAATAAAGTTCGGTACTTACTGGCATCACGACAGGCAGGGCTTGGGTGGGTGTGCTGCTCAGCCACCAGAAGTTTCTAGAAATGGACACGACTTCCAGGTCCTTGCTGCCGCTCCAAAGGAGCGTGGCGGCTCAGGCCGTCTTCCCACTTGTGGTCACAGGAACATGAGCGGTGCCTGGGAGGGAAATGCTGGTAGGTCCTACGTCTTAGGTGACAGCATCAAAACCAAGAATCAGAAATGTGAGTGACGTCGTCAAGTCAGGTGACCAACAGGACACAATCGTGATGAACTTGACTGGTTCTTCGTGATCCATGGCCGTTGAGCCTGGCCTTCCAGTCCCCACTCAGGGTCTGTCTGCATGTGTCCTCCGCTCTCGGTCCACCCGTCCCTGACCTCACCCCCTTCTCCCCACTGTGTGCCCTGCAGCTCACCTGACAGTGTGACCTCCACGACCTGAGTGATTTCGGGGGCACCTCCAGACCTGTTCAAGTCAGTGGATGCTGGTCTGCGAAGCACAGTGTTAGACTGAAGAGTCAGCAGTCATTGTCACACACAGGGAGCTCCCTTCCCCGTAGTTAATACGGGTATAAGCCCTTAGGCTTAACCAGGAAAATGAGAGGACCTGTGGCTGCTAATTAATTATTTCACTACAAGACTCAGCTGCTCAGTTAGAACTCAAATGCACAAATAAGAACAAAATATTTTGAACAAAAGAAACAGGTCTCCACTCATGTCCCTGCCCGTTGGTTAGCCTGCTCTTCCTGTTCCGTCTGTGTGTTTACTGAGTAGCTGATCAAAACAGGAGGGATAGTAAGTTAGTACGTGATGCATGTTTCTGTGATTGTCCAGCCATAGCCGATTCTTCTGCAGCCATTACTGAGTCCAGATGGGACCCTGACCTTGTGTCACAATGAGTCCAGTTCTTCAGTTGCCATGCAACCAGTCTCCCTCAAATTCACTCTCCACGTCAGGAATGGAGAGGACAGAGACATAGCAGTGCGGCCGGGTGGCATTCCTGATTGCAGAAGTGTCCTAGGTAATGACAGACACGTTGTGTGTCACCCACAGTTGCAGAGAAAGGCGTGAGAGACGGGGCCACTTACTGTCCATGCGCGCCTGGCCTGGCTTCCCCTCCCTTCTTCGAAACCTGCTTCCGCCTCAGTCACTTCATGCGTTCATCTTCACCACATTCTGTGGAGTCGACATCGGTTGAACAGCTGTCAAGTGCCGGGCGCTATAATACGCTCCAGGCAGCAGCTACTGCAGTCAGGTGAGCAGTAGTGCACAGTGAATAGCTGAGGGAAAAGCTGAATGAATGAGTGAGTGAATGCAACGCCATCCCCCCTGCTCACCTTCACTGTATCTGAGCACAGCTAGCATCTCTGGGCCAGTCACGGATGGTGCCCTTCTGTGGCTCTGGGGGCCTCTGCCCACGCAGAGCTCTGGTGCCTGGACCCCTCCTGTTAGCTCGCTTGCTCTGCTGAGCTGGAATTCCTCACCAGGATCTTCTTGACCAAATGACTCTTTAGTCTCCAAAGATGCTGACTTCACATTTAGGGCACGGCACAGAAGAGCCTGAACCACTCATTTGTTCAATCATTCACTCGTTTTTTTCTAGGAAAACAGTGGACCTCTACCGAGGCCTAGGCTGTGTGACACAGAGAGGTCCCTACATTCTGTAACAAGCATTTCCTACCCAGAAAGTGCACAGAAGGACAAAGAAACTTGCAATTACCAAAAGAAAGCCTGGCTTGAGCACCCAAATCCTTTGTTACATAAAAACCCATTCCTAAAGTCTCCAAAAGGGCCCCATGTTTGAGAAGTATCCAATGCAGAATTTTTTATGATGTTGGTGGATGTTTGCCAAAAAACATTTATGTTTTGATGGACAAAATCTATTCTGTGAAGTCACAATAGACTACATTGCGTCAATAAATAAATAAATAAATAAGTAAGTAAATAAGTAAAAGAATGGTAGTGATTGGGATTACAAGAATTAAAACTGTTTTTTTTAAGACATAAATTGACTCAAAGTAAGCTAGTAGCACTCAAAAGGAGAAATTTCTAGAAGACCTGCTTAAATGGGGAGCTAATGTATTTTAGTGAGTTTATCCACTCTTAAAACAGTGCCTTTAAAGCGATGAGAGACGCTTTAGAAGAGTCTGCCTTCCTCAGCGTGTCTGACGCGGTGGGGCAGGTGGTGTCCTGGCGAGGGTCCGCGAGCTGTTGCCACAGGACGAGAACCTCCAGCGAGCGCCTAAGTGAAGTCTACTGCGATCGGATTCGCTCATTTTTACCAGGCTTCATGAATACGTCAAAACATTTCAGGAGCCGTCTCCTAAGAAGCTGCTGGCACTTAACTTCACCGTGCAGTTGTCACCAGTTTGTCCTGGGGTGACATAAAACCTGTCATCTGAGCAAAACGAGGCACGTTAATGTTGCATAAAACACAGCCTGGACTCCAAACCACAGAAACTATCTTCCGGATAGAAAACCATCCCTCTTCAGATGCCTGTGATTCTAAGAAAAATTTCCCCATGGGCTCACATCCCTTACTCCTACAAGAAGAAAATCATCCACACTCGAAGTATGCCTTGGTGGAGGGAATTTTAGTACACTGCTCTGTGGCCAGGAAACATCAGTTTAAACTATCATTTTGGTAAATGCAATTGCATATGCATATTTTACCTTCAAAACTAAAGTGAGTTTTTTCTCATAAGGTCTTCCAAACAAATTGTTAGATTCAGTGGAGTTGAAAAATTAAAATCAATTTTAGCAAAGAATCGTTCTGAAGTACAATGCTGAAAGCAATTGAAATGTTTGCAGCGTACGTGTCCACGTCAGCAGCTCGCCGGCGCGGTCTCCTTTCTCCGTCTCCCTCTTCTGCAGCCTGCCTCCTAATCTTCCCTAAATATAGTCTTTATCCTGCCGTCTCCTCCTAAACTCCTAAAGGGGCATATTCTGAGCTCCCTCTTGTATATGTGACCTCTCTCTCCCAGGAGAGGACTGGTCTGGAAGGTCCACGCTGGAGGGGTGGGAGGCTAAGGACAGGCAGTAATGAGCCGTGCTGTCTGGGACCCGCGCGGAATGACAAACCTGCGACCCGCCGGCCCTGTCCCCACAGCAGGCAGGCTCGCTGGGGCAGCAGGAGTGGCGTAATCGGTAATCGGTGCCGGCCCCCCTCCCTGGGGAGGGTCTAACAAGCTGTAAACACGCCCTGCAGGCAGGAAGCTGGGGGGGCTAAGAGGCTCCCAGGCTTCAAAACCCCGCCAATTGGATTATCGGTTCTCACGCAGCCAGGGGGCCTTTGCAAGGAGCCTGGAGGCGGGCAGTTCAGCTGCCACTCGGAGCGCAGCGCAGCCGGCTTTCCTGCCTCGTCCTCAGCGGGGCAGTGCTGCCCGTGTTCAGGGCGCATGCGTGGGAGTCCCAGCTCCACCTGAACCAGCTGTGTGGCCTCGGGACAGGCGTCTCCTCTCTGCTTAGTGTCCACCGTGAGGGCAGCTGCGTCACAGTGAATGTGTGTGAAATGCTCAGGAGGGAGCCTGGCGTGTAGCGAGCGGCAGGATTATCTGCTGCTGGGAAACGCTGTCCATTGTGCGCTGCGTGCAAGAGCTGTGCTGGGAGCCAGGGGTCAAACGCGGGCGTCGGACTTCCTGCTCTCAAGGCCCCCGGTGCTCAGGCACTTACCATACCCGGTGACCTCCGTGGTGACCTCCGCGGTCGCCGTCGGTGCCCGAGAGAAGGCCAGCAGGACAGCACTGCCCGCTGGGACTTAGGGACAGGCAGGCTGCCCTGGTGCTGAGGGAGCCCCAGCTTCCAGCCCCCCCACCCCGCGGACGGTCCCTGCTTGGGCTCGGGGTGTACATGCTGGTGAGGACCCCCCAGCAGGGGAACGACGCGTTCAGGCTTAAGCCTTGTCTGAAGAGCCGCTGGACAGAAGCACCCAGGTCTCCAGTCTGCAGGGACCGTGGGATGTATTTCCTCATTCTTAATCAGTCTTTACTTCAAATATACCTTTTGTATTTGTAATTTATGTATTTTTCTTAAAAATGTCCCTTCCAACTTACGTAAGCTTCAGGTCCCACAAGATCTGTATTCACTTCCACCCAGAGTATAAACAGGATTTCTGGGAGGTCAGGGTCCCGGGGTGACTTCAAGTTAGGCGAGCATTAGAGGGTGAGGTGCCATCTTGAGCAGAGGCCCCAAGGCGATGTGGCCCAGACCGTGGGCCGTCCCAAAGGCGCCCACGACGTGTGTGCAGCCGGGCATCGGAGCCGGCTGCGCCCCTCCTCTGCTGTTCAGGACTCGGCTGGGCGACATTTGAGCCCTTGCTCTAACCACTCACTCACCTTGACTTCTTTCACTTCCGCTGGCGCCCGATGGAGAGAGCAGACTCCAGGTCTGTGGCTGCGTGTTTTACAGAAGGCGGGGCCTGAGGTAGCACCCCCGAGCCCGAGAGACACAGACCACTACGGGGATCTCCTTACATGTCACCTGAACACCCCCCTACCACCACCCTGGCTTCTCATCCCGGACACCGTGATAAGTCAGAAACGGAGATGTTTATGTATATACAATTATATATAACATACACGAGAACATGTACACGTGATCAGACTGCTGAGCCGGCGGAGGCCGTAACAGAGGCCAGAGTGAGACGTTAGAAAAGCCCGTTAATCGTGTGGATCCATTATTTTCACTGCTGCTCATCATGGCTTTCTAAATATGGAGAATTTAAATGCATACGTTTAAATCAGTACAATACTGTTACAAACAAGCCAGCAGGCCCAATATGGAGTCACTTATGCTAAGCTCCCCTGCCCCAACCAGAGTTTTAGTTACAGACCCGGCTCTCCTGGCCCGTCAGGAATGCCCTGGTCAGCACCGAATAGGCCCTGCCACCCTGCAGGAAGGTGACTTGGCCGTGACCAACCTGCTTTTGCTCAGGTGCGGTCCTGGTGCTCCCACTCTCTGCCTCTGACAGCCTCTCATTGTGTGTTGGGAGCCATCTCAGAGCACTGAGACCCCAGGCTGGCTGCAGGTGGAGAATGGCAGAGGCTAAAGACCCCCAAGTCCTGTGTGCTGAGAAAAGACTGCAAGCTGCTTGTTACCCGAATAGCAAAAAGGGGAACTGCTAAAATCAGTAACCCAACAACGCCCAGCGCACCTCCTGTGCCCTGGAAAAGCAGAAGCTCGTAAACCACAACCACCAGACCCTCGGATGTCACTGTCTATGGACTTACGAACTTTGGGACTTTTCCATCGTGGACTTGCTGACAGTTGCTATTTGCCTTAAGTTTCACGTCACTTAAAATATATTATTAGTCTGTGCTACGTGATCTCTTGTTGCCAAGAGATTATCTCACCCCCAAACCCTAAGTCAGGAACATTGGTTCCTCCTTCCCCAAAAACCCCCTACCAAAGCCCCTATGCTTAGGTAAGATTTGTTCCGGCAAAAGAGGAACTTGCTCTCTATATAAGCAACGTGCCTTTCAATAAAATTTGTCTTGTCTGCCATCCGCAGTCAGTGACCCTCTTAATCCCAACTTCGGCGTCTATGCCATTTGTTCTTTTCTCACTTCCTCGCGCCGATCAGTCCTGCTCAGGGACCGTTCGGTGGGTTCCCGGCCTGATCATCCAGGGGCCCCGGCTGTCGAGCGGCTCTCGGCAACTGTTCACATCTCCTTAGTTCTTTCTGTGTGTGCTGCGTGGGGTGCTCCCCGATCCATGAAGCATTGAAGAAAGCCGATAAAATCTTTAAAATTTATTTAGTTGAATTTTCTGTTTTAACACTACCTAATGTATAAATTGCTTTTTAAAAGGAATGAGGAAAATTAATAGGCAAACACAACAGTCCTGTAAGGAGGTAACCATCCAGTGAAGAAATCCAGCATATTAGATTTGAACCTTTCGGAAAAATATGTCCTGGTCACCGATGCCACACATTGCATTTTCCTAAGAGAGGAGGAGAGAAGAAATGGGAAAACAAGCTAACAAATACATGCCATGGAATTACAGATCGATCGTGCTGTTATGTTCTGAGCTTTAACCTCCAGCCGATCCAGCCCACTGGCGTGTAACGTGCGCCTCTTGCCCTGCTATGGCCCGAGATGAGCCACCGGAGGCAGGTGCATTCAGAGGCCACGCGCGGTCCCCGCCAGCTACAGAGACCAGCCATCTCTTCCCTTTGCAGTGACCTTCAGAAACACTGGGTTGTTTTCCCAAAATGCGGGAAGTAGATGAGAATTGCTCTTTCTCTGGGAAGGAGCCACGTGGACGAAATGACAAGGAGAGCTTTGTTCCTTTAAATGCCATCAGGTCCATCAGAGCGGGTAACAGACCACATAATTGTCTCTTTTCTTCCTCAGTCAAATCTTTGCCGAGGGCTTGGGCTCCCAAGTCCTGCTAATGAGAAAGAAAACGGGAAGGAACTCAGTTTCGTATTTAAAATCCTCCCCAGGGGCACACGGACTCCGTAACAACCACACAAATCAATTACCACGTTAAATAATTCTCTGAATTGTAAAGCAAATGAGCAGAAATAACATGTATTAGACAAAGCCTTATGCTAAAAAGTGATGCTGGTATTTTACTTAACTGCGGTTTTCCATTAGTTTATAATGACTATTTATATTACTTGGTTAATTACTTTTTAATGGCTGTGTTATCAGTTCGTAAAACTCCACGTAACGTTCGGCGCCATCCATGTCAATACTGTGCAGAAGTACAATGGAAATACATCGAACTCTTGTCTCTGTACTGAAATTTTTCTGTGTGCATTTTATATTTTGTACATTTTCTATAATAATCTTATATTCTTTTTGTTTTAGGGATAGCTCTGATTTAATTTTAAAATGTAGACCATCAGTATTATTACTCACTAAAATACCTACCAGAACACAGACGAATCCTTTTTACTGGGACGTTCCTAACTGCTGCTCCATCACCTCACATGTGCTACCCAGACCGGCCAGAGGGGGTTCATCAGGCCCTTTCGTTACCTCCCCGCAGGGTGAACTCACGGAAATGAATCGGGAGCACCTGCCCCAGGGTGGCTTCCTGACAGAGGCGTCCGTCCCCCAGCGCAGGGGCTTCCGGAGGCAGGAGATGCCTGTTGGGTGAAGTGTTTGGCCCTGGGGCAGAGCTAGCTCCCAAGCTGCCTTCAGTGCCCCCACCGTGTGACAAAGGGACAGTGGAGCCAAGTGCTGTTAGATGGTGGGGTGGGTGCCGTTGCTGAGGACGCCGGTCCAGGGCCTGCGGGCCGACGTGGCAGTGCCACGTGGGTGGGGGGCTGCTCTGAGCGCTGTTTCCAGGAAGTTCCCTCTGACTACAGGCACCCACGGGAGAGAAAGAACAGACGGCACTTGGGGTCCTCTGCTCCCCGGCGTGAACTGTCCTGTGTCCCCGCTCCGAGCTTCCTGACAGACGGCAGAAGGTCAGCTGGCAGCCTCTTGCTGCCCGTGGCGTTGGGTGATTTTCTCCTTGGTTTAGACTCGCCGTCTCTTCCCAACTACGTACACATAGCTCCAGAAAGCACGCGTGTCGGTTAGAAAGACCTGGCCGGTGCTGCCATGCTGCCTCCGTGACGGCCTCGTCGCCAAGGGACAGGGCATGCGATGCAGCTCTGCCGGCCTGCTCGGCCGCACACCGAGCCCCAGCCCTGGGCGCCCCTGCCGCCCTCCTGGTCCACTGGGAAGGCGTGCGTGGCCGTCACCGGCTGTCACTGCAGAGTGTCACCGCGGTCTCCCGACAGAGGCCTGCGGCTGAGGCTGACCCGGCTGGGCCCAGGCCTGGCCCCACCAGGAGCCGTGGGGGTGGCTTGTTCAGGCTTCTCATCCCTCAGTGAGCGTGGCCGTGGGCGTCTCGCAGGGTCATTGGGAGAACCGGGGAAGTCACTGCGGATGAGTCTCAGGCTACGAGAACTGATCGACAAGTAACTTAGGATCCGTTAGTGATGCTTTACCGTGTCCTTAATTGTCCTGTGGCTGAGTGTCAACTTCCTTGTCTGTAAAGTGGGAAAATAATGATTTTCTCAGAACTAGGTTGATTTGTAAGGATTAAATTAACTGTTTAACTGTGTACCGAGCATTTAAATGAGAGCTGCTTTATAAGACGGTTCTTGGAGTTCTTTCGCCATCATTGCACGTGGGAGGGGAGCAGCAGCGGGCCTGTGTCAGCCGTGCTGCACGTCACTGTGTGTGCCGTGTGGGTTCCGACCGCCAAACATGCTGCGGTATCCATGTCTCCCCTGTGAGACGTACACTGCAAGGGGTGAGCCATTTTGGAAAGACATTATTGAGGAAGTAGTGGTCCCAGTGGTACAGGGAATGGCAGAATCGGTTCACCCTTTTCCCGTCCCCCAGTGTCAGGGATGGGCCAGGACCTGTCCCCGGCTGTGCAAACAGCTTGCCTGCCTGAAAAACATATTTCCCGCCTCAGAAACATGTACTGGAATGAACGTAATGGCCCGAGACTGCCCTGCTTTTGAGGTAGGGTTGCCTGTTTCATTGTCACCACCTGGTCAGTAGGCCAGACCTCCCACTAAGTGGCTTCCCCACCTCCTTCGAATGAAGACCAAGGCGAGAGCGCGCACCTGTGCGCCCGACATTTCTGCGTCCTAGAGTGACGGAAATGCAGTCGTTTCAGAAAAACCTTGTCAGTGGTGCCCAGAACTCCAGGTCTGGCTGCCCGCCCCACGGGACACATTAGAGGATTGTGGCATTTCACCAGGGACCCTGTAATCTGTCACCACGGAGCCTGCTTTACTATCTGGGAGAAAGGAAAGACTTAGGATAAAAGGAAGTGCTCTCCTGGCGTTAGACAAGGAGTGGCTCCTAATGAAAACACTACCTGAGGAACTTACAGCGGTTTTTGTCTCAGTGAAAGGTGAGCCTCGCAGGTCTGCTCCTTAAAGAGCGGAGTTACAACTGCCTGTCATTGCGAGAGCAGCGCGGTGGGCGTGGCTTGCACACCGGTTGTGAATAAATAGACAAGAAACAGCCAACTCCTGCGGGCTTTCCCTCGCCAGCCCCTTTGTCTGAAACAGCGCAGCACGCTTGTCCTCCGCACGCTGACAAAGCCGCAGAGGGAAGCTCTTGCCAAAAATGCTGACTTCAGTTACAATGGCATTTGATTTTGCTTCTCCAAATTTAGATTCTTATTTGAAAATGCAGCTCGGCACCGCATCAGTAAAAGAAAAGCCAGACACAAAACCCACATGTATTGTATCTCCAGGCAGCGGTTGTGTGGCCGGGAAAAGGTGCCGGCTGTGTTCCAGAGCCCCCGTGATGCACGTGAACCAGAACTCCTCCATGGTATTAGCGGCTTTCGAGACACGGCCTGTTCCGCAGGGCTGGCGGTTAGGACCTGACCGTGTACGAGCGCAGTGTGTGCACGTCTGTGTGTGTGTGTGCATGTCTATGTGTGTGTGTGCACGTCTCTGTGTGTGTGTGTGTGCGCGTCTCGTGTGTGTGTCTGTGTGTGTGTGTGTCTGTGTGTCTGTGTGTCTGTGTGTCTGTGTGTGCATGCATGAGTGTGGCGTGCGTGTGTGATCTGTGAGTCACTCCCACACTCCAGGCTGCCACTGCCAGGGGCTTGGCCAGTGGCCTTTTAATTATACAATTCTCCTTCCATGTCCCCCAGGCCGTCTTCCAGAGGTGGTGCAGATGTCTTGCTTAGGATGAGCCCAGGTCACCAAGCCTGGGGTCTTGGGGGTGTTGATTTGAGCAGTGACAGGGCGGGCGCCTGCCTGGGCCCCGCCCGCAGGCCCCTCTGCCGCCCACAGGTGCTGTTTCCTGAGTGCTGGGCAAGGGGCCCTGCTTCTGTGTGCCCCTTGTTTCTGTTCAAAGGCCCGCCCAGGTCGCTCACGTGATGTAAGTGGGCGGTGAAGATGGAATAGTGGGGACTTTTGTGAAGAAGGAGGGTTGCTATGCTCCTGTTTGCTGGTTTTCACTGTCCTGAGCAGATGCCTCCATTTCTCTGTTATTTTTTATTTGATAATCATTTTATTACTTCGTTAGCTATCAGGTAGCATTTAGTGAAGGCTCATTAAAGAGAACACTTAAATGTCATTTATTTAACTTGTACAATTTTCATAATAAACTGTTATTATCTCAGTTTCGGAGCTGAGGACACTTGGCACAGGTCTGGGAAGTCCCTCATCCAAGGCCACACAGCGAGTGGTGTCAGCGCTGAGGTCTGACCGGCGAGCCTGTGGCACTGAGAGCCCGCCAGGGGCTGTGGCGGCACCAGGAGCTCGTGCACCCACACAGGCCCTCCACGCACAGTCACCTTTCCTAGTGGCCGCCACGCGCCGGGGCCTCTGACCGTGGAGGGGAGCTGGGGACCTGCGCTCACTGTTCAGTTCTCTCTGCTCCCGTGTTTCGACTCTGAAGCCGGCACAGCAGCGCCTCCCGTGTGCGGCCGTCGGAGCCGAGCTGCGGGGGCAGTTCACGCGCGGCGGATGGCGGGGCCCACTCAGGGCCGGCTCGCGGTGGGGCGGGCGCACCCTGGCGGAAGGACGAAGGCCTCGGTTCACCCCCTGTGTATCTAAACGGCCTCTGCCGCCCGCCTCGGTGTCCCGGGGCAGATCCCCGAATCTCCTCCATCCGGCCCGTCCTCCTGTTCTGCTCTGTCGCTGTCGTCACCGCCTTTTGCTTCTTGTCTGTGTGCCCAGCCACACACTCCCGCTGGCAGCAGCCCTCCCTCCCACGTAACGTTGCCCCTCTCAGGTCACCGCGGGCACAGGGCTTCTCCAGGTCCGGTCTGTAATCGCCCATCAGATGCCAGCCCGTCCTCACGCGTCCGAACCCCTCTCTCTGGACCTCGCGCTGGGTGGGAGACGCAGCGGAAATGTAACGCTGCCATCAGGCCGCCAGGAGCTGTCCGCCTGGCGACAGTAAGGATTAATGGACATCAGTGGTCTGAACATCAGTGCCGCCCACAGTCTATCTAGCGCCCTGGAGCCAGTTTATTTACTGGTTATTTTTAAAGCGTGTTGGGCACCGAGTAAGGGGACGACATGGGTCCCCGTGGGGCCTGTCACTTTATGTGCACCTTTTTAAAAAAAAGTAGGAATGTCAACTCATGAAGCACAGTGGCCACACAGAGGTCTGGGGAAGCCGTATGTCCAAGGCCATGGCTGTGAGACGATGGGGCGTCACGCTCTCTGATTTTCTTTTTTGAAGATTTTATTGGAGAACTGGGCAAGGGAGCAGTGTTGGGGAATTGGGGAAGGGGACAGTGTGTTTTTCCAGGACCCATCAGCTCCAAGTCAAGTTGTTGTCCTTCAGTCCTAGTTGTGGGGGGCACAGCTCAGCTCCAAGTCCAGTTGCCGTTTTTGGTCTAGTTGCGGGGGGTGCAGCCCACCATCCCATGTGGGAGTCAAGCCGGCAGCCTTGTTAGGAGCACACGCTGTAACCAGCTGAGCCATCCTGCCACCTGTTGGCAGCTCAGTGGCAGCTCAGCTCGGGCCCATGTGGGAATCGAACCTGCAACCCTGTTGCCCAGAGCTTGCACCCTGAGCCAGCTGAGCCACTCGGCCGGCCCCTCTCTGAATATTTTATTTATTCATGTTTAAAATAGAGATAATAATACATTCTTGAAGGACTAACTG
This sequence comes from Hipposideros armiger, assembly GCF_001890085.2. NCBI lineage: Eukaryota > Metazoa > Chordata > Mammalia > Chiroptera > Hipposideridae > Hipposideros > Hipposideros armiger. The sequence continues at coordinate 827,582 of NW_017731591.1, forward strand.
AAATGAGATTCTGAAATGTCTACTGCAGTGTCTGACCTGCATAGTGAGGCATCACTGATTGATAGCTACTCTCGTAGGCCAAACATTGGCCCCGAAGATAAGCCCTCGTCCCTGGAATTGTCACTGTACCTGGCTGGGCAAGCGTGAATATTCCTTTATAGGCAAAGAACATGATTAAGTGAAGGATCTTGAAAGGAGGCGTTTACCCTGGAGTACCCAAGTGGGCCCCAAATGCATCACCTGTGTCCTTATGGGAGCCAGGCAGAGGGAGTTCAGACACAGACACACAGAGAGGAGACAGACAGATAGATGACAAGTCAATGCGAAGGGGGACAGAGACGGCAGTGGCGTATCCACAAGCCAGGGCGTGCCAGCAGCCGCCAGAAGCTGGAAGAGTCAAGAGACACCATCTGCCACAGGGTCCCCGGCTGGAGCGCAGCCCTGCTGAGGGCAGGTCAGCTCAGTGACACTGACCCCGGGCTTCCGGCTTCGGAACAAAGAGTGATGCACTCTGTTGTTAAGCCACTATATGCGTTGCCGTCTGTTCCAGTGTCAGTAAGAAGCTAAGACGGGTTTTATATCTGCTGTTACACATTCCTAACGCGAGGAAGTGGCTTTGGAAGTGGGTGATGGGTCCATGCGAGAGGGAGAGGGAGACGGAGACGCACGGCAGCCAGGGCCGAGAGTCTGAGAACAAGCTGCTGCTGGTGGAAACGTGGGCGTCGAGCAGAGCCTCGTGAGGGCCCAGGAGGACGTGAGGGACGGTGACAGACCTGTGGCTGAGAGAACGCGTGTATACTATCCTAACAGGATGGCGTCAGAAGTACAAACGCTGAAGGCACTGTTGGAGACGGCCCCGGCGGGCCTGAGGGCCTGTGGTGGAGAGTGGGGGCGAAGGACCCCTCATGTACATGCTGCCGGGAAACGTGGCTGAGTCGTGCCCGGCAGTTGTGTCAAAAGCAGGACTTCCAAGCGATGAACTTGAGTTTTAACAGGGAGATTTCTAAAGAAATGTGAAGGTGCAGCCTGACTCCTTCTTGCTGCTCATGGTGAAAGCCAAGAGGAAAAAAATTGAGGAAGGAACTATTAAATGGAAATGAACCAGAATTTTATAAATTCAGAAATTTATCAAATTTATCCATATTGCCAAAAAATTAGCTAAAATTCGGGGATTCACTGTAGAGAAGCATGCTCCTCAGAGAAGGCCAAGGTTGTGACACAGAGATGGCAGGCGCGTGGCTCACCGTCTCAGCAGAGGCCAGGAGGAGGCGGGTTATCCAGGGCGGACCCGGGGGGGCGCTCTTGCCTAATGGGGTGACAGCCCGTGACATTCAGAGGAGACCCACAGGTTTTTGAGCGCATTGTACCAGGAGCAGCAGAAACACGGCCAGACTGGAAAGAAAGGGACAGCGATGAGGCAGAATGCAGACGGACTGTTAGACTCCCGAGACTGGACAGGTAGGGGACAGAGTGGCAAGCACATACGACCTTCATGGGAACAGGAGGACGGCTCCGAGGACGGCGCCTCGGGCGCAGCCGCAGGACCCAGCAGCCACGCTCAGGCAGAAGCCTAAGGAGACCGGCCTGGACCGTGCCCGGGGTGGACGCCCCCGCCCTCCTTCTGTACTGTCCCCTTCAGAGCGGGGGCACCTGTACTGGTTTTCCTGGGGCCGCCCAGCCACTGTTTGGAGGCAGGTTTCACAGGTCCCCAGAGGGAGAGCATTTCCCCAGACAAGTCCTACCCGGCGCTTCATCCGTACCTGCTTCAGCTGATGAGATTGGGGCGCTTGGGACTAATGACATTTAGGTGACATGTTGGAGTTCAGTTGGCACTTGAATGAGTTGAGAGTTTCGGGGTTGTTGGGATGGGGCATATATTTCGCATGTGGAATGGACATTAATGTTAGGGCCAGAGGGGAGACTAGGGGACTGAAAAATGCCCCCCCATATGTAACATCCATGTCCTACTCCCCAGAACCTGAGGAGGCCACCTTACATGTCAGAACAGTGAATGTCCCCGTAGGCTAACTTAGTGACTAAGTTAGGAGTCCTGAGAGGAGCACATCCTGATTATCTGGGTGGCCTGAGAGACAGTCACGTGTATTCTCAGAAAAGAAAGGAAGAAAGTTGGAGGTGGACACGCAAAAGGGAGGCCACACTCAGGAAAGTGGGGACACGCAGAGTGGGCAGGAAAGAAATGCCAAGCGGACGGCTGCTAGCAGCTGCCAGGAGCCAGGCAGCCCCCGGGGCCCCCCGATCCCCTGGAGGAGCGGCCCGCCCACCCCTGATCTTGGACTTCAGAGCCCAGAATTGGGAGAGAAGACGTCTGCGCTGTTTAAGCCACCAAGCTGGTGGCACTCTGTTGCAGCAGCCTGTGAAAGAAATCCAACTCTTTCACTTCTTTGCAATCACCAGAGAAGGCGTGAGCCCAGGGCGGGTGTAAAACGTTCCTGATAATGTCGTATGTCCTTGTGATGTGATAGATTCATTTCTGAGGCTAGCGTGTGTTCTCAGTAAACACTTTGGTATGTAAAGGAATGTCCCCAAATGCACAAATACGTGTCATGGACCTTTCCAAGAAGATCTCAGAAGCCACATTTCGAGAAGTCACCCTCTTCCCAGATACGCTTTTCCCAGCATTCATTTCAAGTAAACAACACTCCAAAAGCAAGTTAGAAACGCAACTCAATCGGCGGTTCCCCAGCAGCCCAGAAACACTGTTCAAGACGCCTATGTCCGTGGTCAACATACAAAGGACACGTGAGGTTTCCTGAGGTCACTCCATGAACTTGTTCACACAAAGCCACTGTTACACTCCATTTCGGGGAAGAGAATCACCAGCCCTCAAAACACATCTCAGTGTATTCACGGCCTGAAAAGGTCTTTGTTTCGCCTGGTCAGGCCTGATTCAGGATGGCTGTAAGCTGGCGCCCCACGGCCCGCCGTGGACGAAGCCCCCCGGACACCAGTCTGCAGGGCCCGCCAGCCCACAGGAACCCCTCTCGTCTTGAACGGTTGCACACGCTGCCCAGCACCGTCTCCCTCCAAGGAGCAGGCGTCTTGTCCTCACTGGGGTGCAGTGAAAGTGGGGAGCCGCAGCAGCCTGCTGTCAGCCGGAGGCACACGTGGCTCTGCCAGGGACTCGGGGTGCTGAGCCTCGTCCTGCACCTGCTGGGACACTGTCGGGGTGCCGCCCAGCCCAGGTGTGTGGCTGCAGTGGGCTCTGAGCCGAGGCCCCGAGAAGCCACGAGGGGCACCCAGACCAAGCAGAGAAAACGGCAGCCTAGAGTTGAATCTAGATGCTGAGCAGGCCAGACCGGATCACACGGAGTAGACGCTGAAATGACAGTACAGATGCATCCAGTGCGGATTGTCAGAACATGGGGAGTGTATGTCAGCGGGGTTAAACGGAAACTTTAGTCTCTTTTTCTAAGTTGGTAGGTTTGGGTTGCTATTTTCTGGTTAAAACACACAGATAATAACGTGGCAATGTATGTGGCCAAGTTTTTTAGCAGGTCCTCTGTGCCAGGCCTTATGGTAAATACTTCATGTCTCTCTACTATCTCTACAAGGTGAAGGCCCGTGCGGACACTGGGACAGAAAACCCAGCCTCGCCTCAAGACACACTGGGTCACGCCGCGCTCTGTACCCACATGTCTGAATTCCACTCTCTCTGTCTGATATCAGAAGTATGATCACGAGACCCTATCAGCACTCTTTACAGATGAAGCCAGGGTGAAATAATAAAGCAGTTAAGCTAAGCCAGTTTTTATGCCAAATTTTTCAGAGATTCTCCCCTCACCTGCCATGTCTAGTTACCACCTTGAGCCTTGTGGGGAAGATCATCTGCTCCATTCTCCACAGAACAGGAAGAGCGTGGAGTTTTGGGAGTTGCAGACGCCTTTCGCTGCCTTTAGAATGTGCTGTGTGCTTGGTTCTTTGCCGGTTCATGTGGGGGGCAGCTCAGGGGATAAATGACTTAGCCAAGGCCCTGCTCACAAGCAGCTTCTGCTCAAGGGGGAAAGCGCTGTGCCTCCGTCGTAACCAGGGCTGCTGCGCACAGCTCCCTGGAGGACAGAGCGTCCCTCCCTCGGCCCCACTTCCTGTCGCGTGGGACACGTGCACTGTCACCATCTGGGAAGTAAAGCTGAGCCGTGTCTTATCCAGCACCTGTCCCCGTGGCTCTCTGGCTGCCCCAGTAGCCATCCCATTGAGGCAGTGGGCACATGCGGGAATGTCACACGAGTCATTTACAGTTAAGGACAGTTGAGCGCGTGCATTTCACAATGAGCATGATGCAGGACTTGCTGCGTACAGGTAGCAAAAAACTTGGGTGACACCAGTTCTGAGGAGGTGGACCGGGCCAGTGGTGTTCATTCGGTCATGGACTCAGGGCCCAGGCGGCGTGGTCGCAGACCTGCGCAGGCGTGAACAGCCCTCCCACCGCCCCTGCCCTGGCCTTTGGGGCCGTCCTGCCCTGTAGGGTCCTGTGCTTTGGCAAACTATGAGCAAAGAGAGAAAGAGAGATGGGACAGGGCTCAGGCTTGGTGAAAAAGAACGGCCTGTCTACACGCACGCTTACGTGAGTTGAGAAGGAAGTGGGGGCTGTGAGGTGATGACGGGTTCGCAGAAAGAGGACGTCACGGTGCTCATCTAAGTGTGGCATTCACAGTCTCTCTCCTCTAAGAAATGCAAGTGAATGGGTACGTGACAGCCGGCACCACTCCTGGCTCTGGGGCTGGTGACTGTCACCAAAATGCTGCTCAGAAGCTGCCTGGGGCTGCCAGCCTGCAGGCAGGTTACCCGAGAGCACAAGGTGGCGGATACAGCGGCCACCCAGCTGCTGTCGTCTCCAGCCCCAAAAACTTACATCCCGCTGACAAGGAGGTGACATGGACATGAGCGCAGTGGAGGACTCTGCTTGGAGAGGATGTGGGCGCTCTTCACGGGCAGTCCTCCGGGCCGAGGTGGTGACAGGACTGGGCTCAAGGCCAGCGTCTGTGCAAGGAGACAGGTCCTCAGGAGCAGAGCGGGACTCAGAACAGGTGTGTGGTTCCTTCCACTGCGTTCCCCGTGGCAGGGACGATAGTCAGTGCTGAGGACGGGAGACAGCTGAGAGGTGCCCGTGTCACGAGGGGAGGGGCACAGGCTGACGGCCGAGGAGCGTCGGGCCGCACAGGACGAGGGCAGAACACAGGATGGCACTGTGGATTTGAGTGGGCAGTGTCACACGACAGGGAGCCGTCGGGGCACCGCGAGGTCCAAGCCCATCAGTTTCGGCCACACTGATGTTAAGGAGGCCTGCATCAGCAGGGCACGGAAGCCCCGCCCGCCGCACGAGGCAGGGTGTGCGGAAGCCTGTGTGCTGAGCGAAGGGGTGCAACCCAGACAGTCGTGCTGACGACAGTCACTACGAAAGACAGAAGCAGCTGCGTCCCTGCAGCGACCGTGTTCATAAGGATCTGAAGGAGGCGAGGAAAGGCCAGCTGAGACGAAGCCACTGCACGGTGCCCTTGGTGGCCCTGGGCGGCCGCTCACGGTGACTTCAGGCTGTTCTCCAGGGCACGCCGGGCTGGCAGCTCCCAGAAGGAAGGGCGCCCTCGGGAGCTGTGCGGTGGGGCAGCCCAGTCACCATGTTGTCTGGCAGCCGTGCCCCATGAAAGCTGGCATGAGAGAGCGAACTAGTACAGAAATGTCCCTGCGTGTCCTTGGACCCGGCGACTTTGTGATAATCTCAAGGAGCCTGAACTGAATTCACAGGTGCAATTATGGGCCTCTTCTCACAAACACAACCTCACTTAGTGTGATTATGTGAATCTTATTATTACCATAATCTTCTTTTCAAAAGAAGAAACTGAAGTTCAGTGAGTTTAAGCACCTTGTCTCTGGCCAGACAGTGAGTGAGTCCTGGTAGACAAAGTAAACGCCCACCCAGCCCTGAGCAGGGGCGCCGAAGGCCTTGGGGCTCCGGGCGGCACCCTCACATTCTTTCTGGGGCCCGTCTGCACACGCCGTCCATTCCTGTTGGCAGAGCAGACACGCCCTCGGCTCATGAACCACGGACGGGGTTAGAGGCCCAGGGTTCCTCGGCCCCGGTGTTGGCAGGCAGGTTCATGGTCACATTTCCGGGGTCCCCATGTCCACAACGGTTTTATCAGGATCGCAGGGACAACAGATATGCCAAGGCCAGTGTCAAGCCTCACAAAGAAATACCAGAGAAGTTTAAAGAGAAAAGCTGACCTTACGGTGTCATTTTCAGGTCTCCGCTTAGGTCCTGGTCTCAGCATTGGCATGGTGACACGCGGGAGCCACGTGGGGCAGAAGCCACGTGCCTGCAGGAGAGGCAGCTGCACTGAGCTTTAAGATCAGAGCATGTGGAGCCGCTGAACCTCAATTTCAGTTGCTATAAGTCCTTTATCTCAGTGGGTTTTAAATAGATGGTTTACCCTCCATGTGGGTCAGTGTCTCCCATCTGTCCTGGCGATAGCTGTCACCCCACACGGTGGTCGGGATGACGAAGTGGGACAGGCCTGTGTGGTGCTGATGTCGGGCGGCCCATGGGCTCTGAATACAAATAGTCGTTTTTATTCTAAAAGTCCTGCGAGGAGACCGTTAAACTCCGTATCCATCCTTTACATTCCCAGTGACGGCCGACTGGAAACATTTCAGTGTGACGTGATTACAGGGCAGCTGCGGTTCCCGTGTGACCAAGTGTGATGCTGAGTGTCACGTGGCATGGGTATTCCTGTGAAAATACGAGGCAGCTCATGTAAATTCATACTATTGATGATGTATGTGGAGACAAGAGGTAGTAAAATCAGGTGATTGATTTGATTACGCCAAGCTGTGTTTAGGGACCTGTGATCGGCGAGCCAGACCCGCAGATCCGTCTCTCCCACGCCAGTGTCTGGGCTGATCAATAACTTGATGGGCTTTGCTTTAGCCACATGCGCTCGGTGTAAATGGCACCGAATGGTGTGGATGTTAATAGAACTCTCCCGGCCTTCCAAGCTGTGGCTTTATTTAGAAATGAATGGACATGAATGTCATCTCGTTTGTCAAGTATAATTTAATCATGTCACATATTACGGTTATTGAAAGGTACACGTTCGAGTGAGAAGGAAGCAGGCGAAATTCCAGCTTTGCTGTCGGCCGCACGCTCTGACCAGAGCTGCTCAGTCTCCCCACCTTCAGTCAGCAAGGAGACCTAACCCAGCTTTGTTTGGAGGAGGAAACGAAAGAAATCATATTTGCATTAACAAAACTAGCCCAGGACCTGGCCTGTAGTAATGCATCAACAATTATTACTTTTGTAACGGTTATTATTTATTGTTCCATGATTTTGAAATACTTAGCAAATGTCTTTAGAAAATACCTGTTAAAGGTCTCCCAGTTAAGAATTTTTATATTCTAGTTAATAAACGTTTGTGTTTGAGGATGTTTTCAAAGTAATTTTTAACAAAATTAAAACAGTAGTTTTTAGGTTTTTTTGTTTTTAGGTTAGAACACCACCAGAAAGCAACCATAAACAATAATCGAGCTGAAATGGTGCCATCAATTCAGAAAAATAGTAGTCGCATTTAAAAAAATATATTTTTTTGAAATAAATCCTCAGGAGCCAATTGTTATGAAGACATCGGTAAACCCCATTAGGCAGGGAAAGCAGCAGGTGACACTCAGGCTTTGCAAACCTGCTGCCCTGGCTGGTAGTTGGAGAGACGCTCAGGACCGAGCGCCGGGAGCGGAGGCTCCGCCGGACGCGCAGACACTCGGGAGGGCAGCTGTGGTCTGGACACGCGTCCTTGGCCGACGTGGGCGTGTTATGAGGCAAGAATGCACTGAAATGATGAAATTAGGGTTCCATCTATACAAACAAGGAATTTGCTAAGTGCAAATAAGGAGAAGGGCACATCCTCTCGCCACCAGCACCTGCGAGTGGGGACCCGCGAAGCCCAGAAGCCATGTGTCCCGGGGATGCCGCCCCGAGAGGCAGCACGTGTTTCCCCCCGCCACACGCGCACGCACGCGCACACACACACACACACACACACACACACGTGTGTTATTTTGAAACTCCAAGGCTGACAGTCGCCCAGATGCCCGTCTCATTGAATCACCGCCTACAGCCTGGAGGGATCTGGCCCTGCTGTCATCTCCGATCCCTCAGGCTGTGTTCCTCTAGCTGGCCGAGCTCCAGCCACATCGGCCTCGTGTGTGTGTGTGCGTGTGCGTGTGTGTGCATGTGTGTATATGTGTGTGTGAGTGAGTGTGTGTGTGGATATGTGTGCCTGTGTGTGTGCGTATGTGTGCACGTGTGTATATGTGTGTGTGAGTGAGTGTGTGTGTGGATATGTGTGCCTGTGTGTGTGCGTATGTGTGCACGTGTGTATATGTGTGTGCGTGTGTGTATATGTGTGGATATGTGTGTGTGCGTGTGCACATATGTGTGTATATGTATGTGTGCCTGTGTGTGTTTGTGTGTGTGTGTCTTCGGCCAGCTCCCTTCCTGTCTGGGGGGCTTTACGTCCCCTCCTCTATCCAGTACATCGTTCTCCCCCCTAATCTGCATGACTCCGTCCTTAGTCCGCTTTGGTGGTCACTAACACACGCCTCTCCAGCGAGCCCGTCCCTTCCCAGAGCATGTGCAGCCTCCCTGTACCCTCTGTGCCTTTGCCGCGAATCGGCTGTTACTTCCTCACAATGATCACAGATTGTGCATTTCCTTGTCTTCGTCTCCCAGCACAGCACGTGCCCCTGAGGGCAGGCCCTGCAGGCAGCCTGGCACCGTTGCATCACCAGCCTCTCGTGTTATGTGCTTGGAACATGCCTCCATGCTTAATAAATGCTTTTTCAAGTAAATGGGGGAATATTAGTTGTCCAGATTTCTACAGAGTCTTCAAACATGCCAATAAGCAAGAAAAAAAAAAAAAACCTTCTTAGCCTTGTTCTAAACTGAATAAAATGGGAGCTATCAGGAGTGTTTAATATTTGTGAAACCGTAGTTTCCTTCCCACTCAGGCTCACAGTCCATCGTGCAAAGGCCAGAACTCCTGCAGGGTGGCTTCAACTGAGAGAGGAAGGACTCCGGGCGCTGGACTCAGTGGACATGGAGTAAGGACAACCACCGCAGTCGGTGCCGCGGTGGGTTATGGGCCCCGATTTCCGGTTCTTCCGGGTTACCTGCCACCTGCTCGCAGCCACGCTTCTGTGATTCTCCTCCCCGAGAAAACCAGCGCCGTCTGCCTGCACTCCACTCGGAGATGAGGCTTTGGAAATGCTCACGCCTTTAGCCTTGATGGTCCATGGTGCATGGAGTGTGGCTTTTCATGAACAAAGTACTGTTTTATTTGCATTCGGACTCTCTTTTTCCCAAAAAAATTAGGTTCAGCTTGTCTCTTCTGAATAGTTACTCTGTGCAGGTTGTAATGTGTTTGGTTTGGTTTGTCCCATTCTGTTATTTATAGTAACGTAAAGGGACAAAAATCAATACTGAACACCGGCCGTTGTCAAACTGCCACATTTTGTTCAGCTCATTAAAATCAGACCCCGGAGATGCTAATGGAGTCTGGTCCCAGGAGCGTACCACAGGGCAAGGCAGCGTTTTGTTCTGAGGTCAAGAAATCCCATTCATGCTGCACGTCCCTTTGCTCCCAGCCAGTGGGCAAAGCTGTGTGTGTTTATTGAGGGTTCCTGGTGGCCCCTGCGTTCTGCGCGCGCCAGAATCTCTGAAGAGGGCTTTGTGCTGGCGTGGCGAATTCCGGCTCAGGATACAGAGTGTCCCTTCCCGAAACAGCCCCTTGGAAGCCGGCCCGCTGTGCATTCTCACCCTGGCATCTGCTGGAGCTGGGCTGTGTGTGTGTGTGTGTGTGTGTGTGTGTGTGTGTGTGTGTGTGTGTGTGTCCTGNTGTGTGTGTGTGTGTGTGTGTGTGTGTGTGTGTGTGTGTGTGTGTGTGTGTGTGTCCTGAAGTTCGGCCGCTCAGCCCCAGGGGTAAACTGTCCCACTGCTCATGGGTGAAATTATGCCCAATGTGTTGTGTTTTCAGGCTTCCGTGTCTTTCTCAGTTTCCTCCCATTTTCCCTCTCCCTGTTGTTTTCATCCAGGGAACCTAGTTAGGTGCCAGTTAAACCGCGAGGCCATCACGGGGTCAGAGAGGAAGCCATGTCACCACCTTTGCAGCCGTTTTCTTAGCATTTGGGAAAGCTCGGAGAGCCTTTTCCACCGGACCATCCGGAAGGGGCTGGGCTGGCTTCCTGGGCCACAGGCTTTACCAGTTGCTACCAATAAGGAATCATTCTGTGATGTCTCCAGAATTTCAAACCCTCTGACACTTTAAACCCGGCTTTCAAATGTCCTCTTGCCAGGACTGCCAAGAGGGAGCTGGTGCTTAGAGAGCCAGGGTTTCATTTGCACAAAGAAGCAACAGCCGTCCATCCAGTGTGGTCTCTCAAGGGAAGGGAGGGAAATGGCGGATGGACGTTGGACAGGCAGGGCCTGGAGGAGGGTCCCCGGAGCTTTGCACAGATACTGGCAGTGGCGTCACTCGTGGACTGCCATCGTCTTAATGTTCCCTTAGTTCCTGCCAGGGACCACTGGCTTGTGATGGTGGGTGGCTGGAAATCACAGTGGCAACCAAGCCGCTTTGACTCGGAATGAAGCCAGTGGCCCAGCGAGCGTGAGGACTGACCTTCCCTGCAGCACAGGACAGAAGTCTGGTGTCTCGGCTGAGAAGTCGGACTGGATTCACTTAGGAGATTTGCCAGCAAAGCCCTGGACACAGGAAAAGTGTGGCGCGTGCCAGTGGAAGAGACACGGGCGCATGGGAGGAGGGGTGTGGGGCGGAGGGCACGCAGGGGCCAGCTGAAAGTCACCATGTGTACAGAGCAGAGGGATGGCCCTGGGTCAGGAGAGGTGACACTGTCGTCCCCCAGGTGTGCAGCCAGGAGAGTGGGCGGGACCTGTCCAGCCGTCTGTCCATAAGGCTGTCGGCGCTGAAGGCTTTGGCCCTGAGACAGTGACATTAGCAGAAGGGGGCAGTGAGACATGTCGAGAAAGAATCTGCAGCACATTTTAAAAGCAATTTAACCATCGCCAACCAAAGAAGCAGGTGTGGACTTGACCCCGCCCCTAGTCACTCCCATGTGGGAACCTGATTGTTCGCCAGGTGGGCAGTTAGGTAAATGCATGTAAGGGCCCTGGACAGAGGAGGGCGGGACCCAGGAGGGTGACTGCCCGGCACTGAGCAGCTGCGCCCGGCACCCTCTGGACCTCTGTCCCCTGAGAAGCCCGGGGAATGAGAAGAAAGCTTTGTGCTGCTTTCCACCTGCGAGCAGGCCCGAGGATTAGCGTCCTGACTCATAACTCAACAGCTGTGTGATCTCGGGCTGTTTCACCTCTGAGCCGTTTCCTCCTCTCTGTGGGTGTAGTAAGGCCTGCTTTACAGGAATGGGTGGGATGGATTCGCCAAGAAGGTACCGTGTCGGCACAGGGAGGTGCTGGGAGACGGTGGTGTTACCTGGCTGGCGAGGGCCTGAGCAGTGTCTGTGATTCCCTGTAGCCCCTGTAATCCTCGCTCCGCGGGTTCTTGTTAATGATTTAACATTTTTGAATAGGTACGTGCACACCGACTTCAGTGATAGGGCGCATGCTCAATTCTTTGTGTCTTAAACACGGCTGTTTTCCTCAACTGTGTTCTCAGGGATTGGCAGAAATCCTCCTGGCCACGTGTCTGAGGGTGAGGGGGTCCCTGCAGGGATGTGCCCACGCCTTGGGGAGCTGGAAGAAGATACGCGGAGCCTCAGGCAGAAGAGACAGACCGTATTCACTGACTCTGGTCCAATGGCCGGCTCTTATACTACAGGAGACAAAGGCGGCACGGCCAAGGCGCTTCTGCAAGAGTGCACGTACACAGGTGCACGGCGCCTGCGCTCACCCCACCCCTCCCCCCGGCGGGGCGCAGGGCCGCTGGACGGCCAGGTGAGGGAGCCTGACCGGCTCTGTTTTCCCTGCACCATGAAAAGCTCGGTCCACTGTGGTGTGACAAATCTAGACCTCTGCGATATTACATTGTGCTGTTCTGTTTCTTGAAAGAGGGAAAAAGACATTTATCAAAGCAGTTCAGGTGGGCTAAGTGTGTTGATTAGAAAACCACAGGCCCAGCATGGCGTCGTCCTGCTAAGCCCGTGACCCCACGCCTAAGCTTAGCACCGGGCCTGACTGCAGCTGCAGCCTCTCCCAGCAACTTAATCAACCATTCTGGGATTTTCTGGGCCAGCTCCAGTAAGGCCATCTGTCCCGTGGGCCCTCTCCAACCCCCACAGAAAGAAGAGGCAACCTGCATGATAGAAACCGTTCCTGTTCTCTTCCCCCCAAGAAAAGATGCCCCAGGCCCAGAGGACCCTTTCTTTCCTTTCGTTAACGCCCCCTCGCCTCACCGCCTTCGCCCTATACGACCTTCCGTCTTGTACAGCCCCTGGTGCTGCCTTCTACCGGCTGGGTGCGAAGCTGCCCGATTCGTCAATCGCTTAATAAACCAATTAGGTCTTCCCATTTACTTGGCTGAATTCCCTCCTCCTGGGAGCAGAAGTCACTGAAGTGAACATGTTTGATAAACGTCCCAGGGGACCATGGGGCCACACTGTGGGGACCTTCTTATAAATCATGAGGCCAGAGACACTGACTCAGAGGCCAGGGTCAAGTCCTTGGGCCGCACAGCCCAGAGTCTAAACAGGACCCCTGTGTCCCAACTGCCGCCTCAGGGCCGTCTCCTCCTGTGATGCTCAGTAAGGCTGCGGAGGACACGTGGGAATGGGTGCGCCACGCTCACTGATGTCCGTGGAGACCGCTCATTGCCTGAGGGAGCGCGTGGACTCACGGGGAGGTGGGGGCGGTGTCTTGCTGAGGCCAGGCCCCTGCTCTGGCCGGCACAGTCTGCACGGAGCAGGACGGACGGTGGTGCCTCCGCCGTCCCTGGAGGGCTCTGACGCAGCACAGCGAGGCGTCTCCACCTCCACTATTGCTGCTAGAGCTGCCTGTGTAATTGCCAGGTCACGTGGTGGACACACGGGAAATGTGCACCCCCTGCCAGTGTGGCGCCTTCCATAGAGACAGCTCCTGAGACGTCCTGGTGTGCATTTGGTCAGCTTTGGGGAGCCCTTGAACTCCCTAAAGGGGCGCCTGGAGGGCTGGGAGGCGGTGTGAGAGCGCGGGCAGCATCCGGACGCATCTATTAAAATGTGGGCACCTTCAGAGGCTGGCCCGGGCACAGGCTGGGCCAGATGGCACCTCCTGGTTTCCATCACTGTGGAAATGAGATGAAGGAGGGGAGGGAAAATGGATGAGAAAAATAACAGCAGTCTGCACAGCTGAAAATAATTATGATTACGTAGCTAATGACCCAGGGAACTAGACAAAGCCAGACTCACTGGGACCCAGGCCACATGCAGCAAATGTCACAACTTAATGACAAAAGATGAATTGCTTTATCCCTTACATAGTCACTCGTGGTGGGGCGAGGGGTGCCTCCTCCCCGGTGCCCGTCTCAGGATGAGGTCAGGGGGCCCGTGTCATGAGCACCTTTTCATTGTGAAAGGGAATCGAGCAACGGACTTGGACTATTGCACAGTCAGGACGCATCCGGGAATGACACGCCGAGGGTCCCTTTGACCCGTGGGGACAGCAGGCAGCCGCCCGCGGGGTGTCCGAGGCCCTTCTGCCACCAACATGTAGAGTGTGTGTTCCTTGGAGGGAAGGGTCAAGACTTACACTACTTTTGAGGCCATTTCACAGCATTTATTGAGACTCTGCCATGTGTGTGGCTGTTCTTAACAACCTGTGTGGGAAAGACGAGAAAGGCGCCCGCCCGCCCGCCCTGGAGGGCTGCAGTGTGCGCCCTTCGTAAATGCCCGCGGGGAGCGGGTGGGGGACTGCCGCCCTCGCACAGACCCTGCCGGGGTGGCTGACGACATTCTCACCGCCCTCCCCGCAAGCTGTGACCGCTGATACCAGACGCCGGTGCTGCACGTTCCCGTTCTTTATTCCCTTCACTCCGTCACTCAGCAAACCTTTCCCGAGCACCGGTTTTGTCCCAGGCTCTGTGCTTGGTTGGCTCTGGGCTAAGAAGATGCTGCTATTAATATTGACTGTAACACGCGACTATGAGCTATATTAAGCTATGATCTGTTGTAGAAAGTGAACGATGCAGGGGCGCCCCAATTGCGGGGTTTAGGAAGCAGTGGTGGCATCACTAACTTGAGGGAGCTTAATGGGGAGGCACAGAGGTACAAGCATGTCCACTGCTATACTAGCCATTTCGGGAAGACAGGAAAAGCAGGGGCCATTAATATTCTAAATCTTACAAAGCAGGCTTGTAACAAATGCGTGAGGGGAGTGGATATCAGAAGTTTGGCAATGAAAGACCAAACATTTTGTAAGTTCCAGTAATTGGTTGCAGTGCAGCCAAAATGATAACAAATGCAGCTCTTCCCCATCTGTTGGTTATGGAAATGAGCTGGTGACCTCATTTCGCTGGCGAGGAGACAGGTGCCTCTGTTGCAAAGGCAGCTACTCGGTTGGCACCTGGCCCCAGTGTCAGGCTGAGTCTGGGGTTCAGCTGGGGGTGAGGACGTGCCTTACAACATGGTTCCAGGAACCCCAGGACAAGAAAGGAGGCAGAGCTGAGACTCGCCGCAGGATTGTGCATCCCTGCATGGCGGGAAAATCCCAGACGGCTGTGCACACATCCCTGCCCGTGTGCCTGGAGCCACAGGTCGGCCGCCTGCGGGCTCTGACGGTGTTTTTCACTTGAGACCATCAACCCCAAATACTGACAGGCCCGACTGAACAGGACCGTGTTTCTTTCTGGACCTTCCATCCAGATTTCAGACAAGAGAATGACAGAATATTTTAAAAACGATTATAGGGATAAAATATCACAGATAGAATCTCACGGGAAGAGCTGCACCTTTTAGTGGGCATGTTATTGGTACAGAGAAGAGTGGAGAAAAACACAGACTATGAGGACAGAATGCTCGGGTTCTAACCCTCCGGTCGTCACTGTTGGCTGTGTGACCCTGGGAAAGTCACTTAGTCTCGCTATCAAGTGGATTTGATGACGTCGCCGCGTTCACGGGGTCGTTGGAGAGCTGACCGCATCCGCGCCCAGTGCACTTAGCACAGCGTGTGGCACCGGTTAGCTCCGTCTCCTGTGCCCAGGCCCGTGACGAGCCAGAGGCCCCCCGTCACTCTGTCCTGACGTCAGCTCCCCGTCACAGGCATTACGCACGGCCGCTTACAGACGGGGACACCGCACTTCAGAGTGGTGAAGGGCAGGGCGGAGTTACGGTGGGTTCTCGAGTGTGTCCCAGGCCAAACCACGGTCTCTCTCCTGCAGTTTGTCCCCGAGGTCACTCGCTGAGTGCCGGGAGGAGGGACACGGGCTGTAACCCGGAGCCCGTGTCTCCCGTGATCGCGCCTCTCACACCTCGTGAGCCGGAGCCCCCAGGGCCACAGGATCCCAGGGCGTCTGCAGCTCCTGAGTTAGGTAGTGTGAAGAAAGATACGTGCAGGTTAGCAAAGAGTGCCGATTTTATGATTCTTGACTCAAAATGGTAAATTAAGGGCCAGAAAAATTTAAGTTTTCTTTCTTCAAAAAATTGTTTAATTGCTACTATGTAGCAAGTTTTGTGAAAAATACTAGGGTCATAGTGATAAACAGTACAGACAAGGTGACTACTGGGAAATCTCTAATAAATTTTAATTAGATTGTTTTTCCTTTCACCAACTTCTTTCATAATTTTCACGAAACTGTGAGATTGGTTCTGCTCCTGGAGGCTTTTATTTGTAGACAAAAAAGTCACACTTACCTGTAAGTATTTGATAGCAACAATGACCAGAATCTTTAACACAATGACCATTCGAGGCACTTAGAGGATGAGATGGTTGTAACCGTTCTCCCCTGGCCGTGGCTCCTTCACACCTGTGGGTGTGACCCGCTCTCCCGTGAGTGCCCTGCCCATGTGGGCTTCCCAAACAGGAGGACGGTGCTGGAGGTGCCATCGGCGGCGCGCGTGGCCCCACGGCGCCATTCATTCCAGTCTCATTAAGTCCGCAGCCTCATTTCCGGAGGGCAAGGATCGGGAGTTCGGCAGCCGTCTGGGTAACAGACGTCCCTCCCCAAGGACCTGGTGAATTTCTGCCCATATGTTCCCTGTAAAATTGCATCGCCTGCGGCCTTCTTCCCACAGCTCGTGTCTGGAAAGACGCCCGACCAACCAGATCTTGTGACAGGGCCCTTCCACCTTCCAGGAACGCGGCAGTGTCACTCAGATTGCATCCTTCACTTGGACATACCGTGATTTTTATCAATAACGTGAGCCCTCAGAATAATAGCAAACACGCCAGACACGAGAAGACGTCGACGGCACCAAACCTGCAGTCACAGAGAGAATGAAGCAGGTCCTTGTGCCCTAAAACACCCAGGAAGACAGTACCCCCCACTTCCATCTTACAGGAGCGTGGGGGCGACTCTGTACGGCCGGGGAGCCCCCAGGGGAAGGCGACGCAGCACTGAGTCGTTTGGGGGGTTATCCTACAAATGCCGCTTTCACAGCTTCACTCTAACACTTGATGCATAGAATTATGATCATTAAAATTATGGCAGTCCTGGGCAGGGCTCCCCCTTTCTGAGCCCCGTAAGCCCCAAGGCAGCCTCGGTAGGAGTGGATTGTGGCTGCAGCTTTGTCCGCTGAGTAACCAGTGAAAGCTTTCCTCTCCTGAATAACTCAGAGAGGAAGTGCTTAGAGACTGTGCGTGCTGCCCTTTCTCCAGCCCTCGGTCTGAGCTGGAACGTTTGTGTCTGACTTGATCAGAAGATATATGAAGTCTGTGTGACCACGGGCTCGACCCTGGACACTCAGTTCCCCTCTGAGAGTGTCCCCATTCTAGTGGATTCCAGGCACAGCCTCACCGTTAAAAGACAGAGCCACACAGACGTTAGGTGTGGGCTGTTACTTCTGCCCCCTGTGCTCAGACAGCGAGAAACCCACGTGTGCGAGGTGAGAATGGGCAAACCTTGACCTTGCAACCCTGGTCCCTTGGTGAAGAAACGCATCGTGGGAACTAGATGGCGTCTGCCGCAGCTCAGCCCAGCTGAGCCAGCGAGAGTCCCTTCCTGATCGCAGCGAACGCTACCTTGGGAAATGCGTAGGGATAGGATTGTGTGATTTTCGCTCTGGGGCCACAGCCAGACCACATCTTACAGGTGCTGGTGGGGCAGCTTCAGGAGGAAACGGTTGGTCCTGTTGGCAGTCGTCCTGTAGAGATGGGGTTGCGGGGCAGGACGTAACCCATCCAATGGTAGAATTTCACGAGCTACAATCGTCGTTACTCTGTGAGGCTAGGGGCTAGTTTGGCCAGTCTCCAAGGCCCGAGGATAACCAGCGATTCGGGTGCTAGGAATAAGGTGTCTCCCGTCAGGAGGGCATGTTGGGGTGAGAGCAGAGCGTGGCAAGCGGGGGTCCCAAGGCACTGTGTCGTCTGTGCACAAACTCCATCCAGCAGACTCCATGTAGTTAGTTTGCCGGGTCCCCGATGCCCCGTGTGTCATCAGTAAAGCGCAGCCACTGCACCCGTGGCGAGGGACAGCCACCAACGGGCTTTGACCAAACTGCCGCAAGTCCCAGAAAACCACCCGCCCTGGGTAAGCCCAGGGAGTCGGGCCCTCACAACGCACTGAACCGGGTTCCCAGCAGGAGACTGTGGCACTTTTGGAACAAGGGCTCCATTGGGTGTTTCCTAAGAATCTGCTGCAACATTTGTTGCCAGACCTGTTTACTTAGGTTGCTTGTTGCAATTACATAATTTTATTTTAATCTAAACTAATGAACTGTCTGTATGAAAACAAAGAACAGCGCCTCTGTGTAAACTCATGTGACTGCTTTGGAAAGATCCAATAAAAGAACAGTTGCTAAAAAATGTTATTAAATTATACATGACAAGACAACAGGAAAAGATTTAGAGAACATTAGATATATCACAGATATCTTTGTTCTCACTCCTTGTTACAGAAATTGGAACAGAAAAGTACAGATAACCTGTTATGACTGCAGCTTCTGCAGGGAGATGACGGGAAACACTGATCAATGATCCATCTAGAAAGATCAGAGGGCCTCACATCAAAAGATCGCTACTGCATTGTCTGTGTTTCAAATAAAAATAAAAGGTTAAGGCGTGTATAATTCCGCTGCTTACCCCCTGCTCTGAGAAGCGTCTCCTATTAGCTGAGCACTAGCCTGACAAGTTCCTGAGAGTTTTTCTGTTGTGTTAGTGATTAGGCCTGTGTTCCTGGGTTGCAGTTCCTGTTTTGTGCCCAGAGTGTAGTGAGGTGCACTGCGGCTCATTTCTGTCCGTCAGCACGTGTGGGTGGACGCCCAGTGCCACGTGGCGGAAGGAGCGACCTGACGTGCAGGCCGCCGCTCTGTCCAGCCAGGCCCAGGCCTCTCTGATCCCCGGCCGCCCAGTCACTGCCAGGCGGATTCTAAGAGCTACCTCTGTGCAGAATGTTTGATGAACAAAGAATCAGTGAATACATGAGTGGACATCTCCCCAGCAGTCAGCCTGGAGAACTAAATACCAGGTTATTAGAAATTAAAACGTATACTAGCAGGCAGGTGCCTGAGCAGGGCACCTCCCTAAGCTGTGCGGATTGTAACGATGAGAAGTATGTAATGGCTGACACGTTGGAACTGCTGAGAAGTTCTGAGAACAAAGCACGCATGGTCGCCTGGGTGGGGACCAGGGACCAGGGACCAGGGACCAGAGACGGGCAGTCTGTCCCTCTCAAAGGTAAGGGCACTTGGAAAACAGCTCTGCAACCTGGGGACAAGTGGGAAAGGTGCCAGTCGGAAGGGGCAGACGGGAAGGGGCCCCAGGGAGCCCCAGGCCCCTGCCTGCCACTCGCAGGAGCACGGTGCGTGTCTGCAGCCCCTCAGGACCACGGCTGGAGTGGAAGCCTCCTCGTCTTTGGACTCGGCCTGGAGTTTGCAGGAGCGGGCGCGGCTCCTGGAAATACTTCTCCCCTGTGCCATGTGCTTTCCGGCACTTCATTAATTTTGATTTTATGGCCAATAAAGTTTCTGTTATTTCTGTGCATTTCCTACCTGGTTAGTCTGCAGGAGTTCTGCCCTTTCATTTGTTCTCACGAATAGATCCTTGTCTCAGGGCTCGCCCGTTTCCCTTCGCCTGGGCGCTTGCTCCTCTTCCAAGAGGCCCCCCCTGCCCCCGCCAGCCTGGAGCCGCGTGTCCTCCGATCGCCTGGGAGCCTCGCTGACCATGCTTGTCATTGTTCTCGTCATGACGTGCACAGATCTTAGATCTGAGGGGAGCCACTGTGCCACGTACCTTTCTGTTCCACTGAACCCTAATTCCCCTGGTAGTGCTTGTTCAGCAGGTGCCAGCTGAGCACCTACTATGTGCAGGCCACTACACTGGGAGTGTGGACATAGCAGTAACCTCAACAGCCACGCTGCGCGCTCTCACAGGCCTCAAGTGTCATGCGCTTCAAGCGTCAGCCTCTCACTCAGAGAGCAGACACCACCTCCAGAGGGAGCTGACGGGCAGTGCCCGCCTTCCCTGTCACCTCGCCTGGGAGGGACCTACTTCCCACTCGGTGACACTGAGGCCATAAAGCTGGGAGGACAAGGCAGGCCTGACGACAGAAGTGAGATGGAGGTAAATTAGATGATTTCTGATGAGAAAACGTCGAGGGCACCGACCAGCTGGCAGCGGGATGTGAGGATGAAGGGTGCTCCCCAGACAGGAGGCCCGGAAACCTGTGTGCTGGCAGGACGTCCGGAATGAGACCTGCGGGGAGGAGTGGACTCTGCCGTGACCAGGAGTCCATTATTTGGGACACAGGGCCGTGCCCAGGCCCTGAGGCCAGGCCACACGGCGCTGTCTGAGGAACAGGAACCCGGCTGCCGAGCAGAAGCGGAGCGGAGCCGGGGCCAGGCAGTGCGGCCCCTCGGTGCGGAGTTTGGGGTTCACTGAGTGAGGGACAGGCGGGAGGCTTTGCACCAAAGGTCCACGATCACCCTCAGGTTTAAAACAGTCCATCCGCTTTTAGGGCAGAGCAGAAATGAGTGAGTGAGCTGCGTGCTGCTGCAGAGTCTGGCTGAGAGGTGACGGCAGCTGCCGAGGACCGAGGACCGCAGGGCGGGGGCGAGATGGTCAGGGACTTAGGGACGCGTGCGGGAGGCAGTGAGTGACGGCGCCGGGCGAGCGGGATCTGCCGGCAAAGGGGGAGCTGAGAGAAACAGGCCCGGTCCACGCATTTGAGCGGCTGGCAGTACCATTACTGAAAGGGAAAAACGTATGTATGTATATTTAATGTATTCTGTTTTTTACATTGTTTTTTAATGACCTAATGATAGTTCTGTTTAAAATACATACAAGTTTTAGAAGCCGTGCTGCTGTCAATAAAATATCTCCCCAGCGTACAGATTCTTCTGTTTTGTCTCTGCATTCCCGCCACTCAGCTCAGGAGCCAGCAGACTTGTGCAGGGAACCAGACAGCGGGCACGTCAGGCCTGGGGCCGCACTGCCTCCCGCAGGCCGGGCACCAGTGGGTGCGTGCGGCCATGCTCCAATAAAGTTTTATTTACAAAAGCCAGGCGCGGGCTGTGGTTTGCTACCCCTGCTGTATATGGCCATTGAATAGTTTCCCGAACAAAAGTCACGGATGTCCCTGATTTAAAGAGCTCACCAAAGACGTTAAAAAATATTCAATTTCAGAATCGGGGCTTCACAGAGGAATGCAAAAGCAGACTTACGGCCTTCTTTTTTTTGGAGCTGTTTTATTTTTCATATTAAGAATTCTGATAACCATCTGACTGTGTCCAATACTCAATCCCCAACGTGCGGGGTGGAGACTCGGTCAGATATGAGCCTCGTGATGAAAAGATCAGTAGAAAATGGAGGTTAGAAGGTCTTTTAGAACTGAGTGGCAGAAGTGGAATATTTATTGTTGTTTTTAATTTACTCCTATTATTCCAAGTGGCATTTCGTTCTTCTCATTTCTTTTTTAAATTACCCATGCCTGAAAGGTGTCAGGCGACCTTGAAGGGGTCAGGGCTAGTTACTGTCTGTATGTCACAGAAAAATACAGCCCTGTGTTCTAAAGGCTATTAATATTTACTCCAGATTGTGATGTCTTCAAGTCACAGCTTTTATCTCCCTTTGCGGACAGGAAAATCAATAACCACATCATGGGTAACTAATTGCTTTTGCCTCAGCCGGCACCCCGCTGCCTGGTCAGCCCGTTCAGAGTCCATTCAACACCTCGCATGCTTTCTCCTTGGCGCTCACCAGCCCAGACTCCAAATTGAGTAGGAACAAAAGACGTTAAAATCTTTTGTATCGATCATGCCGTTACACACACATACTGCTCAGTGTCACCCATAACGGAGCTTTACGAGAGGTAATTGCTCAGGTGACTGTCGAGAGGTCGGATTCTCCTTGCAAAGCGCAATTGTCCACTAAGTGGTGTTTAATTACTCTGTTGTCGTGTTTGTGCTGATTTCATTTTCTGTTGCAAAGTCAAACTTCCCATCCATGGAGCTGTCCCCGAGGGCTTCCCTAGAACCCCCGCTCCTCGCCCCACATCCTCATCCACACTGGGGGCCCCGTCCCAGCCCAGAGGCTTTGCAGGAATTTCCTGGGTTGTGCAGCTCCACAGAAGGGGCCCCCTGCTTTCCAGCCGAGACACAGAAGTGTCTTCAGCTTCTTCTAACAATCCTGGGGATCCCACTCGCCGACTTTGGGACCTTTGGCAAATTCTTGCATCTCTTTGTGCCTCTGTTTCCTCGTCTGTAGATCAGGGTGATGACAATGCCTGCCTCCTTGGGATGGTAAGAAGACAAAGAAAGTTGGCATTTTTAAAGCTCTTAGGAAAGTGCCTGGCGTTGGGTAAGGCCTGTGAACTGACAAGATAAAGCTAACGTGTCCAGGGCCACAGAGCTAGTCAGGGCAGAGCCCTGCGTGCAGACGCCACGGAAAAGACACGAGCTGCAGCTGGAGAGGCGGGCGCGCTTAGATCTGAACTGACCACGGCGCCTTCGTGGCGCAGGTCAGCCTCCCCTTCCAGCTTTATCGTCTCAGTGTCACCGAGCGAGCAGTAAGTCCCTCCCAGGCGAGGTGACAGGGAAGGCGGGCACTGCCCGTCAGCTCCCTCCGGACGCGGCCTCTCCTCTCTGCGCTGAGAGGCTGACAGCTGGACGGAGGGCGAGTGTGTTTATGTTGCGAATCACGCCCACACTCACACCTTCTTTCGGAGAATTTGCTGGGTGACAGCAGAGAGTCGTTTTTCCAATAAATAAAATAGTTACCAGTTTTCTGTTAAAGCCCTGATTCAGTTTTTTAAACTTCTAAAATAATAGCAGTCTCTTATCAAACATCGAGCGTGGTTATTCCTGATCGAGAGGCTTCGAGGCCGCTCTGTCCTGTGGTTGTGCACGCCCCCCCCACGCGCCCCACGCGCCCCCACGCCCCACGCGCTCCCCCTCCTGCACTTTGGTGGCGCTGGCTTAAGGACGACTGCGGTTTCTGTCTGCGTGACCGAGACTCACTCCTTTCTGCCGTCTTCCCAGCGGCTCCGTCCGTCCTGTCCCAGGCAGCCAGCCTGCTTTCTCTTCTTAACCAGCAGTGTTGAGATGTTTTGTCATCGTCATTGAAACTTTGGATGGACCCACTTCCAAATGTGGGCCCGAAGTTATTTCTTAGCTAGAAGAGAGAGTTTTAAAGGAAATGAAAGAAAAAAATCTCAAAATACTCTGATCCGTCTCTCTTCCTCCTGCCATAGCGCGTGTGCTGGATGGTGACATCCCTGCAAGAGCCACAGCCCCGCGGCCGGCCATCAGAGCGAGGCCCCCATGTTGGAGGGGCCCGTGGGCGGCGGGGCTGCGCCACCAGAGAACGTTTCCTTCCCAAACTCCGGACACAGGAAGCCTGCCCGGGCCCTAAAGCCTGCTCTCTCTTGTCTGTCCCCAAATCACATCCTCCGGGGCACACAGGTTGATGGGGGTGGTGCCCCGCGTGGGTCCAGGTAAGTCGGGAGGCACCTGTCTGCTGAGCGCCGAGCCCTGGATGTCTCCCTGTCATAGTCCCTTCTTTCTGTGTCAAGTCCTTCCAACGCTTCCTCCATGAAGCCCATTTGCTTTCTGGGAGTCGTGTACTTTTAATGGGCTTCGTGCTGGTACAATTCCCGGAAATGGCAGAGTGAGACAGTTACTTCCCTGTGTGAGCTCTGGAAGCAGTCTTGACAGAGGTGCTGGGGTGACGGCTGTCTGTCGGGGTCCCTGTGCGTGCTCTCCTGCCCAGCAGCACCAGCTCGGACCTGCCACGTGTTGCAAATGCAGTTTGCCGCCTGGCCCCAGCCTCCTGGCAGGAAACCATGGAGATGGGAGGGCAGGCTAACACGCAGGCGTGGGCGCAGGTGTGGGCGCAGGTGTGGGCACCTGCCGAGGAGGGACTCTGCGTGCCTCCTGCGGAATCGGGGAGAGCTCCTCATCTGGGCTTCTGGTTTTTGACTCTTCGCATGTTTCCAGGGTGAACAATTATTTCAGTGACTCTTAATCTCTCCAAGCTAACCACCCTCTCAGCATACGGCCTTCCTGGCACTGTCACACGTCCTTTTCTGGTAAGAGCCGGTCACTACCCTCGTACCTGCTGAATCACACCAGTGCTTGTCTCTCATAGCCCCGTGTTTACGCCTCCTCACAGCGCTCAGAAACGTTTCCTCCCCTCCCCTGAGCAGAGCGGTGCTGTCTCTCCGGGTAGAGAACTTGGGGAATTCCATCCACAGGGGTCCCCGTCCTGTGGTGAAGGGAGCGACTGGCTCTGCATTGCCCCCATCCCTGCCCTGGGTCCGCCCATCAGGCCCTCTGGGCTTCTGTTTTGCCCCTGTGAATAAATGGGGTGATGGTGTCTGGAATTAAGTACTTGTTTAATGCTCAGTACACGGCAGACAGCAGTTTTGAGCTCTTTACATGACTTACTCGTTCTCACCGCTGCCTGAGCAGTTAGGCATCGTTTTGGTCCCGGTTTTGCAGAAGTGGGAGTGTGGGGAGGAATCGTTACTTGCCGAGGTCACAGGGCTGGTTTGCAGTGAAGCTGAGGACAGGCAGCCTGGAGCCGCTGCCAGGCGCTGTCAGAGGAGGTGACGCAGGACTAGCACAGGGACTGACGGGGACCGCGGTGATATGAGGAAGAAACAGCCCTGAGGAAGGCGAAAGACACAGCAATGGGTAAGCAAGTCAGCCGATGTCTGGGGGTGCGTGGGCTTCCCGTTTCTGGTGTAACCAGTTACTGCGCTCTTGGTGTCTGAAAACCACACACCCACCATCTGAGCTTCCTGGAGCTCCCGCGCCTGGATTGGGTCTCAGCGGGTGAACTCTGGGTTTCAGCAGGGGCGGCACTCCTCACGAATGTCTCAGAAAACACTGCTGCTGACCTCTCCCTGTTGCTAGATGCCACCTGCGTCCGCTGTCTTATGTCCCCTCCGTCGCAAAGCCCGCGATGGCTTCGTCACTTGGGCCTCTCCCTGCATCGTCACCCCTTCTCTAACGCTGACACGCCTGCCTCCGTCTCCCACTTTTCATTGTGATGACACTGGGTAGTCCAGCCTCCATCTCAGGATTCGGGATCAGTCACATCTACAAGGGCCCCTTTGCCACGGAAGGTGACACAGTCACAGGCCCTGGGGATAGGGCGTGGGCATGGTGGGGGTGTTATTCTGTCCATCACCCCGCGTGGGACTTATCCGCTGACGGCGGGCTTCCTTGTCCAGCGACGCCCAGCCGGGCACACAGAGCAGGGACTCCGCGAAACACCTGTGTGAGACCAGAGGCCGTTGCAAGGCTCGGTCAGGAGCAGTGACCCCAGCGGCTCCTGTCCCTTCTGGAATGGACCTGCGCGCTCGTCCACCTGCCTGCCGTCCCCGGGCTGCAGGGGCCTCACTTGCCAGGAGCGGCCCTGAGCAGCCCCCGTCTCGCTCCAGGTAGAAGCCCACTCTGATTAAAGGGTCCCACAATGTCTCAGGCCCGCATGCGCTCTGACAGTGGGGTGCAGTCAGGGACCCCAGCACCTGAGAACACCGCACCCCACACCTCTACCCGCACTCACAGAATGCTGTGAGGCAGCCGTTAGTGTGAAGTAACAGGACTCTGTGGAGGAGACGAGGATGCTACCGGCACGGGGGGTGGCAGGGGCGGGGGCCCCCAGGGCCAGCTGTCTGTGCCCCGTGGCCACAGAAGCAGTACAGAAAGCCGTGGATGCTACAGCGTCTTCACGCAAGAGGCTCCAGTTCCCCCGCCGGAGCCCCGGGAGGGAGCCGGACAGGCGCTGCCAGGCACGCAGAGGCCCGGGAGGGGGCGTGTGGGCAGAGCCGCGTCCCCAGGAGCCCCATCTCAGGAACGGCACAGCGCGCTGGGCTGTGGATCTCTCCCCGTCTGTAATTCTTGCCCTTGGTAGAATCGAGGGCGATGCTGGGTTTCTCGAGCTCACCACCCCAGCCTCAGGTTCTGTCTGAAAAGCAGAACAAAGAAAATAGCCTTCCTCTGTTCTCTGCTTTTTCAGAGAGGAAGTGTTCTGAGTCCCTGCTGTGGACGTGGCACTCTGCAGGTCACCAGGCACACTTGGGGCACGCATAGAAGCGCCGAGTGTGTCCAGGCGTCAGGCAGGTGGACCTTGGCAGAGAAATGAATGAAATGGTGACCTGTCACTGAATGCCAGCCCCAGGGCAGGCACCAGGCGAATGCTGTCATCTGTAGGTCCCACACCTCAGGAAGCAGGGTGACACTGTGCTGTTTCAGCTGACCTGTCCCAAGTGACCATGTCCCAAGTGCCGGAGCCGGGACTCAGCGTCCTGCCTTACCCTCTCACGACCCGTGCGCAGGGAGAAGCTGGTGCCGGGGGCCTGCCATCATCAATTAAGATGTGACAGTCCCCAGAAAACTGGAAGCCCACAGCCCTGAATCGTGGCAACTGGTTCCACAGGCAGGCTGAGCTGCGTCTCATCACCATGGTAATGAGATGCGTTCCCCATGAACCCTCCTAGACCTCCCCGATCTGCCGCCCCAGGGGAGCTCCTTGAAGAGCATTTATGAAAATCAGCAGGAAGCACCAGTGGCCTTCGGGGACCCTCTCCGAGTGTTTAATGCAGTAATTGTTTGCTCTGGTTCGTAATGAGAGAGCAACACGGCGACGTGAGGGGCTGATTAATTTTCCTGACGTGGTCCAGAGCAGAAGGCACGGTGCAGGGCCAGGCTGCCACCGCCCCCCCACACACACACACACACTGCACCCCCAGAGCACAGCTTGCCTTAGCTTCGCGTCACGTGGAATTGCTGAGTGACGTCACTGTCACGTGTACAGTCAGGTCTCACTCCCTCACCTCTGAATTGGTGAAATGGTGGCCTCAGAGACAGGAGGGAGCCCGGGGCTGTGCTTCAGTCTGCAGCCAGGTTCCTGTCTCGCTGTCCCCCTGAGCGGGCATGGGGAGAGCGGCTGGCGGTGCTGGGCTCAGAGGGGCCCTCGACACAGGAAGGAGGCGAGTCCCTGCCGAGCAGACACCCCAGGCCTCGGACACACAGGAAAGGATGCAGGGCAGGCTGGCGAAGGGGGGTGTCTCAGACGTGCGCCCTCGAACTGGAAAAGGCTTGTGCACGCCCAGTGGCTGTCCTGAGCAGGCAGCGGGCGCTGCTGGGGGGCCGAGCTGTGGAACCGGCCCTTACCAGCTGCTGTGTCTGTCTGCTCAATTGCTGGGAAGCGTAGTAAGATACATGACCCCATAGACGTAGGGCTGGAGGGCGTCTGCGAGGCCGCCTGGGGATTGGGGTTCCCTGTATCGCCCATTAGCGCACCCAGTCTTCATCAGTCAGCCTCGCATCGCTCAGTCCCCGGGTTATAAGAACCCTAAAGGTCAGCCTCCCAGGGGTGCGGGCATAGATCTGGACACCCCGATGGCTGTCTGAGCGGCAGGGCGCAGGCCCTGAGGGGGCGAGGAGGCTGGGGCCCGGGGTGGACACGGGGAGACGGGAGGGGCCCGGGGTGGAGACGGCCTCCAAACGTCAGATGATTAGACTCATAATTAGAAAGACGCCATTGACCGTCTAAGGCAGTGGCCGGTCCCACATCCTCGGGGCAAAGTGTCCGAGGCATTTCTGTTTGCCGCCCTGGCTCTGCGGCCTGGCTCATGTGGGCTCACGAGCTGTGAGCTCAGAATCAGCCGCCGTGTCATCGCGCTGCCCGTGACGCGTGGAGCTGGCTCTCGCTCTGTCTGCCCGGGCAGGAGGGAGGGCGCCTGGGACGTGCCGGCGGGTTTTCCCACTCAGGCCAAAGGTGCGTGCGGCTGGCGGCGGCGGCGGCGGGCTCGGCCTCCACACCGTTTGTTCGGCTTGCAGCGCGTTTTAAAGCAGCGGAGTTGCCAGTCTCCATAAAGTGGGGGTCCCACCCGGACCAGCTGGTTCACGCGCGCTCTTGGCTGTGGCCTCCGTTGTCCCCTGTGGTCACACGCCTCCTGCTCCGTCCACTAGGGCGCGTCCTGCCAGCAGTGACCACCTGGCTTCGTCACGCTGGATGGAGAGTGCCCGCCGCCTCTCCCAGCTTTGTCAGTGGCCGTGACAGAGTCGGCGCCGGTCCCTCAGCCTGCTGACCTCACGGAGAGCACGGTCCCCTGAGCCTCAGGCCCCCGTACCGCAGTGTCCCAGCGTGCACTGCACGCCTGGCTTCGGCTCTGTTCCCAAGGATACCACAGGCGCTTCATAGAAAGGGCTGTGAGATGCTCTGAGGTCCCAGGGACAAACGCGGAGCTCGGGCCAAGCGCGTCACATGATTCCTGTTAGAGCAGGTGGTTTTGCTCTCGCCTCCGAGAGCCGGTCTGGTCTGCCTGCTTCCATTGGGATCATAAGGACGCTCGCTTGGCACAGACACCCCCAACCCCTTGTATTTCCCATCCCCCAAGATTGGCAGACTGCCCCCCACCCCTATGTATCAGGGGGACACGACTGCCCTCCGTTTATCTGTGACTGGGTTTTGCTTGAAGAGGGTGGCTTCCTGCCAAATGAGACGCGTGCCTGACAGACTTCAACGCTCACCTGCCTGGGCCCACTGACGCCCTGGGTTCGCCCGCAGCCCCTGGACAGACGCGATGCTTCCGGCAGGTGAAGGCTGACTCAGCCGCCTTCTGAGCTTTAGCTTTCTGTGCACATAACGCCGCTGGCAGGGTTGTGAATTCTTACCTCGTTTTCTGAAAGCCAGGAAATCGCGCCAGGAATCGAGAAGGGTGCTTGCTAGTCCTTTTCTAGTAGAATTACAGCTTTGGGCATGTGTGTGTGTATTCTTTTTTTTTTTTGAGAAAAAATCAGGTATTGAGTGTGTGTGAACTGAGGCAGGGGTTGGGGAGTGTCACGATCACTTGTAAGCTGGAAGCCATCCTGACTGAGAGCAGACATTAGAAACTTGGAGGGGTGGTGACGCAGGGACCCCCGAGCTCCCCTTGGCCGATCCGATGGTGGGACTAATTCTAGCAATTTCAGGCTGTGTAGTGAGGGCCGCGTTCAGGGCTTTGTGGAAACACAGCTGATGGTTCGCAAAACGCAGTGGCTGCTAAGCGCCAGTGTCAGAAAGGTGACAGATCGCCGCTCGTCCAGTTGTGACTCTGTAATGACCAAGTCAGGGCCGCCGCCCGGGACCGTCATTAGCTCCTGATTCCCACGAGAGAGACCGGGCCCTCCCCTGGGCAATAAAACCTGGATAATGTGGTCCCTGATCACTGGGCTCCCCAGTGAGCGCCTTCCAAGGCTCAGCCCCACACCAGGAGGAAAGGAGTGCATTGGAGCAGGGACGGACCAGGCGCGACCCTGGGGGCGACAGACCTCGGCGATGGGCAACCTGCCTAATTTACTCTGGGTGTGTTTGTTGGGGGGGTATTGCATTCTCTGAGGGCCTGGGAGACGTGGGGGGTGGGGGACAGATTTCAGGGAGATACATAAAGGACCCCCCTTCGAGAGTCACATTTGCATAGAACTCTTTCCTTAGCCAACAAGTGCTTGGTCACGCATCTTTCAAACTAGACCCAGTGCTTTGTTCTTTTTTTTTTCCTGTTCTATTTTCAACTGCCTGTGAGTATATTAGAAAGAGCCTTGAGAGCCAGCAAACCCAAGCTCTCGTCCGAGCTGGGCTGCTGCCTTTCTGTCGCTGAGCTGGTCACTTCTCAGCCTTTTCTACTGAACAAAACCTAGTTTGAGTTCGAGAGTTTCTGAGGACCATTATGCCTTATGATTCAGTGGTTGAAACGTTGGCACATTTCAATGCTTAGAGCATCTCTTTCTCACCACATTTTTTTCAGTGCTTATGGCATCTTTTCACCGTTCAGGGCACAAGCTAAACTAATTTCCGTGTCCCCCCTAATTGAATACTTGAGAATAAATGGAGCTGGTGGGCTGCCGGGTCACTTTTATCAGCAGCAAACACAGCGTCACCACCACTGCCTTTAGCCACAGCTGCACTTGAATCTGAGAGCTGCAGGCCCGGCCACCGTGACCTTCTCGCTGTCTCCCCTCCGCCGCTGCCCTGACAGCGACCCCAGTGCCTGTCAGGGTTCCTTGGGGCTTCACTACTTCCAGAGCAGGCGGTGGGGCCTGGAAGGTCCTGTCGTCCCAGGACGCACCGCTGTCGCAGCGCAGACGGTTCCACGAGCTGCCGCTTCTGTGGGTGAGAACAGGACAAGGAAGGGATGAAAAGCAGGGCTGTGGACCCCCCAACCCCCAAAGGACAAGTTCATTTACTTTGTCCTTCAAGACGAGTGACAAGTACTTTCTGAAAATTCTGTTCTGAGCCCAGATAGCCCAGTTCCTTGTGGTGGAGCCTTTAACCGCGTTTTAATGTGGCGGCCACAAGCCACATGCAGACACTTACATTG
Source organism: Hipposideros armiger (assembly GCF_001890085.2). Lineage (NCBI taxonomy): Eukaryota > Metazoa > Chordata > Mammalia > Chiroptera > Hipposideridae > Hipposideros > Hipposideros armiger. Next base: position 857,554 of record NW_017731591.1, read on the forward strand.
ACTGAAAGAAAAGTGTATAAAATTCGGGGTCTCAGGCACACCAGGCACAGCTCAAGTGTGTCACGGCCACGTGTGGCCGCTGTCACCGTACCGGACAGCAGAGGCTTAGAGCATCCCACTGTCACGGGAAGGTCTCGTGGCCGGCTCGGGAAGGAAGTGGGGACATGGTTACGCCTCAGGAGCTGTGTGTTTCCGCCTTGTTTTCCCCTTTTTCTTGTTCATCCCAAATATCTTAACTGAAAAGCGCTGGGCTACACGCTGGAAAACCCGTCCAGCTCCTGACCGCTTCTCAGAGCCTCGGCGTCATGCCAGGCGCTCCCACCTGTTCCCCGGGGTTGACCTGCTGAGGAGGGTGCCCGGGTCTGTGTCACAGGAGGGCGAGCTGAGCCCCGGGCCTGGCGGTCGGTCCGGGCGGAGCTGGGAGGCAGACAGCCTTTCAGATGCCAGAGCCTGTGGCAATCTGGGGT
>NW_017731591.1:858996-875564 GCF_001890085.2 Hipposideros armiger
TTAAGATGATGCAGCCTCGTAGGAAAGAGTTGAGGTGTTGGGGTCAGACCGGGGTGACCTTGGCTTGTAGCTGAGCTGCTCATTAGCTGTGTGACTGCAGCGGCTCGCCCACCCTATGAGGCCTCGGTTTTCTCACCTGTGTAATGGTGGGAGGCTCCAGTGTGGGCAGCTGAGGGCTGTTGTGCTGAGGAGCCTGGCAGAGCTCCGCGAGCCTGGCGCACAGTAGGTGCTCGGTGAGGCTTTCCTCACGGCATGGTGGGGGGGGGTGATGCTGCCACCAGGAGGGGCGTAAGCGGCCCCATGCAGCAGAGGACCAGAAACTAAGCCTCCGGTAGGGCCCCCCAGAAAGAGGGGTCATTGGAAAGGGGCTGTGCACGGCGAGGGGACTGTGTCCAGGCCGGAGTGGGGGGGCCGAGCAGAGGCGACTTGGGCGTGCTGGTGGCCACAGCTTCCTGCAGATGGAGGTGGTGCTTTGAGCTGATTCGCCTCCTCCTTTACCGCCCAACAACTGAGACCTGCCACCACCTGTTCCTGCCACTGCTCCGGGAGCGCCTCCTCCCCAGGACCCACCAGCCCCTCGGTGACAGCCCTGCATCTCAGAGCTTCCCCAGATGCCCTGCGGACCTCTGCCAAGACGGGCAGATGCATTTTGGCCTCTGGTCACTGCAGCCCCGGAAACTGGCAGAGGTGTGCTGATGGTGGGCCTGGTCCCACCGCGTTTGACTGAAATACCCCTTCAGCTGCACGAACCGAGTGTCTGCCAGGGAAATGTGACTTCCTGCAGCACCAGACATTAAAGGGTATTAAAGGGTGTCATATTTCATCTCCCCGCGCCTTCGCTTTATCCAAACAAAGGAAATGGGCTGTTACCAAGGAAAGCATAACTCAGAATCCCAATTATGGCTGTTAAGCCGCATGTGAAATTACTTTTAATAATTAGAAATGGCCCTTGCCGCTGCACCCAGCTCCATATTAGGCCTGGTAGCTAATAATCCCCAGGAAATCCCAGGGACCTTAATTGTCCTCATGTCCATCCTCTAATGGCCTTAATCGTTGAGATGGTTAAAATCTAGAACAAATGATACTAATATGTCTGCTGTGCATCTGCGTTGAGTCCATTTACTTCGTGCATTTATGTCTTCATGACACTTTTTCTCTGACGAGGTGAACCTGCTTTGTAAAGATTCTTATTATATGCCCAGTTGTTACATTCAGATCTTAACGCAGACACACGGAAGCGTCAATGTGGAAATCGTCACTTGGGGAAGGAGGTAAAACCACAGAAAGGGAAGAGAAGGCACGAAGGCCCAGAAGAGTCAGTAATTACAACCCCACTGCGAAGGGGGTGCAGCCTCCAGCCGCAGACAAGCGTGGGCGCAGCAGAAGCTGCTTCCAGAAGCAACGAGTCAGCGTGCGCGCTCGCCTCCGTGTCATCGCCGCTTTCACAAGGATCCCGAGCGCGCCGGGAGCAGCAGCAAGGCCGCCTCTGCCTGCGGACCACAGGAGCCGGCTCCGCCTGCGTCGCACATCCAGGAGCACCTGAGCTGCACGTGCACAGTGGTCTCGTGACTGCGTCACAGGTTGTTTCCACACTTCAGGTAACTGGTGTCCCTTTCGCATCATTGTGGTCGAATTTCTGCCGTTTCCATGATGTCGCTCCCTTCTCCTTTGCAAAAGCTGCTCCGTTCTTAGATGCGTTCATTGGATCCGTCACTCAGCAAACATTCCTGAGCCCATGTCATGTGTTGGGACCGTATTTGTTGCTTAAAATTCGCAGATGACTTGTATATCGTCTTGTCTTTAAATGAGAGAGCGGAGTGAGACGAGGGGAAGGAGGTATCATGGCGACCAACAGAGAGCCACAGGCCTGTGTCATGAGGTAACAGAAACGTGTCATTTGGTGGCGTATCTAGCTGCCTGGTTGAGGGAGTCCGAGAGGAAGAAAGATGGCTTCCTTCCACTCCCTTTGCCGTTTTAAAGCAGGTGATATGGTGAGACAAGACTTGGAGTTAGAACGCTGTCCTTGGGACCTGCAGTGAAGAGCTCAGGGCTCTGTCCGTGGTGCTAGAGCACAGCTGTCACGTCCTCCCCGCAGTGTCGTCACCCACACACCGTTCACTCACCGGCCGTGCACACATCAGAGCAGCTGTGGGCCCGTAACCGCGGTGAGCACTTCCTCCCGCGCCTGGGTGCGGATTACTTACAATTGCTTTTGTCCTGTTGCACTTAGAATGAAACGGAATTGCTCGCTCTGGCTCCTGAGGTGTCCGTGCGCCATCTCGGGTCTCCCTTGCTCACCAACCCCAAGCGCAGTGACCTTTCTGTCCCTGGACGCAGCCTCGCTGTGTCCACTTCAGGCCGTAGCATAAGCTTCCACGTTCCCTGCCACACTTCTCCAGGCGGCGTCAGATGCTGCTCCTTGTCTGTTAGATCTCCGTGTAAAGCCACTTGGGAGAGAGCTGGGTCAGCAACCCCATGGAAAACACCCCTTCACGTTGCCCAGTCAGCCTTCTCTTGATCACAGCAGATATTCGCATGTGGAAACTCATGCCTTATTGGTTCATTATTTATCATCTCCACCATAGCATAAGCTCATTGTATGTAAGAATGTGCTCGGAGCCATTGTGGCAGCTGCCTCCCCTCCTGCTCGCCACACCGTGAGGAGCCGTCTCCCAAACGGGACAGGCAGACCTGTGCGCCCAGTGGGACCCTGTGGAAATGACGGTGGTGGCTCCCAAGGTGAGGTCATAAAGCAGACTGCGGCCGCGGCCCAGCTCTCTTTGGGGTCGCTCCATGTGGGCATGGCCAGGCAGCTGTGGAGAGGCCCTACGGGAGTAGCTGGGGACGGCTGCCCACCGCCGGCCGGCCTCCAGCCAAAAGGTTTCAGATGCCACAGCCCTGGGTGGTAGTTTGGTTGCAGTGTCATGAGACTGCGTCAGAACCAGCAGCGAGGCTGCTCCCCAATTCCTGACACGCGTGTGCGTGAGAAAAGGAGTATTTTGTTTTCAGCGGCTAAATTCGAGTCCCTTGCTAAGTAGCAGCAGGTGAGCCCTGCACCCACGCTGCGCTAACTCTAGGCTCGTCCCTGACGGCCTCTCACGTGGTCAGCACCGAACATCGGGTGGATATGCTAGTGCCTGAGGGACGGCCGCAGGGATCCCCTACGCTCACTCCCCCGCGTTTACGCTGAGACCGAGTGTGGCTTCGCTGCGAGATACAGAACGCGGCCACGCATCAGGAGTTCATCCCGCAGAAGAGGCCGGAAGGGGTCAGCACCGCACAGGACTCACTCGGCAGGCTCGGTCCACTCTCCCGCCTGGCGGCCGCTTCCACGTCGGGGCGGCCAGTGGGCGGAGCCGGCTGCCGCCTGCTCTTTACCGGAAGGTCTCTCAGGTCCCTTTGCTGGTGCATCTGCCGTCTCATCTTTCTCTTCTTTGTCCAGCTTTTGCCATGACAACAGATGTACTTTGTGACTCTTTCAAACACTGCGCTTAGAAGGAAACAGATCCAAATCAAATTGTGGCTTGTTTGCACTGCTCTCCACAGACATCAAATACATCAGCTGCTTCCAATGGCCTGACTGTCGTCATTTGCGACAGAAAAAAAGGTCTGACCGCCGGGCAGCCCTGTGCAGGGGACGGAGGCCGGGCTGCTTTAGATGGAGATGTTAAGTTTCCACAGGAGTCTGAAACACGGTTTTATTATGGATTCTGACACAGACTTGAAAGCAGAGGGCCACGTTCTTGGCCCAGCTGGTTGAATGTGACCTCTTTTCCTCGGTAAACCTCAGAGGTAACATTTCCAGCAGGTGCTTCGGTCTCGCCAAGGGCCCTTTCCCTACCCGAGCCCCACGGCATCCAGGGTCCGTGGGAATTCCACGGAGGCAGACTCAGCAAACCCTGTTTGTAAAGCGTTTCGCATCCGAGGAAGTGACTTTGTCCTGGCAACCACAATGGGTCCTTAGCTGCCAATTTAAAATGGAGACAGCTTGAGAGGCACGAGTTACTTAGTTTCAGGGTATTTTATAGTCAGGGAAGCAGGGAGCCGTGAGGACCAGCAGCGCGACCGGTTAAGTGCTCTGAGCAGGAGACGTTTGAGGCTCGGCAGCTTGAACCGTGAGTGAGTTCACATTTCCGAACAGAGCACATGGAGGACTGGGAAACCAGCGGTGCCAAGGGGACTGTAAGGCTCTCCTTTTACTGTTAGGAGGAAACATAAAACCGGCAGCAATAGACGCGGTCACCATGCACTGCTGTCCTCGGTGGTGATTATGTGGCCAGGTGACACACGTTATGGTGGCAGCAGGGTATCAAGTTGTTCAGCTTTACTGGCACCGTCCTCTGAATAGAAGACAGAACTGGAAAGAGAGACCCGACAGTTATTTACCATCAGTGACCTGCAGCCGTGTGGATGAGCGCTCGCAATGCACGGTGATGCTGAATTCTAACGGAGCACAGGGCTTCTCAGCAGCAGCGCTGTTAGCACATGGGCTGGGTAGGTCCTTGTGTGGGGCGTCCTGTGCAGTGGTGTGTGTGCACCTGCAGCCCGCCTCTGCCTGCTCCGTGCCAGTGGCAGCACCCCTGTCCTGACCATCAGAAATGTCTGCAGACTGCCACGTGCCCTGTGGGGGGCAGAAGAGCCCCCGTCCCCTTGGGAAGCCCACCTGTATCCTGCAGGGTATCACAGGCGGCAAAGCACAGGACGCGGAGAAGCGGACGCCCGACGCCGTCTCTTCTGTGACCCTGTGCAGGGACTGCGCCGGCAGCACTGACCAAACAGCGGGGGCTCCGTCGCGGGAAGGGGCCCTGGGTGGTGGGCGGCCACTGTGTTTACGCATGGGCCTCAGCTCTGGGAGGGGCCACTGGCTGTCACAGCGGGTTTGGGTCAGCCCCACACCGTGCTCCCTGCTGCATGCTGAGGTTTCTTCCCACCTGAAGCTGCTGCTCAGCCTCTGGAAAGCTTGGATTTCAATCATGGTTTTCTAGAAAGGGGGGGGGGGGGTGCTTGTTAGCCCGCGGGAGGGACATGGTGCTGCAGAGAAAAGCCGCCTGTCCCTTGAGCAATGGTCCGCCCCTCGGGGGTGTGTCGGGGAGGGTCCCCATGGTGGCTTTGTTTCCTGTGTTAGGTGACACCGTGACTGTGCTAAGCGTAGGCGTTCAAACGCTGAGACTTGGAAACGCAGCACGTTCAGTAGAAGAAGCCAGTCTCCCTGCTGTGTGCCAGCCACTCACTGCACGTGTGACCAGTCAGGCGACGTCTCTCGGCATGAGCTCTCACCTCTCGGGGAGGGGACGTGACCGAACCTAAGTCAGAGGCGGACAGGACCTGAGAAGTGATGTGTGTACGTGGTGGGGGCAGTTCTCAGTAAACAGAAAGCACGGGGTGCATGTGCCCTGCTGTGTCACGGGCAGCACTCTGAGCTAATCGGAGGTTTCCAAGGGAGCCACACGTCACGGGCACATGTGGTCCTGCTCCCAAGAAAGCACCCGCCGAGAAGGTGAAGTAGAAATAAGGATGTCTGGGATGACAGGGAGACGGCGGGGACAAACTATGGGGAGATGTCCAAGAAATGGCTTCCTGAGAAAGGGCCTTAGGAAACAAGACCTCTTCAGAACTGTCACAGTTTGAAATAGACATGTGATGACACAGTTTCGATTGGGCGCCGGACTAAGACAAGCTGCCACAGTCCGTATGTGCGACTGTGAAACGCAGGTGATTTTGCATGTTCTTTTATTTCATCTACTGAGTGACCCCTCTGTGCCCGGCAGTCCCCATCCACGGCTCGTAGTTGTCACCAAGGAGAGTTGGTGATGAGACTGGAATATAATGCACATTTGCCCTCATGGACCCAACCATCGCGGGGCTCAGAACTACCAACACACACAGTACAGGATTCCAGCATGAACTGTACAGCAGTACCTTGGTTTGAGAGCACAATTTGTTCCGGAAACAAACTACTCATATTGCACATCACTCGTTTGCCACGTTAAAATGTATTAGAAATGTTTGCTTGTCTTGTGGAACACTCACAAACCACATTATTCGCAATCCAAGGTTTTACTGTACCCAGAAAAGATGAAAAACGCTAAGCCTTCTCTGAAGGCTTTGAAATGAACAAGTGAATGACAGGTTGGAGAGAGGCAGACACAGCTCATAGGCTTTGGAATAATTTCAGAAGCTGCCTGTTCCCTCACATTGTTTCTGATCATTAGAAAGACAATATTGTCACTTTTATCTAGTCTGCTGGCCTGCACGTGCAGGACCCTTGGCACACAGGGTGCCGGCCGAACTTACTGGGCTTTACTGGGATCCACTCTGGAGCTCTTGGCTTTTGAGTTTTGTGCAAAATGTAGACCAAGTGTTTTCAGCTGCTCATCAGGCCCTGATGGTATCATGTGCAGCTAAAATACGTGACGTTTACATATACAAGGGACTGCGCGTTACTTGATATTATTTTTAATTAAAAAAAGGAAAAGGAAACCCCTCGGTACTAGAAGGAACAGAAGTCGACACCCGCTCTCTGCAGAGTCAGCAGCGAATCGCCAGTGCGTGCCGCCCGGCTGCTCACTGTCCTGGTAAACCCTGACGTGGAACCCGGACATCCAAGCCGCCCTTCAAGAGGGATGGAAGGATGGACGAGAAGAGCCTTGCATCTCACCCGCCAACGGGCTGCGTGGACGTGGGTGAGACACAGCTTTTGAGTCTATACGATGAAGGTCAAACTGCCCATCATACCAGCCTGCCTTACAGTGTGACCTTGAGAGTCAAATGAGGACACACCTGTGGACAGCTGTGTAACGTGGGCTGCATGATGCAAGGTGAGGTGTCGTTGGGAGGGGCGAAGCTGCAACTGTGCCTGTCCCCAGGGATCAGGCGTGTCTGAGCACGGCCGCCGGGTGGGGATGCCATTCTCTGGAGTCAGCTTCCTAAGAGCCGTAGCACCGGTTAGAGCAGCAGTCAGAGAGGAGCTGCGGCAGCCGTGCCACCGGGAGCAGTGAGAACAGGGCTCTGAGGACGAGCACGTGGGTGATGGTGCCCCCAGGGAGCGGCTGCCGTGACCTGTCTCTTCCGGCTCCTCCTTGGCCTGTAGTTGGAGCCACGTGGGAGGCGGAGCAGCCCCAGGAGAAACTGCTGGAGCCGGGAGGGCGCTTGGAGAAGCCGCTGCCCTTGAGACCTTCTGTGCAGAGTGAAGCTGCCAGTGGAACAAGGCGCTCTGGCCACGTGCACTCACAACACGGGGCAGCTCTGACAGCCGGACTCTAACCGCTCACCACACAGCAGCACAAGGCAGTGCACACGGGCCAGCGTCACGGAGGGACATTGCTGAGCGCTGTGTGACACCCTGGCAGCCACCAGGCCTCTCTGACGCAGGACGGTTCCCTCAGGGCCCCTGTGGGCTTCCGCTTGTTGCCCCGCCTCTGCCATCTGACCCCAGCCTTCCCCATCCTGGATTCAGGCAGACAGGCATATTTGCTTTACATTGAAACTAAATTGCATCTGACTTAAAATGCTGAATGAAGAGACAGTTTGAGAGTCCCCGAAGCTCGTCACTTAATTTTCCGGGCTCTAGAGAGAGCTCAGGCATGTTGCTGAATGTCTCTGGATGCACCCCAGCCCTTGCTCTTACGGAAGCTGGCTTAGTCAGTGGTTCTGTTGATGCCAATACAACGCTAGTATCCGCCCACTGAAGTTCATTAGAAAGAGCTAATTTCTATTGTTTCCAACCAAAAGAAGCTTAACTATTAGATGGGGTGAGAGGATTTCACAGGTGATCAGCCTTTGACTTTAGCAAATGAGGGTAAAAGTCAGGGGAATAGAAGTTATTTGGTCATCCATTATTCTGGGTGTTTCTCTGAGGGTGTTTTGGATGTGACTAACATTGAAATAGGTGGGCTTTGAGTACAGCAGGTGGCTTTCTGGAATGTGGGTGGGTGTCGTCCAATCAGCTGAAGGCCTGAGAAGAGCAAAGACTGACCCTCCCAAGCAAGAGGGGACCGGCCAGCAGACGGCCTTTGGATGAGCTGAGCCTTCAGCTGGGTGTGCGGCCCCCCGGTCTCTCCGGAAGAACGGCCCTGCACCTCTGCAGCCACAGGAGCCAATTCCTCAAGCGCGTCTGCCTCTCTGCGCACATCCTGTCGGTTCTGCAGGACCCTAGTCCACGCACTGTCCCCTTGCTAGTGCCCAGACCTCAGGCCCCTCGGAAATGGAAGTTCTCAGCCTCTTGCTGCAAGGCTGGTGAGCATCGCTGAAGACAAAGGAGTGATAGTATTTAAAATGGAGATTTTGTAAAACGCTTCTCCTGTCTTACCTGTGCAGCAGACTGGGGTGTGAACTTCTATTAATGGGTGAGGGCCTAAATTAGTTTCCGATATCTGCTGTGACCAATTACCACACGTTAATTGTTTAAGACAATACAAACGTGTTACCTGATCGTTCTCGAGGTCAGAAGTCGAGGTCGGCGGAGCTGAGCTGCTTCTGGAAGCTCTGGGGACAGTCGGCCTCCTTGCCTTTCCAGCCCCCAGAGGCTGCACACATTTCTGGCTCTCAGCCACTCCGGGGACCCCTCCAGCCTCACCTTCTGTCATCACACCTTCTCTGACCCTGACCGGGGAGCCTCTCACTACCTCGGACTCACGTGCAGAAGCCAGAGCAGCCCCATCAGTCCAGGCTCCTTCACTCCCTCGCGTGGGGGCAGCCCTGTGCCTCGGAAGGTGCCAGTACCAGGGCCAGGACCTCGACGGAGCGGCCATTATTTGCCTCCCATGTGCTGCCTGTGGGAATGCGGCCGTTCGGGGCTGTTACGGCTCAGACAGAGGTTGAAGACTATTTTTCTGGAAGCCAAAAGAGAGATAGTCCATTCATTTATTTATCTATATTGCCTTCAAAATGTGGATCCAAAAGCTTCTTCTCTTTGAACTTGGGATAAGAGAAGTAGGAAAACCAACAAAAGGCCAGAGGGCACGTCACCAGGAGCATAGAAACATGACTAACGACTGCAAATAGTGCGTGGACGCAAGAGGCAGGGTCCCTACTCCTGTGGAAATTAACTTCTTTATGAAGAGAGACAATAAGCCCACAACAGACTGGGGTACGTTTCAAAGGTGGAACCGACAGAATTTGCTGGTACCTTAGAGACGTGTGGACTGAGACGTGTGGACTGAGACCTCCCTGAGCACCTGCGGTGTGGGTGACACAGCACTGGGCCCTGCAGAGTGACAGTGACAAGGCACAGACACACCTCCCGCGATGGCCCAAGTTCCGATAAACTCAAAGGCCTGAGAACAGACGTGCGCCAGTGTCCAGTGTCCTGTCTACACGGAAGCGGAGAAACCGGTGTCCCACATGTGGCGGGACGACGCTGCCCTCGCTGCTCTCCAGAGAAGTGAAAATGAGCAGCGTGACCTTTCCCACCAAACTGGAAGACGCGTGGAGGCCGGCGGCAAGAAAGCAGCACGGCGAGGCTGCCCTGAGAGCCCAGCCGCCAGCCACGCTGTAGGGAGCGGCCCCTCCACTGTCACGGGGCATGATGGGAAAAACAGAAAAGCATTAGTTTTTCAGCAAAAAAAAAAAGTGTTTCTAAATCTCTTAAAGTTAGAAATATGCTATTGGCGTGGCCCAGCAATGAGGCATTTAAATATAAAGGAAAATTACAGAGGTGTACAAAGAGATCGTTCCGGGCGATTTGCTGCAAAATGTTTATAATAATGACAGAAGTGAGACCAAATTGGAATACCTCCGAAGAGAGTGTGCGACAAGGGGCTACCCGTGTCTGTAAACAAACCTCCCTGAGAAAACGGGGGTGCAGACGGAAGCTCGCTGACAGCGGGGATGTTATAATAAAACAGCTCGAGAATGCATTGCAGAGATTTATGCGGAGTGTAACGTGTGTCCTGAAATCTTTTCAAACCAAACCGCCTAATCAGTGTGTACGTACCTCATACAAGCAGGATTCCATTAGGACGGGTTTCGAGAAAGACAATGCACTACCTGCATTGCCAGGTCACTGTGAAATGACATTGTATTAACGTAGCACATGCATAATTAAAACGGCACAATGAAAAGGGTTTGCATCAATGAGACGGTGGGCGGCAGAGACTTACCAGCTGCAGGGCCCGCATTCCGTCAAAGCTTAGTCCACTGGATAAGCCCAGGTTCTCTGTTATTTAGTGCTGTCCATATTGATGTGAAAACCAGGTGATTTTCAGACAAAAGGCTGTAGAATATCTTTGAAATGCAAAGCAACACAGCAGTGCCACTCTTACGGGTTTCACGCAGCTGCAAGGTCAGTGGTGAGCAACCTCGTGACGAGTCTCCTGCAGAGCTGTCCCTGTCCGGCTGTCACTGACTGTGCCACCCAGTCTACCTGGGGTATGACATCCAGGTGTGCACACCACCTTTGATGCACGTGTACGGAAAGCGACATGGCTCTCGGGGCTTAAATTGATGTCCTGTGGGGAACAGTGAGATGAGCCGAGAGTCGTCCAACATCAGGAGACTGAAGTGGCCCAAGTTGGCTTGGGACGCCAGCTCTGAGCAGCAGGGCTGCCGGTTCAGATCCCACATGAGGGCCAGTGACACTGCTCTCTACAGCTAAGATGATGAACAACAGCTCGTCCTGGAGCTGGGCTGCCGTGAGTCGCCGGAGATGGTGTAGGCTGCAGGGGGCTGGCCGGCAGCTGGTGTGCACTTTCGTGAGCTGCCAAGAGCCAGCGTGAGCGGCCGTCCAGAGGCCAGTGACTGATCTGCCTTGCCTGGGAAGAGCACAATGATAATACCAACATGGGCCAGTGAAGCAACGTCCTCCACAACTAGACTGAAGAACAAAAGCACAGCAACTTGTCTGTTCCCCTTCCCCCGATTCCCCAATAAAATCTTTAAAAAAATAAAATAAAACACAGAAGACCTCTTGGGGTCCAGGTCCAGCTCAGGCCTGTAGTCACCTCAGCCTCATTCTATTGGCCAGAGCAACTCACGTCATAGTCACTGCAGGTGACATGCAGAGTGCACACGGGCCGGCATGCGTGCCAGGAGGCGTAGAGGGCTGGGGCCACGCTTAGGACGATGGTTAAAATAGTAAAACCCTCTGCTGAGTTTGAAAGACTGTGAATATTATATAGTACAATATAATAAATCAAATCTCAAGGAAGTACATTTAATCAAACTTCTGTACTTTTACCCAAACTTTCAACAAACAGAATGAATTATAATTTTAAAAACCTACAGAGTTTGATTATCTGTTCTATTTCAGGAGGAGAATAACTACTCTTTTATCATCATCATAGCACCTTGAATTTATAAAGAGCAGCAAAAATTCTTGGTATTAAAAATGTTTGTGTTTTTTAGTAAGCCAGTGCAAGGTTGCCAAAGGATGTACAAAGACCATCTCAGGATCTTCTGTGGCTCTTAGTAAATTTCCTGGTTGACACCCGATGCTGAAGAAATATCACCTATCTTATTTTAGCCACATGTTAAAGGGAGGGGATCACTGATAACTCTTTCCCCCACTCTAATCACAGGCGTGACAGGTGACATGCTCTCCACTTTGTCCTTCCTGTATCATTCCACAAACAGGTACTCTTACCTGGGTGAGCCTGGTCCAGCACACTTCCCACAGCTTTTACCCGTAAGCACAGTTCTCTGTGCCCAAAGTGCCGGGAAAAGACGGAGTGTCGTGGACAGACAGAGGTCGAGCACTTCTGAAGGCAGCTGGAGAGACTCTTAGTGGCATTTGGGTTTCTGTCCCTATCCACAGCTTGCTTTCCCAGCTACATGGTTATTTGAATGTGTTTTTTTAATTAAAGAAACAAACACTGACCTATCAGAATCCTTCATTTGGGATGTTTTTATCCCTCTCCACTCCCCAGCCTGCCTTGCTGGGGATTAAGGGACAGATATGGGCAGTTTAACTCCTTACCCTCAGGCCGTCCGCTCTTTCTAAGGGTGGCCTCGGAAACCAGCCAGATTGCATTGTTACCCTCCTGTCAATTACACAAGTGCCAGCCCCGAAGCAGGAGGGAGGAAGTGCAATTATTAGAAGCTACCCAAGAGAATACAGCCAGTGTCATCTCTGACTTGCCAGGAGACCTTTGAAAAATCAGATGCATAAAAGGGATGATGGATAGCTCTCCAGGTCAGCCATGCAAATGAGAAGAAGCCCCAAGGATGGGAAGAAATTCGGGCAGGAGAATTCCAGAGAAACTGATTCTTGTGCATAAAAGAATTGTCTTCCAGTACAAACAGAATCTAATCCAAGTGATGGTTAAATCCTACCACGGGTATCGGTCATGATCTGACACAGTGTCCCCTTCGCATGTCCTCATCCTCCTGCCGAGCCCATGCCTCTAACACCTGTTCGTTTATTTTTTGGTGAAGCACTAGTGGTTTTGTAAAATAAGTTCTACATTCCCTAATCCCAGAGGCAGAAGAACAACTGTTTTCCCCGGGTGTGTGTGCTGCGGGGGTCAGCGGGGAGCAGAGCGCAGACAAATCCATTCATACTGTGTGTCTGGAGAAAACTCCTCTCGTCTGGCTGGGGTCCTCACCCAGGGGACTGTATTTTTGGGGGACGGTATCTGCTGAGCAGGTATTAAAACGGGGCTTTTCTTCATCAATAGTTGTACCTTCTCAGAGTCTGAGCTAGTTGGTGATGCTTGGGACTGTGAGAGGAGCCGGGGAGGAGAAAGCCCCCACGACAGCTCTGCATGTGTAGTGACCACTTCCTTTGGCACATGGTATTTGTATCATTTTATGAGCAACAAAGAAGCTTAGTGATTAAATTCAGATAAGAAGTGAAGATCCCGGCGGTAAGTCTCTACCATGGACAGAGCCAGTCGGCTCACCATACATTGTTCTCAAAGGGTCCTTGACAACTTATCAAAAAGTAATGTGCGAACCTGGGCGCTGTCCGCAGGCGTCTTAGAACTTCATGCTCTGTTCTTGTCCCCAGATGCTCATCCTCCATGTGTTTCCTGGAGCAGTTACTCCCCTTACGGAGCTGAGACCCGGAGAAGCTTTGGACTCCCCAGGGTACAGCACAGGGTCCCCAATAAGACTATCCTCTCTTCAGATGCCAGCGATGCATTTGGGGGGCTCCGGCCAGCACTCCCCTCCCCTGAACAAGTTGCCTGTAAAACTGGGAAGTCCCCAGGGCCCCTGGTCATGCTCAGTAATTTGCTGGAGCGACTCCCAGGTCTCAGGACGTGCTGTGCTTACAATCACAGTCTCATTGTGAAGGGTACACGTCAGGACACACCAGTGCAGTCACATCGGGGAGGCCCGGGAGGCCCCCAGAGGCACAGCGTCCGTCCCGCTCCCCGTGGGATCACGGCGTGCCACCTCCCGGCTCACAGACGTGCCCCCCCAGGAACCTCCACCGAGCCCTGTGTCTGGTTTGTTCCTGGACAGCAAGTACAGTCAGGATGGAAGGCGTCGCTGGCCCTGGGGCTGAGGGCAGCCTGAGGCCCCACGCCCACTCCTCCCTGGAGGGGTGGGAAATGTCAAAATGTGAAGTATCCTGAACCTGAATTTCATCTTCCTTCTGCCAGGCATAGAAATGCCTAACTTGCAGCATATTTTAAGAGATTAATGAGATAGTGCCGTGTCGGATAAAGAGCAGTGTATGAAATGGCAACTCTCAATGACAGGGTTTGGTAGTAAGACTCCGGGTGGGTAGAAACGAAAACCTGCAGATGGTGAGCTCAGGCCAGTGATTAAAGTGAAAACAGGCAGAGTGTCCTGCCGCTTGGGAACACACCTGAGGGCTTTTCCCTGGGGTGCCATGACCCTCAGCCTTCCTGTCGGTTTGTCTGTCTCTGCCCTGTTAGACCCGTCTTCTGTTATTTCATGCTTATTCCCTGTGAATTCAACTGGGTCAGGGCCACCGCTTCGGACTCCATGTTCTGTGACACTTACACTGTGTGCAGGGTCTCTTCGCTCAGTTGTCCTCACTCAGCTCCCTGAGACGGGGACATTAGCTATTCCTGCTTATATGAGACAGTGCTTGACACAGAGTGGAGCCCTGATAAATATGTATGAAATAATGAATAAATACATAAGCTATTAGCGGTGCTGAGAAGCGTTTGCTCGGCACTGTCTTGTGACCTGACTGGGGGCTCACTCGAAAGCCACATTCTCAGAGAGCAGGCACAGGACGGGGGTTCATCGCCTCAGAGTGAACCTCCCCCACGTCGCCGTGACCTGCGCCCCGGGGAGAATTAACTCCTTTCCACCCTAGAGACGAGCAGTTGGTATTCAGAAATTGCCAGGCCCTTTTCCCTGTGCTGCTGATGCAGTGACAGTGACCCAGACAGACAGAGGCCACTGCCCTCAGGGTGGGTCACTAGGAACAGAAGCAGCGTTGTGCTGTGTTCTTGTACGTGTGTCTCCTCTCTGCCTCATCGCCCCCCCCACCCCCCCCCCCTGCCCGTAGGTGACAGGACGACATGTGGGGTGACCTTGTGTGCTTGTCAGTCAGCACCGGGACGTGTACGTAAAAAGAGAAAACCATTACAAGGAGAGGAGGGTCGAGAGCCCTCTGGAAACCTCCACAGAAGCCCAGGCTGGACTGGGACCTCAGAGCCCGATGTGACGCGCGGCGGGCTCGCTGAGCACGCACAAGGGACAAGGGACAAGGGACCCCACGGCCGGGGAATGGCGGCCGGCAAGTCTCGGTCAGCTGCGCCCCGCTGTGTGGGCGGCTGGGGCAGGTGTGCTTCCACCTGTATGTGCTCTGCCTGCGGCTCCAGCCCAGGGGGTCAGAGGTGAGGCGTCCGCAGGTGCGGTCAGAGGGGGGGCGTCCGCAGCTGCGCGGTCAGAGGTGGGGGCGTCCGCAGGTGCCCGGTCAGAAAAGAACGGCTACAGAAGGTCAGGACGCTGCTTTGGAAGGGGGTTCACACCGATCTGGACTCGCAGGGCGCGGTCCGTGGTTTTATCTCGCGTTGAGGAAAGCATAGCGTCATCACCCGCGTGGCTCCCTTAGTGCCGGTGGTCACCTCGTCCCTCGCCCACGTCCACGGGTAACTGGAGGAACGGGCTTGGCGCCGCCTCTGCCCTTCCCACAACAACGCAGCTCAATACCTGAATTTGGGTTTTGTATTTTAAAGAAAAAACACAGCAGATCATTTTCTCCAATATTCGAACTGCTTAAAAGGCAGATGTCGTCAAACTAATTCAGATTTCTCTGTGGCTGAGCACTTTGGGGGCTCCGGTAGCTTCTGGAGGATGTGCATATACATTTTTAATTTCATGTGATTTCACTCTAACATGAATTCAGTAAGCGTGTTTGAAACCAAATATGAGAATAGTAAATGCTGTCGTAGGGCTTGCATTCCATTTGGTTAGACAATTGATTTTCCATATTATTCTTAGGTCCCAGGGTACAATGTGTAAATATATCACAGAGAGCTATAAAATGAGCAAGAAAAATAATTGAATCTTACAGAAATTCTCTAGGGTGGTCAAAACCTATGACATCTATTAAGACTCAGAGATGTAAAAGCAGTCAGAATTATTACAACTATCTTTAAGTTAGGAGAATAACAAATCCTATTGTGGGAGACTCTGATACAAAAGATTTTATCAGTTTTCAAAATTTGAGACAACCAGAGACTTATAGGAAAACTGCAAGTACAGTAACATGGCACTTTTTTCCTGAACTGTTGAGAGTAGATGGTAGACCCTGAGCTGTCGTATCACCGAGTAGCCTCTAAACAGACATTCCCCTCCATTACAAAGCAACCATAGAATTGGTATGTCATTGCCATCTAGTCCTCATCCAAATGTCACCAGTTGTCCCAATAATGTCCTTTATAGCCAAAGGGTCCAGTTCACAGTCGCACTTGGATGTGAATGAGATGCCCTTGAGGTTGGAGCAGTTCCCCTGTCGACCCTTAGATTCATGACCTTGAGCCTTTTGAAGATCGCAGCACAGTTATCTTATAGACTGCTTTTCAGTTTGAGTTTGTGTGGTGGCTCATCGGGACCCTCACCGCGTGACGGTGTGTTCTCCCGGCGTCCTTACGTAGCACACGGGTTCTGTCATCTCATTCTGTTTGTTCATTTTGACCACCTGATTAAGATGGTGTTTGCCAGATTTTCCCAATGTCAAGTTAGTCCTTTTCTCTTTGTAATTATTACTTATTTCGTTGGGAGGTACTTGGAAATTATATAAATACCCTGCGTCTCATTAAACTTCTAATAATTTGTATCTGTGTGACGGACTCATGGATTCCTATTTTATTCAGTGGCTTACAGCCTGTTGATTTAGCTTGATGCTGTTTCTCATTTGGCCAGTGGCTTTCCTCCTGCTGGCTCCTCTGCCCCCTTGACGTGCTCCCCCGCTTTCTGAGCGCGTCCCTGTTTCCTGGCCTAGCCGGGCGGTCCAGGGTCAGGCTGGACGTCGTCTTGCTCCATCAGCGGCGGAATGGTGTTCAGAAGCCAAGGCCAGGGCGCTGCATGTACACATGCTGTGGGCCCGTCACTGCTCTCAGGCCTTGTAATGAGCAGAGCGTGGCAATTTTCATGTGAGTGCGCGAAGGCCATTCTCATTGGCACCTGTATTGATTCCCATC
>NW_017731591.1:876792-878214 GCF_001890085.2 Hipposideros armiger
ATGGCTCGTATTTGCCAGCTCAGCGTCAAGAGGTCACTCAGACAGTGCAGATCAAGGGACCTTTTAGTAATAATACACCATTTAAACGTATCGAAGGGCCCAGAGTAGGGTTATTCAGAATTTGTCAATTTCATAGTTTGTGTTCATGTCTATTTCACAAACATTAGGAAACACGTCTGCCCTAGCCAACACTGGTTATACTCAGATGTAAAATAAGAAGAGCAGACAGAGACAGCCATAATTTACAGCAACCTGATTTACTTTTAATTCACATTAGCATGTTATCACATCAAAGCTATAGCATTACAGAATGGGTCATTTAGTGTATTATATTACGGCGTTTAACTTATGAGAGCTTTGAAGCTATTAAGAAATCTTCTCAGCCAGCACTTTTTATTTTTATAAGGATCCTTAATTTTTTTTTTTGCATTTCCAGTGAAGTGAATCTATTTCAATATTTAATCACTATGTAAATTTAACAGGTAGAGAAGATGTATGATCTTATCTCATTTCTGTATATTTACAGGGTGGTTTTTTTGTTTGTTTGCTTTTGTTTGTTTGTTTTCAACAGTGCTCATGTTGAACTAAAAAGGAGTAATAATAAAAGAGCTAAGTGGAGAGGTGCTACTTACTATTTAATTTTCCTAAAGTGTTGGGTTATTTGGGGGAGAAAATTAGATTCTAATGTGATTGATGTTCATATCCCCTAAGAGAAAGTGTTTGTTGTAGCAATTACAGCTAGTCCTCCCAAAGTCCCTGATTTATGATTTCATTTCACTGGCTGTGGAGACGCCAGGTGAACATGGCCTTGGAGGGGGGCAGACCCTGAGGCCTTCTTACACAGCATTACTGCCATTCCACCTACACCCAGCTCCCAAGAGACGTGTTCTTTCAGAAATCAGGGGAGACGCTGACTTTAAGTGAGTGTTTTGAAAATGTATTCACGGAATTAAAATACTGGCAAGGTTTTCCTCCCTCTCGAAGCTCAACTGGCAATTTTAAAGGGCTTCCCCGTCCGCGGGCGCACCTGGCCACCCGTGGCCGCTCTGCTGTCCCTGCACAGCTACCTGGGGTCGTCGGCCACGTCTCAGCGACCCCCTAACAGGACGAGTGTGGCAAATAAAGTGACGCAGCCACGTGGCAGCCGTCACGTTCCCTCCCAGCCACCGGCACAGCCGCCCCGTGCGCGTGTCCGGACCGTCATCGGCATCGCCCCCTTTGAAGGGCTGTCACTTTAAAGGCTGCAGAGACGTATGTTCTCCAAATCTCCTGAACTCCTGCAAGATAATGACAACAGTGCTTGGCGACCCCGTTTGGTGCTGGTGCCGGGCGGCCTGGCACATCGGGGACACTGCCGAGAGGGGCCTGTGGCGCAGCGGGAGCGGGGCGGAGGCCGGTGCTGGCTTCGGGGGGCTGACGGGG
>NW_017731591.1:878514-882514 GCF_001890085.2 Hipposideros armiger
CCCGGCGCGTCCTTATTGTTTCAAATGGAAAGAATTTCGAGTGCCCACGCGCCGTCACCACTGAAATTCTGTCTTTGTTGTATTGCGTGTCTGTTACAAACCTGGGATGATTCTAACGCGTGCCTCGGAGGTTTACGAGGGGACTGAGGAAGAACACAGGGCACCTTCATGTCCGTCCCAGAGCCGCAGCCAGGGAGCAGTGGCTGCAGCAGCAGAAACACCCATGTTCAGAAAGGAACCCATTCATCAGAGCGCGGGTGTATAGGAGGCAGAGAATAATGACAAACACGGTATTCCCCCGTTATAAGACGCACCGTTTTTTGAAAAATTTGGGGTCTAAAAACTGGGTGCATCGTATACAGTGGTTGTAGATTTTTTTACTTGCATGTCCCGCTTTGTCGCACTTGTTGTCTTTGCGCTCATGGTTTCGCACTTGTTACCGGTATATTAGGTTATGTTTTGCCACGCTCTGCCCAGAAATGGCTCAGAAAAGATTTGCATACAGTGCTGAATTCAAGTTAAAAGTGATCCAGTTTGCAAAAGTGAAGGGAAATCGTGCTGCTGAACGTAAGTTTGGTCCTCCTCCAACTGAGAAAACAATCCGAGACTGGCTACGGGAAGAAGAAAACCTACTGAAAACGCCACAGCAGAAGAAGGCCATGAGAGGCAATATATGAAGACAGTGATTCGTCATCAGACACAGACGAGGACAAGCTAATGGCTGGGAGTTTTGACAGTGATGCAGAGTTGTATGAATTTTATGAATAAAACGAGTTCAATAACTTTATGTAATACATTTTTTTCAAATTTCGGGCCCAAAAATTAAGGTGCGTCTTATACATGGGGACATATGGTACATCTACCTAATGCGGGACATTGTGTCTTTGAGCCCATGCTTTTAATTTTATTTTTTCAAAGCAAAGGTAAGTCCAGAAAATAACTCTCTTTTTAATGTAGCAGCCATGACAAGAGCAGTACCGATGGAGGAAAATACAGGTGAATTCCTTCCAAATGCATGAATCGCAGGATTGATTCTGAAAGGGCTAATTGCACGCCTTTCTCCACACGTGTTGTGCTCACAGGTGGTAAATGGGGCTTTCATCAGATAGGACCACATGCAAAGCACCGCGGGTTCCCTGCCAGATTGCATGTGTATGGCTTTGGGGTAGAATGGCTGAGACACTAAATTCTGTGAAAGTGGTTAAGCAAGGAGGCCATTAAACGGAGGCTGCTGTAACGCCTTGGTAACCAATGTGAGCTAACCACCCTAAGCTGGAGTCAGAGCACTGGACTCTGAGAAAGTAAAACCTAAGGACAGTCGACCACGGCCAGCCAACTGTGCTTCCCCAATGATGCAGCCGCTCAAGCTACAGCCAATCAGACAATCGCATTGCTTTGCTTCAGCGTCTTCTCTATAAAAACCTCACCCCTAGCTGCTGTCGGTGGCACCGTCAGAATCACTTTGGTTTGACACTGCCCATTCCAGTCAGTGTATGCTCAAATGAACTCTCAAAAAATTGTAATGTGCCTCCGTTTACCTTCTAACATTTCTCATACCTTGTTTGAAATCAGTGTTTCTCACAATTAATGGGCCAAAGGATATTCCTGTTTCCTGAAAGTAAATGATGCCCCACACACACACACACACATAATTAGACTTTTAATGAAATATTTTTCATTGGCATGACCAATTTTTTTTGTTGCTTTTATATTATATTTAGTTGAGTGGTGGGATGGAGAAAGAAAGGCAGAATCTTGCAATTTGAAGGATTTTGTCCACAGCTTGTATGCATGTATGTATGTGTACATACATAAAATTTCCTGTTGGACTCAGAAAAATACTAGAGAAACTGATTGCTGCTGTGTCTCTGTCACAAACCTCAAATTTGTGCTACCCA
Organism: Hipposideros armiger; assembly: GCF_001890085.2. Classification (NCBI taxonomy): domain Eukaryota; kingdom Metazoa; phylum Chordata; class Mammalia; order Chiroptera; family Hipposideridae; genus Hipposideros; species Hipposideros armiger. The sequence goes on from NW_017731591.1 coordinate 880,413, forward strand.
GCATTCACTAATCAGGTATGGCGGAAATACTCTGTTAGGCATGCTGCGTATATTCTCATTTAATCATCGTAACAGCCCTGTGATACGGAACCCACTGTTATTCCTGTATTACCAATGAGGAAACGCAGGAATCCGAGTCAAAGCACTGAGTCCCCTGCCCGAGGGCCACGTGATACACTCAGACAGCCTGTCTCCAGACTATGCTTGTGTTACATTACCTCTCTGTATTAAAGCTGGGGCATTTTGGAGAAAAGATGGTTTCTATCGTCCTTAATCATTTCTTCTGTTACTCCTAGCTGGACGAGCACACTACGCCTTCAGGAGCCATGCGCCTGTGTGTCTGTGTGCGTGTGTAAAGTTTATAGCTTGAGACAATAACGCCATTTGCTGTCCAATGGTGTGTGAGATCAGCGGGCTGCCTTGGTCCATGAGCTGACGCACAGGTGCCCGCTTTAGAAATAAGCAGTGACACAGATTTCATGGGCACTTAAGTTCGCAGGCGCAGGGCAGAGGTGGAGAAAAGTGGGCACCCTGTAAATTGGACCCCTCCACCCTTAGCAGAGGACTCTCCTCTGGAGTCACGGGTTAGTGGAATAAGGCGGCTTTCCTTTGTGCTTCACGAAAGATTGCCTCTGTGTCTTTTTCTTTCTTTCTTTCTTTCTTTTTTTTTAGAGCCTTTATTTTTTAGAGCATTTTTAGGTTACAGTGAAATTGAGAAAAAGGTACAGAGCTGTCCTATGGACCCCTCCCCCGACAGGCCCAGCCCCGCCCCCGTGTCAGCGCCACTCACCAGAATGGTTCATTTTTCCCAAGGATGAGCTTACACTGACGCGTCTTCATCGCTCAGTCCGTAGTTTACCTTAGGGTTCATACTAGCTGTTTCTACTTTATGAGCTTGAACCAGTTTATGAGGTGTGATCAGAAAATACAATGAATGTTTAAATAAAAGAAAATTATTACAGTAAAAGACACATTGCAATTAATCCCCCCTCAGAGTATGCCCCTTGCCTAGAACACACTTATCCCATCGCTCTTGCCACTTTCTGAAGCAGTTCTGGAAGTCCTCTTTCATGAGTGCCTTTAGTTGTGCTGTCGTGGCTACCTCGATGTCCTGAATCATTTTGACTTTGGGGAAGAGCCAGGAGTCACACGGTTCCAGAGCCAGTGAATAAGGTGAATGAGGACACACTGCAACATTTTTATTTGACAAAAATTGCCATGTACCAGAAGCGATGTGTGACACGGAGTGTTGTCATGATGGAGGATGAAGTAAAGACACTCATGAAAGAGGACTTCCAGAACTGCTTCAGAAAGTAGCAAGAATGATGGGATATGTGTGTTCGAAGCGAGGGGGAGTATTTTGAGGGGGATTAATGGCAATGTGTCTTTTACGGTAATACTTTTTTTATTTAAACATTCACCATATTGTTTGATCACACCTTGTATAACATGCATCTATTATTATAACATCATGCAGAGTATTTTCACTGCCTTAAAAATCTGCTCTGCCTGTCCACCTCGCCCCACCCCAACACATGGCAACCACTCGTATTATTTTCTCCATAGCTTTGTCTTTTCCAGAATGTCATAGAGTTTGAACCATACAGTATGTAGACGTTTCAGATTGGCTTCTTTCACTTAGTGATATGAATTCAAGGTCCCCCCATGTCTTGTCATGGTTTGATAGCTCATTTCTTTTTAGTGCTGAATAACACGCCATGGTCTGGGTGGACCACAGTTTATTTATCATTAACCTACTGACAGACATCTTGGTTGCTTCCAAGTTTTGTCAACTATGAATAAAGGTGCTATAAGTGTTCTTGTGCAGGTTTTTGGTAAGACGTAAGCTTTCAACACTTTGGGTAAATACTAAGGAGTACGATTGTTGATTTTATGGTAAGAGTATGTTTAATTCTGCAAGAAACCTCCAAACTGTCTTCCATATTGTATCTTTTTAATGTCTAACTTTGTAATTCTACAAAATGTGCAAAAATGGATCCTTACCTTACAAATAAGAAAAATGTAGAAATGGAAGATAGAATACCTGCTCTTAGAAACTATTGGCGTCTGGTTAGTCCTGGACAGAAACACCTGTGAGGTCC
>NW_017731591.1:883374-895382 GCF_001890085.2 Hipposideros armiger
CTCAGTTCTTCCTCTGTGTCTCTGAGACTATCTCCATCCACTTCTCCCATCCATTCAGTTCCTTAGAATCCACGTATAAGTGAGATCATATGATATTAGAAGGGACAGTTTATTAATTAAACAGGAAGACAAAGGCCTCATTACCCTGCTATTATGAAAATGAGCAAAACCACCTGTTTCCTGTATTTTAATCTCACCCAGGTTCTCATTAAGAATAACAAAAGCATTGTAATTGAGCAGAAACAAATGGGGTTTGGTCAGTTCTGGATGTGCCCTGTAAATTATCCAGTAGCTTCTACCATGGTAGTGTGAAGACTTAATTCATGAGGGCTGTGTACATACTTACGTGCGAGAATTTGCTCGGGTTTTTTCTTTTACCCCTTTATTCCATTTCCAAAGCCATTATTTGTCTCTACTTTTAATTCATTTTGAGTAAATAGTGTTATGAAAATAGCTAGTACTTATTAAGCACATAGGACACGCAGTGTCAAAGCTTGACAGAAGCTGACGCATTTAATCCTCTTAACAGCGCTATCTGGAGAGCAGCAGTGTCACCCCCACTTTACAGAGGGAGAAACTGAGGCACATGGTCATTGACTTACCGCCCAGGTCACACTGCGGGAATTGTGGGAAAGGGGCAGAACACTGCCCGCCCGTCTTTATCTCAGCTCCCACTCTCGGCTTCCAGCCAAATATGTTACTCATTCAACAATATTTCACGAGCTCAGTTACCGCTTTCCGAACGGGGCACGGGGAACGACATGGCTGAATTCATTGCTCTGGACTCTGCTTAGAAGCAGCTCTCCCCTTTGAGCCTGGAAACGAGGCCCCAGTCCTGGCCAGCCCTGGCCAGCCCTGCGCGGCCCCTGGGAGAGGCCCTGAAGCAGAGGGTCCCGCTAAGCTGCGCCCTGAGTCCTGAAACTGGGGCCATAAATGTGTGTGGGGTTTTGGCCGCTGAATGTGTGGTAATTGCTGTGTAGCAGCAGGTAACTGAACTACACATGTGGTCTAAGTGCTAATTATGCTTCAGAAGCTTCATGACAACTAAGTTAGCAGTATTAGCTTGACTGCAGTCCTGATTGCCTACTGTGTGCCAACACTTTCACTGCACTGGGGGGGGCTGCACACAGAGCCATCACTCATGTTCACAGCAGCCTCGTGGCGCAGGCTTGCTGAGCTCCACGCTCAGACGCCGAGGCTCCGAGGACAAAAGTCACGGGCCCAAAGCACACAGCTAGTCACAGCCACGCTGCTCCTGCTTCGTGTGGCTAAAACACAAAATTATTTAACGTCTACTACAGTTTTCTCCGTGGCAAACATGGCTCCAGGACCCAGCCATGTGACAACACGATAAACTTGGACGTGGGCGGTTCACTTCCCACCTCGCAGCCCCTTCACAGTCGTACCCACTACAGAGGAAACGTTCCTGAACCTTCCCCCGCTTTCCCCGTCCATACACCACGGGCCTTTCAACTGTTCTTACTTTCCTTTGGCCTCTTCTCAGTGTTTTCAAGTTTTTATTTTTTGATATCCCACTTATAAATGTGGTATCTTAATAACATATAAAATTGAAATGATATCTGCAAAACTTATAGAAATAAAAGAACTTACCCAAATCACAATGGAAGTCATTTCCCTTTTAAAAAGTCACATATCAAGCTGACAATATAAATGAGTAAAGAAAGAGAGTATGAATAATGTGATTAACAAGCTTCATAGGATGAATAAGTATATCTAGATTTTTTAAACTTTAAATAGAGACATAGCATATTTTTAAACACATAAACTATTAATAAAAAAAAAGCTCCTGTATTAGGTCAAAAACAAAAATCTAATTATAGTCTTCAAAGCAGAAATTATATAGCTTAAATAATTGAATCAGGAGGTGTTCAAGTTAGACCATTAAAAATTAAAGAATAGCCAACCATCTTGCCTTGAAAGAGTATAACACACACTTCCAATAAGTCTTCAAAAGGGAAAATTATATATATATATATATATACATATATTAGAAAAAATTAAAAATAAGTCACACAGTCCCAAAAGGTAGAACAAAGGGAAACCCAGTGGAGTGGGCGAGAAAGCCGTACTACACGGGAAAGCAGAAATTAACTACATTGTGCAAAGTGGGGCACCCCCAAAAGCACGTGTGACACAGCTGCACCCTGACGGGGACAAAATCCTGCTGGTGCCATTGGGCACATTTTTGTAAGATTTCCAGGTGTCACTGCCCTGCGTCTTAAACACAGAAGCAAGTTCGGTGACCCCTCCACGGGTGTTTTAATATCATTATGTGAGAAAAGCTTGGAAAAGAAGAGTGCTGTGTGCTAATGACTTTGAACCCCAGGGATTTCATTGTTAAAGACCTTCCTTCGTGATCAGTCATGAAAATTAGCATTCAGGAAGAATTTTGAAAACCAATTATTCTTAAGTTTGATCATTATAAATTGGAAAATGAGTTTTTAAAAATCCCTGTTCCAGAGATGTTCCCACCATATTCACCGGTGACATGAAACACTGTCACCGGTGTTTCCTTTCTCAAAATGTCTTCCTTGGAGCCTTTTTTCTGGAGACACACACTGTAACGTGAACGCAGTATTGCGTCTCATCTGGAACCTTCGCAGGGACTGTCTTCGTTTACCAGGAAGCCCGTATTTACATAGTTTGCAGTATTTCCGGTTTCCTTGTGAGGCACAAGTATTCACGGTACCAGCTGAGGTTTCTGTTACCCTGTAGCAAAGTGATCTGTCATATCCCTACGTCAGCACCTTCTCTGATTATACAGTCCTCTGGCAGAGGTGCTCGCAGGAGCACACCAGGCTGCCATCTAATGAATTTTCTTTATTATTTGACCCGAAGTGCAGAGAAACTGTATATTGAGGCATGTGATTGGAAAAAGCGATAGAGGATGCAGACACAGTTTAATTCAGTCAGCCTCGGGAAACATCCTACCAGAATTGAATGCACTGCACGTGTCATGCGACGCCCCTCGGGAAGCACCAGCTACTAAATCCTGTTTCCACTTTAGAAACGGCTTCCTCCCCAGACGGGCTGCGGGGACAGGGGACTCGGTGAAGCCCCAGCACTAGGGTCCAACCTGGAAGGGCAGCTGGAAACAAGGGCTGTGTAGCTGACGCCAGTTACTAACCGCACCCCCTCCCCCTTCCGACTGATCATCCGTATTTGATGAATATTTGTTAAGCGTTCTTCTGCCGGACTGACGCTGGCATCTTCCTGGGAGGGCACAGGTCACATGGTCCTTCTGGCTTCAAGGAGTTTGCAGTCTCCTTGGAGAGGGAAGATTCGCCTGTAAACTACAGACAGCCAGATGAGAAAGAAAGTCATTAAACAGCACAATGTAATCTGAAGGGAAGTCAAGAAAAGGATGATTAGGGAATGGGAGACACCCGGTGCCCTCAGGCCCCTGGCAAGTAACCACAAAGCAGCAGGGGACTCAGCAGTGTGTGTGTGGGGGGGGGGCGGGAGGGCAGCTCCGACACTGTTGAGCTCAAGGTCCCTGAAAACCAAGTGTTCACTCAGTGCCTTTCGAGAAAGGGGGTCGATGTTGCCTTCACTTTGTCATTTTTCAAGAAAGTCCTCAATTTCAATATTCAACTAAAGCTTTTTTATTAAAAAAAGAAAAAAAAAATCTGGGCATTCAGCCAAAAGTGAGCCTGCAGACAACACACAGCATGTAATTTCTGAGTCTCCGCTCACCCTGGTGAGGAAAAGCCATGGTCCGTGACCTTGTACTTCCGAGCTGTTCGGAAGACCCCAGACCTCAAGGTCACCTTTATTTGGCCGAAGGAGGGGCACATGCTATGTCACTGACACTGGTTCTACCCATTTGGCTGGGGCCCTGTTCCCGGTTTGTGGAGACAGAGGAAGCCCCCTCCCGCGTCTGGGACCAGCCTCCTCAGTGGTGAGGGGAGGACTCGGTGTGCAATGCCGGTGACAGACCCAGCATCGAGGACTCTGGGGTCCACTCCTGCCGCGCCCTCTGGCCTTGCTGCTGTAACTACTCCCCCTCCCCGTGATCTCACCCCTTGGGACCCTGCACTGCCGCTGCCTTGTTCCTGGGACACCTGGTCCTTACCTGTGTCCCCAGCCTGGGACCTGGGGTCCTGCCTCATCCCCAAGTTCGCTCAGAGAACCAAGCCTCCCCAGTTGGTGGCAGAATTCCTCCTGCTTTCTGCTGCTAGATTCCCACAGGTGACCCACCAGGTTGCATTGTCTGTGCCTCTGGGTGCCTTGTGTGCATGGTGGTGCCCCCCTGCGTTGGGTGCTTCCCACTGGCTCTGCACAGACCCACACCCCGCCGCCTCCGCCCTGGGCCTGGCTGGGAGGGTCCCCGCTCACACACGGCCTGCCTCACCGGGGCTCTTGCGGGCTGGCCTCCTCAGAGCAGGACCCGACCCGGCACCGCACTGCCACCTGGGAACTTGGTAGGAACTGCCAGTGGGGACCCCTCCCCAAGGCTTGTAATGCAGGAACTCTGGCGGGGTGGCAGGGCGTGCCTTTAGTTTGGGTGCGTGTTGAAGCCTGAGGACCACTGCCTCTCAGCTTGGCCGGTGGCAGGGAGGGCAGGAGGCCTGCGTCCCGACAGAGCGGTGGGCTCCTGTCTGTCTGTCTGCTGCGGCTCCCGGGCGACCACTCTGGTCCCAACCACGTCCGCCCTCGTCCCACATCATCCTGCGCCATGCTCTGGGCCCCCTGCCACTGCTGAGCTGCCCACCCGGACGCCCACGGCGCTTCCTTGCGCTCTAGCTGCACATCGTGAAAATAGTACCTAAGGCATTCCAGGTCACCACACGAGGATGACAGGGCCCCTAGGGTCCCTGAAACCTCCATGCACAGGCAACTTCTCACTTCGTACGTACACACGGAGGTAGGTGTGTGTGTGTGTGTGTGCGCGCACACGCATGTACGTGCATGAGACGTGTGCAGTGTGCAGGTGTGCATCCCCCCACCCCCATAAAAAGCTCTTTTAGTAAAATGAGAAATGAAAGCCTGCAATTCCCTGGCAGCTGCTTTGTACGTGAAATACATTGTCAGAGAAACACTAGGACCTGGTTTGAAGAGCTCACTGTTTAGGGAGAAAAAAGTGAAATTTGGCAAGGATGTGGGCTGGGTCATAAACCTGAAGGATGTCAGTGCGTGGGTGTGTTTCCACGTCAGGCAGTGGGTGTGTTTCCACGTCGGCGTGTGGCCTGGTCAGCAGAGCTGAGCTTGGGTTTCGTGTATTTGTTTGTGGCTTAGACTGTCTGGGCTGCAGCCAAAACACCACAGACCGGGCAGCTTATAAATAACAGACGTGTATTTCTCACAGGTCTGGAGGCTGGACAGCCAAGGTCAGGGTGTCGGTGTGGTCAGGTGAGGGCCCACAGCCAGATCCCAGACTTCCGTTGTGTCCTCACGTGGTGGAAAGGCCAGGGCAGCTCTGGGGGCCTCTTTCTAAGGGTTGTCATTGCACTCATGCCCCCCCCCCCACTTCATCACTTCTCACAGGCCCCACCTCCTGATACGGTCACCTGTATCAGCAGGAGAACTTCAAGGGCGCACACACCTTCAGTGTATAGTAGTTTGTCTTTCTGCGTGGAAGCCCTCAGGGCCAGGCGAAGGTTATCGTTCCCAAGGCGGGAAGGGCATCAGCGGCGAGACGTGGACCGGGCGGCACACACACAGGATGGTCGGAAACACACCCCGGTTCACCAGAACCTGGCGCGAGCTGTAGGTACAGAAACGGGCTGGTGCGGTTTCTGGAATCTAAACAGACAACACGCTTTTGTGCTACAGCCACCACCAATGCATAGGATGAGGGAGGCCTTTTCTCCTAAGAAGAGGTCAGAGTTGTTGCCATTCGGAATCTCATTTCATCTCATCCCCTTGCGTCTGAGAGCAGGCAGGGGAGGCTCTACCTGCAGACCGCCCGCAGGAAACGCAGACGGAGCCCACCCAGCACTCAGGTCTCTCCCAGCCGCACGCGTGTGTCTTCTGAGCAATCCATAGGTTTTTCTTTTCGTTTACTGGGATCTTTGTTTTAGTTTTATTCTGCAAATCCTTCTTATGACAATCATTTTTTTTAAATGTCTGTTGTGATAAGAAACACACGATATAAAATTTTCCATCTGAGCCATGCTAAGTGTCCAGTCAGTAGCGAGTGTGGTCGCGTTGCGTGTGACCATCTGCGGAATGGCTTCGTCTTCCTGCACTGAAACTCCAGACCCGCCGGACAACCGCCCGTGTGCCCGCCCCCCCCGCTGTTTTTTAAGGGCATCTGGATGCCTGCCTCTTTTAAATGTCACATTCTATGTTCCTGAGTCTTTCACTTTATCATGCATTACAGATAACCCACCAGAATTCATGTGGACTTGAAATAAATATTTCTTTCCACTAAGATACTTTTATTTTACAATTTTTTTTTTAACTTGAACCCGGCGAGACAGCATGGATGAGCAAGGCAGATGCATTCCTTCTCATGACGGCAGAATCTGCAACGCGGCGAGGAGAATATCCAAAATGATGACAATTACATTGATTGACGTACCAGTATAAATACGCATAATAATGAGGAATAACAACACCAGATATACCAGGGGTTCTCTCAGCGGTGGTTAGGAAACCGTGCCCTTAAACCCACCCCTGAAATTGATGACTGAACAGACCCAGGACAGGTTTGTGCATCTCTGTTAATATCATTGTCACCTGCTGTAGCCCCGCAAGCGGCTCCTGGCCTGTGGTCACCCCCACACTGCTCTGACCTGCGGTCACCCCCACGCAGCCCCTGGCCTGCGGTCACCCCCTGCCTCTGGCAGCCCCTTCGCAGAGCTTCACAGTTTCCTGCTGTCGGGACCAGGAGGCGGTGACGTGCGGGCGGACCCAGCTCCGCACGGGCCCCTCAGGGAGCGCGGGGATGTCGACACGACCCTGGGTGACTCTCCCTGCTCACTGCTGTGGGTCATCACTACCTTATCACTACTGAGCTTGTCCCAGCCATCTTACCTCCTGCAAAAGAAAAGACAGGCACGCAGCACCCACGAAACCCAGCCTTTGAGATGGAAGAGCAGACACCAGAGTGAGCCCTGGGTTCTCAGCCACTGTCACACTTCCCAGTCGTGACCGGGCGGCCTGTCTCCCCGCAGCTTCCTGGTGTGGGCACAGCTGGCGGAGGCGTGCAGGCCTGCAGACGGTTCCTGCTGCGTGTGACCCAGGTCCTGTAAGGCCCCGCGTCGGCCCCTGGGAGCTCGGTGCCCGGGAGCGGACGGCAGCCTGTGCTCCCCGCGTCCCCGTTCCAGTCACACGCCCCCACTCTCCTGGGTGCCTCAGTTAGCGTGGCTTTCCTCCCACCCAGACGAAGCTGCACAAGGAGAAAGAGAAGCCCTTGTGAGAGCGTGAGTGGAGATGGCCGGACACTATCTTAGAGCTGGGTCACCGTCACGGGCAGGCTGCGGCCGGACAGCCTGGTCACCCAGCTCACCAACAGTCTTACGTCTGCTCTTTGTTTCATTTCCCGGGAACCTAGCGAGAAAGTTCCTGTGCCCGGTCCCTCTGTTCCCTTTCTGCAACCACATCCGCTGCTGGCTGCTGTCACCAGACAGTTCCTTCTGGACCCAGGCATGTCCCTCATGATTCTCATCCACAAGGGTCATCTCCACGGTTTCTTCCAATTAAAGGTCCTTTAATTCTACCAGCTCTTCTATAGCAAACAGCAGTCACAACACCGTATGTGCGTAGTAATGGCTTATCTGTCCTCGGATCTGAGTTTAAAGGTCACACCCCTTGGAAGGCCCCCCGCAGGCCCCACCGTGGTCAGGCCTGGTTAGCCGACGTCCTGAGCTAACCCCGCGCCTCCTCCTGCTCACCTCGAACGTATGGCCTCCCCTCCTACCTCTGCTTTCCATCCGACGACGCCTCCCGGGCCACCAGGTTTGCCTGGTTTACTGACCCGTTTTGTGCCCAGGACGGCTCCAGCCTTGGTCACATTTGCCGGGATCCCCATAACACATTTTGATGATCTTAAAATGCCAGCACTTTCAACTTTCCTCCAGGTATTTCCTTTCGTTCACCGCCTTTGCCCCAGATTGATTATGTGGGACAGCCCAGGTTGTGGTTGGTTTTAGGAAGAGGTGTGAGTGGAACCCAGAGACCTCATGTAGGGACCTGTCCCCCCGGGGTTTGCTCCCACCCTGCAGCCTCGGCCGTGCACCTGATCTCCATCCTGGGGGCCTTGCTCTGGCAGGATCTGGACAGAAGAACGCAAATCCTAGTCAAGTGCATCCAGGGGCCCATTCCTCCCGCCTCTCGCCTCCCCTAAATATGCAGCACCTGTCATTCCTGCCACGTCTTCAGCCTTAAAGGGACCCGTGGACCTTATTTTAGGCTGTAATCTTCCATTATGTGCCACCTCCAGTTCTGCAAGGTTAATGCCCTAGATTTAAACAAAGTATTTTTACAAGGCAGTAATTCTAGAAGGACGTGATTTCTAGAAACATTTTACCCTAACCTTTTAAGGGCTTTCCAGAAATTAGCAGTATGAGGAATACAATTGTTTCCTTGGTGACTTAAGCATGTCGTTGTCTTCTGTGGAACTGTTCTCTGGTGTTTGTTAACAATAAAACATCAGGAGGAGCAATCAGCGTGTGTCAGCACTGACTGAACGTCCAGGATGTGTGTGAGCTTATTACTGTTTAGGTACAAATAGCACAATAATTCCTTAAAGAATATTTTATTATTCTTATTTCTATGTGAAGAAATTGAGCCGCGTTGCAAGTACAATTCACTTAACATGAATTCGTAAATGAAAAAAGTAAGATTTCAGAATCAGCTCTTCTGGGTCCAGGGTCCCTGTACTTTCAGAAAGTGCCACCTAAGTGTGTAAAAATTATTTGCAGTTTACAAAGGCTTTGCCCGGGTACCTTGTAAAAATTCGCAAATCACAGACACATGGTGACTGACGTAAATCAGTGAGGATGGGCTCTGAGCGCAGAAGTGAGACCACGACGCAGATGGGGCTTCTGCGGTCTTTCCCCGTCATGGGTTTATGCTGCCTTTGCGTCCGAAATAATCCTGTACCTTGGCCTCACTTTCCATTCCTCTTCTAAACTCAGAGGAATAAGAACACGGACAAATACAGCTGCTGTGAAAAATGTACAGTAGGGAAAGAAAGCCCAAGTCTACCTCGTAATGAGATTGACAGGCAACAGCCACACTAAGCATTTTGCTACCTGCAGAAACAAAGCAACAAAACCAGCATTGAATTAAAAAATGCTGGGAACCACACTATCCCTTTGTATAGTTACTCTCAGAAGCTGTAACGCTTAGGAGCCGCACGCTGTACAACGCACCAGCCGCAGAGCGGGCGCGGGGCCTCTAGAGCCAGGCTGCCCGTTCGAGTGGCCTGGCAGCACTGACCGGCCAGGCCTCTGTGCTTCTAAGGACAGTGGCCTCTCGGGGCCGGGGTGTAAGTATTTATGAAAAGCCCCCTTGGGCATTCTGATGCCAGCCCACGTGTTTCCGCATAAATTGCTCCAAAACATAGCACCTTAGGAGAACAAGCAGCCCTCACCTGGCTGGAGGCTGGTCCAGGCATGGCTGAGCAGCTCCTCTGGCCCAGGCGGCCTCTCAGGACTCCAGGTGGCAGCTGAGGCAGCCCCCTCAGGGTTCCGCTGGGGAGCATGTGCTTCTGAGCCCGGCCGCCGGTAGCCTCCGTCCCTGGGGGTGGTGACCAGAGACAGCCGTGGGTTTGCCACGAGAGCCCCTACAAACAGCAGCCCACACATACCAGCCGGTTCCCTCAGAGCAAGCGTGTGGAGAGGGCACCCCAAAGGTAAGCCACCGTCCTGGAAGTGACAGCCACCTCATCCTGAGAGCAGACCGGTGGGGGGGACTTGAACACCAGGAAGTGGGGGTCCCCAAGGGACTTCTTAGAGGTCGCCTGCTACAACCAGGAGTGAAAGTGGGCCTGAGTACCGAGAGTGCATCTTCCCCACACGACCAGCGGGCAGAGAGATGGGCCCAGTCGAGCTTTTAGGGGCTGCCCAGAAAGGGGCAAAATGCCAGTGAGCTGCGGGCATTTGACAGGAAGACAGAGCAGGAGGAAGAAAGTCTAGGCAGGAAGCGTCTCTCCTGTTTGTCAGGAAAGCAAACATTTTCTCAGGATCCCCCGGGAAGACTTCCGCTTGTCATGGGGGCCCTGACTGGGTCACTAGAGCTCCCTTCACGAGAAGTGACGGTGAGCGGTGGACACTCAGCTCTGAGGTCAGTGGGAAGTGAGCTGGCGACTGGGGGCCGCGGTCGCTCGGGGACCTGTCAGGAGTGTCCACGCCGTGCACGCGCCCTCGTATCTTACTCTTCCTGCGTCTTCATTTAAGTCTGTGAACTGAAGTGTGGCCGAGCGCTAGTGTGATGCATTTAGTGCGAACCTCTGGAGGGTGTGTTCCCACAGCTTCCAGCTTCCCGCCACGTGCTCGCAGCCAGAAGGCAGCCGGCAGCTCTGAGCAGCTCACGGCTGTAATCGCCCCATTAGCAGGAGTTCCAGGAAATCCCGCGACCTTCGTGTGCACGTCACTTCCTCCTTCTTCCTTCACAGTCCTTCTGGGATTAGTGATTAAGTCCTTCCCCAGCTTGAAAAATACAGTTGCCTCAGTTTTCTCCAGCCGCTTCATTTCAGCGTCGTAGCATCTTCTGAAAGGACCTTCTGACGTGCCCCTCTGCCCCGGCCTTCACTCCTCGCCCCTTCTCCCCCCCTACCCCCCAGAAACTCCAGTGTCCTGAGTGGCTGCCTCCCCCACCTGCCCCTGCTCTGCTCTGCCTGCAGTGTCTGTGCGGACACCTGTCTCAAGGTCTCCGTCACATCATCCAGCCTGCGGGACAGGAAGCAATGCGCACGCAGGCAGTGCTGGTGGCTGTGTGCTACACACAGGGTACCACTTGCGACAAGTCATAGGCGCCACCCATTTCGTCTTACAGTTTTCTCCATTCTTGGTCATTCTGTCGTCTTCTCTCATCACTGCCGGGGGAACTACCTTATCTCCTATTTCCTTCTTAAAGTTCTTTCAAGGGTAAGTGGAAATCCAGGTTTTAATAGGAGGCATCCCAGCTTAAAATCTTGGTGTATGTGTATATGTATTTACCTATTTCATTATTTTGATGGTGGGAGAGAACATTCTGCTTACTCATTACATGTACCTGCCTCTGGACTCAACCTGTCGATGCCCATTTGCAAGTCCAGATCCCAACGCTGTCCTCGTAGGAGTCTTCCCTAAATGCCCCAGTGAGTCACTCACTCCCTGCACTGTTGTCTGGAGTGGCAGGCTGGCCTGCAAGGTGACCCCGTGCCCTGGTCCACACCTGGTCTACACATGAGCCCTCACCTGGGCTGTGATACTCGGCGGCTGAGTGTACATGCTATTGTACCCCCAGCATAGCACAGGGAGGTCACCCCACAGTTGACACTCTATAGGGATGGGATGCATTCATGCACCTGGGATGAATATATGAATCTAATAAAGAAACATAGCTCATGTGGAGAGGACATGATCTAATCAGGCAACAAATAGGTGTTGATTTAGCGACAAAATACCTGAGGGAGAGACTTCCTGGGCGGGCCCCTTAGACAGAGCAGTGGGTGGTCCCAAGAATCTGTCTTTTCAGGAGTGTGTGCTGAAGCCCAGAATGTCGCCAGCACTCTTCTAGACACTGGGAATTTAGAAAACGAAATCATAGTGAGAGGGGATGGATAAGAAATACAAGCAACAAACCGAGTCCTAGTTTCGATTGTTGTAATGTGTGTTTTGGAGGAAAAAATGAAACAGAGATGGTTATGTTAGTGAGAACCTGAGCAGTAGGAGCATGTGAAGAGTTTAAATAGGGAAGTTGTTTCAGGTTTCTGTGAGGAGGGGACAGCTCAGTGAGAAGCCCAGAGATGAGTGAATCATCCGAGTGGGTGTCTGGGGGAAGAGACGCCAGCAGGTGGAACCACAGGTTCAAATCCCAAGGCAAGATCATGC
>NW_017731591.1:895837-901383 GCF_001890085.2 Hipposideros armiger
GTTTCCAGCCTGATCAGATTATTAGAATTATACTACACCCCGTGCAAAGCAATTGGGTCACAAGCTGACCTGTCGACTCAGTCCAGGTATGTCTGCTCTGAGATCCCTGTAACTTCGTACAGCCAGGCCTAGAACGAAACAGCCTAATCACCATTTATTCCCATCATATAGCACAACGTAAAGCGTTTACATATTGGATGGATGGGTGGATGGATGGAGAATGGAGGATGGATGGTGGATGGAGGATGGATGGAGGATGGAGGGTGGAAGATGGTGAATGGAGGATGGAGGGTGGAGGATGGTGAATGGAGGATGGAGGATGGATGGATGGAGGATGGAGGATGAAGAATGGAGGGTGGAGGATGGAGGATGGATGGAGGATGGAGGATGGTGAATGGATGGAGGATGGATGGATGGAGGATGGAGAATGGAGGATGGATGGTTGATGGAGGATAGTTGGATAGATTGGTGGGTGGATGGGGGATGGATGGATGGTTGGAAGGATGGATGAATTGAGGGTGGATGGTGGACAGATGGATTGATGGATACATGCATTGGTAATCGATTGTCTTAGAATGTAAGCATTTATCCTCTTGCAATTTCTCACCACTCATTGCCATTTGCATTCTGGGAGGCATGAATGGACAACAATTAGAAATGCCTGTTGCAGCAAATGCGTCGCTGTGAAGTGGGGCTACAAAAGACAGCATTTTGTCTTGTGTGGGATAAATGGGCGCAGTTTGAGTGACGGCCATTAGAGCCAGAGTGTCACTGGTGAACACAGCACCACTTGAGCAGTCCAGTGGGTTGTAATCCCGTGTGTGTCTCTCTCAGAAGCCTGGGACTTCATGTTTTGGTTGCCTGTGTGTCCCTGGCACAACCTGTGAGCCCAGAATGAAAAGGTTACTATCTTTGACCAGCATGTCATACTCTCACATTTTCATGTGAAGAAAGCTAAAAATGATTCATGTCTATAATTGATTCAGTTGCATTTTTGCAACTAGCTGCCTTTAAAGTGTGATCACCAGAGCTATAAGCAAAATAAAGGCTTGTAGTATAATAGTTCACAAAGCAACAATGCATTACTTCTTTTTCTTCTGAGAATAAATTGATGCTGTTGTACATATTTGGACTAAAAAGGTTTTATACACACTAGGTTAAAAGTATGTTACCTGAAAGAGGTAAAACAAAGTTCCACTGTAAATCTTAAAACTTTACAAATGCTCTTAATATTTTATTACCCAGTTGAAGAATGATGTCTTATTTTTAGGCAGTCCCGCAAATTCTACCTCTTAATTTTCCTATAAACAGGCCGGTGTGCGCTACTGCCAAGCCACTTAAATGTGTATTTTTATAGGACTCCGGGTCGTTACTGGCCCAGGCAGCTGATGCTGCCCCCTAAAAGGAATGTGCTTTGGATCCTGGCTAGCAGGTGGCCCAGGAGCTGGGGAAGCGCTCTGCAGCCAGGGCTGAGGGAGCCACTATAGGGACAGGGCACAGGGCCGCCGGGAGGTGTGGCTGCGGAAGGACAGTGGCATCGTCAGCCTAGGCTCGACTGTTGTGTCACCGGAGAAGTGTTCCCCAAGCTGCTCCTTGTCAGGAGACGTGCAGAGGAGTGTGTGTGTGGG
This sequence comes from Hipposideros armiger, assembly GCF_001890085.2. Classification (NCBI taxonomy): domain Eukaryota; kingdom Metazoa; phylum Chordata; class Mammalia; order Chiroptera; family Hipposideridae; genus Hipposideros; species Hipposideros armiger. The sequence continues at coordinate 897,466 of NW_017731591.1, forward strand.
GGGCCGCCGCAGGAATCGGGCGATCTGAGGTCAGAGTTGTGCAAGAGAACACTCAGCGGAGTGGCTGCAGACGGAGAGGGGCCATTATCCTTTCTCTTCAGATGGGCCCCTGGGCGTTGAGTAAACACAGATACCATGGAGGTCACAGTCAGCTGCAGCCCAGGCCACATGGGCCGGACTCAGAGCAGACCCACATTCCAGAAGACCCTGAGGCCGGCCTGTCAGAGTAGCTGACCCGTCCCCAAGGACACGCTGCCCTCACTGGACAAGCATTTATGTTTATTTGTTTGTCTTTTATCTGTCCCTTCTGTGACTGGTTTGTTATGAGAACTAAATAAGATGAGAAATGTGAAATAATGAACACAATTCCTGGCCTATTTTAAATGCTTGATTATAAGTATTTTCTGCAAACAAGTATACAGTATTACCTTTTCTTTCCCTCGTTCCAGGTGCTTTGCCTGGGCCGTTCTTCCAGCATGTAGTTTTGCAGAATCACAGATTTCAGAGTGAGAAAAGCATCCACTGATAACCTCATCTACAGAGGTAGAAACGCAGTCTCAAGGGGAAAAACATCATGAGCCCCAAACCACACAGTGTTCCCACCGGGACGTCTCCCCTTTTCCAGATGCTCAGCTTGACTCCTTCGTTCAAGCTCAAACAGAGAGGTGAGGACACCGGGTCCTTTCAGCCCTGTCTTTGAGGCCCCTCCCATGTACCGTGCCCCGTGTCCCCACCATGTCACCATCACGCTGGGGCTGCTGCTGCGTCTTCCTAGCTCATCTCCCAGCCTGTCCCTCCCGGTTCATCCTGCTCACCGTGAAGGCCGGGCCCTCGGCCGTGGCTCACATGTGCCTGGGTCCCCGGCTAAGTTCATGTAAACTAAACTCTGCCTCACTGAGCGCACGTCCTCACTGCCTGCTTCTCCCAGTGCGGCCCTTCCCCCACACATCACTCAGCTCCATGTGGTCTGTGTTCTCAGTGTCATAAACATGCTACAGCCCATCTGTATGCATTCCCTTAAGTGTTCCTGCCGCTGGACCATGTTAGACTTTGTTACATTACATTACATCACTCACATCACATCACTTCAGATCACATCACATCATATATCATATCATTCTATTTCTATTTCATCTCAATTCTATTCATCCTCAATCTAAGGTATTTGGGGATTGAAAAGCTGTCAGTGAAAACGCCACAACACTCCAGGAAGCTGTGCATCTCCGTATAAAGAAGCTCACGCGTGCTTGTGTACGAGCATGCAGGCATAGATATATTCTTTCTCTGATTTTTTTCTAGTTCCAAAAGTAATCTTCTTCCCCATTTTGTAAATAAAAACTATGTTATTGTAGGTTCCAAGCAAAACAAAAGTCAAAGCAATTCTCCTCTGTGAAATTTCCCTGCTTGCCGGTCAGTCCCTTGGTAGAAAAATGGATACATTTAGCTTGATTTGTGTTGGATACATCACACGTGGCCCTCACCAACGGCTTGATATCCCCTATGTGCTTCCAAATTGCTTTTTCAAGCCAGACTTCTTTGAGTCTTTCTGAAAATGTGACTCTTTTCCCGAGCAAACCTGAGTTGGCAGAGCTCAGGGCTGCTCCAGATGCAAGATGCAACGTGTGGTTCCCCCACTCAGCTGGGCGTCGGGTCCCTGCAAAGCCCGCCCATCCCGGGGCCCCCGAGTCTCCTCTGCTGGGGCTTCTAGCCAGTAAGCTCTTCTTAGAGCCCGCACGACCAAGTTGTCGTTGTGCAGCTGTTAACGCCAAATACCCCAGTGCTGGATGCCATCGCAGAGGATGCGCTTGATAGCAGCACACCGACAGGGAGACAGAGTTAAATGGTCTTGAAAATACTGAGACTATTGAAGTCCTGTTGACTTCTTCCTCTGCAAAGTCAGACAGTTTCGCTGCACTGGAGAGCACACTTTAAGTGTGACTTTTAAGTGTCATCCTCAAGTGTTAGAGTGTGCTCTGGGGGGGTGTTAACGTAGCAGCTGACTCATCTTCCCACGTGAGCCTAGTTCACTGCAAGGTCTCACTTGCCGAGTGAATGACCTTGAGCTGTCCCCAGCTGCAGCCTTGCAAAGCAAAACCAGGAACTGACAGCCAGGGAACACGGAGGTGATAAATGGTGCGATACCTCTTTGAAAATTCAAAGGGTGGTACTTAACATTTTCCCTGACATTCCGGGAGGCGTGCACAGTGTGGGCAAGCAGGCCTTTGGGCCTTAAAACAGCGGCTCTGAAACAAGGTGCACGTATCATTCCTACCAGCTTAGCAAAATGTATTTTTATCTTGATGTATGACAGTACTTTCCGGGGTTATATTTCACACTGGACTGTAGTAATATCGCCTGAATTTTATTAATGTGTTCATTAATTTGATTTACAATGAATGCAGTTGTGCACTTATAGTTTCAATCTAAGAGGAAATACTAAAGAAATTTCTATTTCTTATGGTTGTAACTTCAAATGTGTCAGTATATTTTCTGAAATTGGAATTACAAATTACAAATGTACAGGACATTCTAGAATTATTTAAATATATAAGGCATAAAGAACCCCAGGAGTTCCGGTTATATTTTTCCTGAGTTAATTTAAATATATTCTATCCAAACCCTAGTTTGTTCAGGAAGTAGCACGGATGAGCAGTGCACGGGTCTGGTGTCTGCGCTGATGCAGGCTCAGGGACTTAGTAGCTGCATCACCTCGGGAGAGTTACACATTCTCTCCCGCCTGGGTCGCCTGGGTCTCCTTCCCGAGACTGCGTGAAGTCTGAGTCCTCGCCACATTAACTAGTTGTGTGCTGCACATAATAGGTTCCCAATAAAAGTTAACAGGTGTTTAATTTAAAAAGTTAATGAAAGTTAGCTACTGTAGTTGCTGCTATTGGTCTTTTTCCTATTGCATGCAGGTTCATCCTCTGTTAGTCTTTATTTGTCCTTTTTTTCTACCCATTTCTCAGAATTCTGCTGTTTTATTTATTACTCTCTTGTGTGCGTTTAACTCCTCAAACCTAGGTATAAATTACGTCCCGGATTTCTATGCCTTCCTTCAGTGTGTGAGTTATGACAACCAGTGAGTATGTCCTGGATCCCGGTTTAGCCTTGGAAATTGAGGTGTGGGTTGTGACCAGGTTCGAGTGTTAACCTGTAAAGACCGGGTAGCTTGAGCTCATTTTCTCTCTCATTTGGAGAACGCTGCACACTTTCCCTGGCCGTAAGGGTGGAATTTGAACTGGGCTGGACCAGCTCCTGCGTGAAACCTCCCAGGGAAAGTAGGCATTCAGGCAAATCAGAGCGTTCCCAGATTTCCTAATGGACTTAGCAAAAAGGACTTTCTCTTTCCTCATCTGTGAACTATAAGGATAATGTGCCTGCACCATAATTATTTGATTAGTGAGTCAGTATTAAATAACTTACCCACGTCCTGTCTACAGTGAGTCCTCAGGACGCCAGAGCCGAATGCCGGCTGCTGTCACTATCATGGCTAAGGTGGGAGGTCAGGGGTCTGGGGCTGCAGGGACCAAACTGTTTGTCACACAGGGACTGTCAGAACCAAAAAAGGAAGCCAAGCAAAAAACAAAACAAAACAATTCAGGGCAGCAAGGCATGCTTCTCGCGTTCCGAGAGCCAGCCACGCCGGAGAGCCAGGTGCGCTACTGGGATTCCCAGCACAAGAGGCAACGTGTTTTCTTAAAACAACGAACAAACACACACAAAACTGATGTGAGCTTCCTTTTCTCCTGTCTGCCATCAAAAGAATATTAAGTGATCTTTCCACTAAACCATGTAGCCATCAAATGAGCTATATCCTCACTCCCCAGGAAGTTGATTTGAACAAACTTGGTCTTCAAGTCTCTCTCCCTCTCTCTCTCTCTCTCTCTCTCTCTCTATCTCTCTCTCTCTCTCTCTCTC
>NW_017731591.1:901581-919694 GCF_001890085.2 Hipposideros armiger
AGAGCCGTCCTGCCCGGCGTGGATCGCAGTTACTGTCATCGGGACTTGACCTTCTAGATGATTACACCCACAGGAGCTTAGAACAAAACCACGTGGACGAAGAAAGATTAAGATTCCAGGCCGTACGGTGTCTGGTCTCAGCACAAGGGAGGGAGTGGTCTCAGCAGGAAAGTGTGATTTGAGTCTCCTGCTTGGTTCATTAACTGAAAATAAACCTTCATTTTCCATTGCTTATTTGAGAACTTCAGAATAAATTAACCTCCATTAAGTTACTCCAGAAGCTTCCTAAGTGAACAGTGTTCTTAATAATTTCTACATGAAATCTGCTGTATTTCCATTTGAATTTATTTGCATTAACGTCCACTGGAGGAAAAAGAAAGCTGTTTGCCACAGTCTCCGTGTTAGTAATACGGTTTCAGTTAACGCTCACGCCCCTTACAAACCTCCAATCCGAAGGCAGTTTTCCCAGGCGAAGGCGAGGTCTTAAATAGTAATGTTTCTATTCTGTACTTTTCCTCAGTAGTATTGTTTTGCCCTCACACGTGCTTGTAATGCTGAGAATTCCCACCCTACACTTCTCTCTGTGATGCTCAGACACGGTCTGTAATTGCCGTACACAGTATAATCCGCACCAACACTATAACAGCCAACCCTGTAGGAAACCCCTGAGAACACGTCAGCTAAACCGTCTCCAGATAACCGAGGATTTAGAGTCAGTGTTACAGATTGACATATCGTGAATAAGTAAACAGCTGTTTTCCCCGAGTGGTTCTAACTTAATTACCCAATTCACATATGTGCACAGGTAGGCACCTGACTGGACCAGTTTGAAAGGTGGCGTATAATGTCACCTGAGTCACTTCTTCCACATCACATGTCGGCAGGGGACGCCCACATTGTGTGTGAAGCGGCCACCTGCATTTGAACTGTGGATTCCAGGTGCATTCATTTCCCCAAACAGAAGCTTTCTTTTCCATTGCTTTCTTCCCATCGTCCCCTCTGTCTCCTTGTCATTTCGGCTTTCTCCTCAGTCCAGCCCTGCCTGTTTCACACCCCGGGATCATTTTCTCTCTGGATGGTCGGTGGCATTTGAAGATGGGATTTAACTGGTAGTAGCATCTCTCCTTTGCATGGCAGCCCGCCTCCGTCGAAACTGGCTTTACGTCTGGCAGGACGTCTGCAGGCTCACGCTTCTGCCACCCAGCAGAGACAAGGAATCCTGGGGATGTGATCAGGTGAGCCAGGGGAAGCGTTGTTTCCAAGGTCCGGCGGGAGATATGAGAAAGAGAATCAGGTTTCCATTCATCCTTCCGGCGTGTCCAAGTGACCAGCTCTAGGTGGTTTTAAAGGTGAGGGGCAGGCATGGATGCTGACTGTGGAATTCAGTGCCTGACATGGGGTTAAAACGCCAGCGAGGACAGCACACCCGCCACCTCGGCTCCCACACCAATCTCCATCTTTCTCGGGTCTTTAGATTTCCTCTGGAAAAACCCTACAGGAAACACAAGCCCTGCAGAGTAAGGGACTGTTAACCCAAGGCAGAGAGGCAGACGCCAGGTAGACAGAGAAAGGATTTTCCGATTTTTATTTTCTTTTTATCTTCAATTTTTCCTTGTTTCACAGAAAGCAATGTGACAACTGATTCTTTCACGAGGAAACAATAATCCTGGCGCCCTGTCCTTACGTCATTAAGCGCAGGCTGGCCTCCTGTGCAGACTGGAGTGCTGCCAGCCCCCCAGAGCCCTGCAAACGCCCCCCACGCCCTCCCTGCTCACTGATGTATAATGTTACACAGCCGACAAACGACAGATTCCAGAGTAAATTGTTTAATTGTGTAAAGGGATTAGATGTCTGCTGCTGTGTCCTCTGCCCAGCACGCTAGCACGCTGATGCCTGTGTGACACTCTAAGTCACACGTGGGGGATTGGAAGCTGCACCTGTCTTTGTTTGCACAGAACCAGTTTATGTTGGTCATTCTGGTTGGCTTGCTGCGGAGGGAGTGACTGGCCCTCTGAGGCTGAGCTCGGCATTCGTCGGAATATGAAGGCACATGCGAGGGCGTCACATCAAATGCAGGTGAAGAGGCGTAGGCTAATTAAGAACCATCATTCAATGTCATTTCTACATTAGATTAAGGAAAACCCATTAGAGGACTCCGTCTCATTTTTCTCAAGAGGTCATGAGCCAAGCGACTAACCTCATCAAACCACGTGGCCGTAATCAGTCTTTATCCACTTCAGCCCAGTTCAGGCTAAGTCCTGGCCTCATCCGTCTGTCGCCAGCGTGATCCCCGAGTGCACTGAACGCATTTCTCCACTTTGAAGGACTGACATCTCGGCCCTCATGCATCTCTGCCGGTCCCGTGTTTGTCAGAGAGGACGGTCTGGGGAAGTGTGGAGATCACTTCTGAGGACACAGAGGCCATTTTCCTTTTGTAGACTGCCCGGGACCCACCCGAGGAAGAGAATTTCCATGAACCAAGCCTTTAGCTCTTGCTGACCTGCCGAGGACACCACAGAAAAAGCCAGATTCAAACAGCATTTTTATACAGATATAGTTTTGTTGTTTCAACTACATGTGGATAACCATTTTGATTTGTTTTGTCACTGTATTGATTATAGCATTAGTCTTTCTACAGAGCCAACCTCTTACGCTCACTGCCTCATGTGTAAATTCTCTGATCCTGACTTACTAGTAATACTGACTTAGAAATAATGCTGTTTCTACACAAGTAAAGTGAAGTTCAGGGTACAGACAATTAACAGGGTAATTCCGAGAGAAAAATGTGTCAATAATTTTTTCTAGAATTGATTTGCTCTGAATTATTTCAATGAGTACCTCAGTTATTCACTTCACTTGGTGCAGACATAGTCATTGCAGAAAAATGAATGGTCATGATTTTTAAATTAATTAAATAGTGTTTCAGGTACTTAGTTTAGATAACATTCAACTTCTAACTTGTTGATATACACTGTCAAGCAAACATGCTTACGTAAGTCATGTAATGGGTGACTGTAAGTAGTTTATTTAATCTGTTCACTCTGTTAAAGAAAAAAGCAAAAGACAAAAAAAAAGCAGAACATAGTTTGAAAGCCATAAATATCTGACTTCCAAAATGCAAGGAGCTAAATGAGCAAAAACATAACATAAGCTTCACTTATGATTTCCCTTTTGTGGTTTTAATAGTTGCCAACCCTTTACAGTGTGTGAGAACAGGGGACTGGTTTCTTGGTTACAGTTGGTAAGAGTCATCATTGCCCCTGTAATTTGCACACCTGCAGCACACTCTCTGCAGCAGGTCCTGCGTGTGCTAACAGGTGACTGAAACATGCCTCTGTCCTCACGTGGAATGAGCCGTCTGCCCACGCGGTGGCAGACTTGGCGGCCCTGGTGGCAGCTGACACGTCAGTGTGCTTCTGCCCTGGCAGTGGCGTTGTCTACGCCATGAACGTCCATCAGTGTGATGCTCACGGATCGAGATGCTTAAGCCCAAAAGCGCAGACGTGGCGTGCTGTCTGCACAGCCACTGGACTCAGACACTCGGGTTTACGTGCGTGCTGGGTGACCTTGAGGAACACAGTCCACTCTCTGCAACTCATGTTTTACTTCTGTAAAAAGGGTACATAGTGACAGACACTAAAGATGGAGGTGACGATTAACGAGGTAATATGTGTCAGGCATTTGGCACAGTACCTAAGTATGGATTATTACGGTAACAGTAACACAAAATGGGGTGCAGCAATTATAAAGGAACCCCGGGTTTCTGTGGGCAGTCCCAGGGGACTCCGTGGGACACCTTTGGAGAGTAGAGCATCCTGGTGGAAAATCAATGGCCGGGGAGGGCAGCCCAGGTGCCCCAGGGGCGAGGTGCGGAGAAGTGACCGCCGCGTGTTAGGAAAGCAGGTGTGATGTGGGGGAGTCAGAGGAGTCAGGTGTGAATGAGCGCAGGATTGGAGCGAAGACGGAACACGGTTCAGAACCCCGCCTTCCCAGCCCTCCCGTGACAGCCCTGAAGTGTGACCTTCACTTCACAGGGCAGCTGAAAGCCTGTTGGTGTCGGATCGTTTAGTAGAATGGACTGGCGATGTCGGGGAATAGACACAGGAGAACCACCGATTGAAGTTCAGACCAAAAACATGGTGTCAGACGAGGCAGCAGTTAAAACGTGGAGAAAAGGACAGAAATAACAGAGAATTCTGGGATACGCTTAGTCTCCCTGGGCAAGTGTGTGAGGCAGTGCAGAGGGAAGCACCCAGGGTCAGATACTGGGCGGTCCGGAGCCTCCTGCGGGCGGAGCTGTGTCCCCCAAGTTCACTTGTTGACGTGAAGGACTTGTGTGCCTGCATTTGGAGACAGGACCTTCAAAGAAGACAGTGAGTTAAAACAAGGCCCGTAGGCGGGGCCTCGTCCAGCCTGACTGGGGTCCTTACAGGAAGAGCAGAGCTAGACACACAGACATGCACGGGACAGACCCTGTGAAGACACAGTGAGATGTCAGCCACCACCAAGCCCGGGACGGAGGCCTCAGGAGAATCCACACTCGCCAGCACCTTGGTCTTGGACGTGCAGCCTCCGGAGCTGTGAGGGTGGGTGCCTGTGGTTTAAGCTGCCCGGGCTGTGGCATGTGCCGTGGCAGCCTCGGCAAACTGCCAGCGCCGCTCACAGGGTCGGGAAGAGGCAGTCAGGGCCCGTTTAGACGGGGCAGGTAGTTCGCATGAGCTGGGCGGCTCGACCTGCCTCAGGGCTTGTGAACTCAGATCATTAACGAAGCCTTCTCACATGGTGGTGGTGTTAGGGCGAGCAGTACACCGCCATCCTGTGATTTGGGGAAGCACTTCTATCTTACGAGTCTCTCAGTCAGAGGAATTGATACTTGGAATAGAACGGTCATGTCTGCGCCTCCTCCCAAACCCCGGTGCTTTCACAGAGTAAAACTCCGTTCCTCGGTCACACGAACTCACTGTAAACACCCAGGCTGGGTGTCTGTCCTCTGAGAGTGAATGCGGAGAGCCCTCCTGCAGCACCTGCCGTTTTCTCCTGTGCCTCCGACCACACGGCGAAAGGGAGAGAACGTGGAGCACCGTCGAGTGGCCGACCTTGGACACGGCACGTTTCCTGTCCCAGCGTCCCCTCGGCCAGAGCTCGGTCACGCGAGTCCACCGCATGCAAGGCCTTCTGGGAAGGCTGGCTGAACCGGGTGCCCAGGAGCAGAGGCGAATGGGATGGGGTCTGATGAATACCTGTGGCCTCTGCCGCGTGGCCTCCCGGACTTAGTTTGCAGAGTTACACATAGTGGAGATGGCAGAATAAATAGTTAATTTAGTGTAGGACGTATTTCTCTCGAGGTGATTCAACAGATGGTCTGACTTTGGAGATTTACTCTTAACCGTGTAAATATTTGCTGGAAATCCCAAAGGTCCAAGACGGGTTGAGAAGCTTTTTCTGTAAAGGGCCAGAAGTAAATATTTTAGGTTTTGGGTGCCACACAGTCTCTGTGGAAACTGCTTAGCTCTGTCATCATAGCACAAACCACACAGAGAAGATACGTAAACAAACGGTCATGGCTGTGTTCCATAAATCTTTTTGACAAAAACAGAAGGCGGGCCAGAGTGGCCTGCAGGCCATGGCTTGACAGCCCTTGCTCCAGCGTATTAGTGTTTGTCATTTTGCAGAATTTCAGTCTTGTGCTCGGATAACTGTGCCTAGACAGTGAGCCTGGATGACAGGCAGAGCAGTGCCCTCGGAGGACAGCTGCCCATCCTGGTTTACCTGGTGGACCACAGGGAGCATCAGTTCTAGCTCAGCGAGAAGGAAACTGCTTTGTGTAAACCCCTTAGCATCGCAGGGAGCTGCTTGGGCTGGTTACGAAGCCAAGAGGAGGTGACAAGCCGGAGACAGTGGTGGGACGTGGCGAGACGATGTTAGAGCAACTTCTCTGTCTTTGTCTTGGAGGAAACTTATTCTTTCTTGCCTGGAAAGACCAGCCTCCTTGGTTTCACTGCCCTTGAACCCTGAGGAGTCTCCTGTTCGCCCGTTGTCAGCTCTCCCCCCCCACACTTTGCCCTTCTGTCCTGGCCTGTCTCCTGTGTCGTAAGTGCTTCTCGGGGTTTCGCTGCCTCTTCTAGTACATGTTTCAGCGCTGCCAACTTTGGCCGTGAAGCATGTGGGAATCAGATAGATCCACGTTCAGGCCTCAGCCTGTGACTCAGCACCCCTGGCCTCCCTCAGGCACAGTTTCTTCATGTGTAGCGTTGGCATAGCCACGGCATCAAACTCAGAGGTTTGTTTACTCTGTGTGCATCTAGTGACCTCGTTTACATAATCAGTGCCTGGCACCCGGTAAGAGCTTGATAACAGGTCATTAATATTTCAACTGTTTTCAATAAGCCTATCCTTAATTGCAATATAATTTCTAGAACCATAATTTACCAAATTAGCAACAAAGTTAACAATGACTTTTGGCCCCACGTCTTTCATTGATTTCGTATTGCCGGGCGCCCTTTCATGCTGTCACGTTCGCTGTGCTGTCAGGGCACTCACTGTATCTTCTGTTTCGCTCTTACCGTTTCGATGTTTCCTTCTTCATAAAATCTCAAGGCTTTCTATCCCTGACCCCTCGAATGTGGTGGCAGATGTGGCTTTCCCCTGCACCTTTCCCCCCAACTCCATGCTCCCGAGGGCCCTTTCACAGGAGCCACTCTCAGCAACCCCCACAACACGCACATTAAAATCCTTAGGTTCAGTGCTTCACAATCCCACTTCTGCAGCTTTCCGATTATCTGATGTTTCCATGAGCATATCTCAGCCTTATGAAAGCATGTCCAAAAGCAAGCGGATGGCGATTTGTGAAACTTGACTTGTCCTCTAACTTGCCACCAATACTTCAGTTTCTCAGGCTTGAAACTTCTCAGCCATTCTCTACTCACTCACTTATCCTCTCGTATCCATTCAGTTCTCAAGTCCTGCCCTTCCCTGAAAGTACCTCCCTTCCCCCATCTCCTCCAGAAGGACCTCCGCTCTCACCCCAGAATTAATTTCTGTCCTCAGTGTTTCTGCTTTTGTCTATCCATCCATCTGCCCATCCATCCACTCATCCATCTTTCCCTCCACCCATCCACCCATTAAGACCCTTCTGTGGGCCAAGTAGTCTGTGGTATTCACTATGAGGGAATATATGAAATACCAGGATGTACTTTCTCTTGGGGAACACTAGACATTGGTCACATGCGTATGCATATATTATGGAATCAAACCCCCGTATGTTGAAGTCTTGGACCCATCACTTCCTGTAACCTGGGACAGGTACTTAACCTCCCCGTGACTCATTTCCTCATGTGTAAAATGGGTCCTCACAGTGCATACTTGATGGATGTTTTGTGAGTGTGAAGTGAGTGATGCACGTCTAAGCCTCCGTTATCACTGTACTGCACATAATAAACCCTCAGCAGCGTTAGCTTTTTTATTGTCATTATTATGATTACTTAAACCTGAAAGGAAATTTCTGTGGCACAGCTACACGTGGGTAGAGCCAGGATGCGTCATTAGAGTTGCAGTGACTGAGGGGGCAGGTGGGCTGTGGCCCCCGGAGCCAGCTTACCAAGCAGCCCGATGCACACACGGCTTGTGGGGGTGCTGGGAAGACTGCGTGTGGTGGCGACGGCCCCGAGCAGAAGCCCAGACTGTGGGCGTCCTCCTGTTGACCTTGAGGAGGCGTTTGGGATTTGTGAGTAGCGGGGAAACAGGATGGAATCAATGATGTAAAGCAACTTAACACCTTAGAGCGACCCTCCTCATCCCTGCGTGTGTGTCTAGCCTGACCTCGTTTAAGCCCAATTATGTCATTTTTTTTGTTATTTACCTACTATTACATTGTCCCAAGTGGAGTAATAGTGAACTCTGTCTTACTCCAGACTCCTTATTTTTGGCACATGGTAAGTGTTCCGCAAACACTTGATCATGTATTGAAATATAACTTTTTTGATTAAAGCAAGTGATTGAGAAATTTTCTGGATCTCTTCATTTTATGGAGAGATATTTGTTTTGTCATTCTATTCCATGGTTACATTCTGTACCATTAAATCCAGGCCAATTTGTGATTAAAAATGTGTATGGTGCTTTGTTATGAGACAAAGAGATGACGGATATCAGCCTCCTCATCTCCACTGCTGTAAAAGTCAAGTGTGAAACCAACCGATTCCAGTTCTGAGATCCAGGCTTCACAATGATCAAGAACTTGATTATTCTGCTGAATTCTGCTTACATGTGAGCACCACCACCGTTTTTTCCATCATGAGAATAAAACGGAGACTTTGGTACTTTTGTTGTTTGGATCAAATACTCAGGTGATAAAGGCTAAGGGACCATTTAAAAGCGTTTTCCTCTCAGAATAAAACACATGTGCTTCATTGGCCAGCTACGATGCCGCGTCTGCATTCACTGAGGGTCTTGAGGAAATGGCTGTGAGAATTGGACTGTCGCAGCTTTCACGCATGCAGGGGAGACGCGTCAGCCTTGGGATGCCTATGCACCTATTGCTAGAAGAGCCCCCTGGGTCCCTGGAGCCTGGGTATTGGGCTGGCAGAGTGCATTCGAGCAACCAGCAAGATGTCCCACTGCCCCTGGCTTCCGGAGCTCCTGCCAGCAGGAAGCAACAGAGCCACACTGGAGATGAAAGGATGCCTGTCATGCCAGAGCCCAGTCTCCACAGGACACCGGTCGGATTAGGCTCCAACCAGGCAGTGAATCTTTCCTGCTGGAGACACAGAGAGGAACCTGCCCCTTTAAGCTAAACGGGGCGGCCTTTGCTAATTTCACATTTCTTCTTTCGTCGCAGGGGAAGTTTTAAGACATACTCAAGTTCCATTAATTCCAAGCCCTAGAAAATGGACTATTCTTGCACCAGGGACGTCTCCTGCATGCCACATGCACATTGTTTGTGTTTGTATTTGGTGATGACTCTGGTGGCATTCCCACCGTTCCTCACCCCGAGACAACGCACATGGACAGCAGTGTCACTGATACAGGCCTGCTGATGCTTCGCTTGCAGGGCCCTAGAAACACGCGCAAACCGGAGCGCCCAGAAAGGCATCTGGCCGGCACGTGTGTGTGTTTATTTTCCAGGTCTCTTTGAAACTCTTAGATTTTTTTTTTTGGTGGCTCCTCCGTTTTGACCCCAGTACACCACATATTTTATTTATAGGGAGATTTATTTCTCAAGCAATGTGAAGTAGAGGCATAACATGTGTTTTCTCGATGAAGCATTTTTGTGCGCGTTGGGGAGTTCTATGTGCTTTTCCTCTTCTCTCTGCGTCTCTTCTGTTTGGGGAGGGTGACTGTACGTGTTTTGGGCATGCGATTTCTCTGACGTCACGGGGTGCTCCTTTGATTTTAACACGCGAGCAGCGTTCTCTGTATCCTTTAGTGAAGTCCAGCCTCTTGGGAATCAAGAGCAAAACCAAAGCCATGGTCTTCAGCAGATGTACCAGACCACACCTACCGACAGGGGCAAGGCTGCGGGGGCGACGCCGTCCATGGCGAGAACCTCATTTAACTCCTGGTTCCCAAGGAGTCGCCGTCCTTGGCGAAGGATGCGAACAAAAAGCAGTCGCTGCCAGAGAACACACTTGACTCTCACAAGGGCTGTTTCCCCTTCCATCTGAGATCACATGATGCTGAGAAAGTTCTATCACTTAAAGGGTAGGAGTTTATTACGGTAAGTATAAAACAGAGCAGCACAGTGAAACTGCCACCTCGTTTTACGGGAACCCTCTTCTGACCCTCTATAAATTACCCTTTGGGTAAAGTCCCCATTTTATCTTGGTTTGCTCTGTCATCAGGGTCGAGTTATGGCCTGAATAAATTCTTCCTGAAGGTTTGAAGGTTGGCATGGTAATGCCTTTCTGTTCCGGATCTTATAATAGATGTGTGCAATTCGTCAAGTGTGGAACATATGCCTGGCTTTATTCACAAACTTTCAGGGAACTTAACTGCCAGCGACACTTTCAGAATCTGGCACCGGAATTTGATATTTAAATCATTCCAGGAAAAATTAGTCAATAAGGCTTTGTAATTTATCCCCTAGCAAATATATTAACTTCCAATCAAAATGAAATTTATTTCAATAGCATTTTAAGTTTTTCAGAAGCTTATTAGGCTTCACTAGATATTTTGGTGAGCATCTAAATTTTGGAGAGGGGTATGAATTAAAGACATAACTAGGCTTCCAGATAATATCAGTATATAAAAACTTTTTTTTTCATTTTATTGGAGTAGCACTTAATGGAAAATTGTGTTTTCTGTATGTACATTGTATGTGTGCTATTGTTATATATGTTAAAAAGCACAGTATCCTCCAAATATTTACTTCATAAAGAAAAAACTTTAGGAATATAAAACAAACCTACATTTATTTATTCTGTCTTGTTCTCCCTTGAAACGGGACCATTAACACTTGTCAATGTCTTGAAAACTCACAGAAATTCATTATGCATTATGCGTTTACAATTGCTGGTTCTTGGGTCATTATGAAAAATTTAAAATGCTGTCTTTCTTGCGCTCATGATGTCCAACTGTTGCATGAAAGAGTGGATATGACATGACAGTGGGTGACTTTCCACAAGAGACACCGTTTCTTGCTTTATCATCTTTGTGTCTGTCCTTCAAACAGTCATCAGTGCAATTCTGAGAATCAAAACCCAGTTGCCCCCAGATGCGTCTTCCGCTGGGATAAAGCGGAGGAGCCACGTTTGCTCTGTGAGCATTGTTAATTACCTTGTGAATAACGTATTTATCAAGTAAGCCGTCCTAGCTGTTTCCACCAAAAACAGCTCTCCTTTGGGCATGCACAGTAGGAAAAACACATTGCATTGGGCAGGGAGCTGGATTTTGCCTCCTCTGAAGCTATTCTTTCCCATTTAGGTAAATATTAAGTTCTTTTATTTTATTATCAAATGGACTAGCTGTATTTATCCCACTTTGTTTTCAAATGCAAATCGTAGGTGTTGTGCATTCCACTCAGGAAAGAGCCCTGTGACTAAATCATAATTTAATGATCTCTTCCTAGAGAGATAATGATGCAAAATTTAGATCTGGGAAGAGGATGCTCATTTTCATCTAATTGGGCTGATCTTTCTGCAAAATCTCTGCAGGCTTCTGTAGTCGTGCTAATAATAAACTACACTGGGTGAAACCAGCAGTATGAAAGATGCTACATTTTTATTCAGGAAATACAGATTATCGGGACCTATCGTCGCATCTGAAATGGTATTTTTATGTACGTGTGATAATGTGCATTTTCTCTTGAGTTTGGGGAATTGTCATGTTTATTGAAAGCAAGAGTTAGGATTTTTGGTTTAAACAGTCATATATACTTTTAAGTAATTTGAAAGAAAAATAGCCTTTTATATTTACCATTTAAACATATTTTATATTTATCATTTCCAGTGTTTTTCATTTCTTTCTAAATATCCGAGTTTCACCTAGTATCATTTCCCTTCAGATTCAGTGTTTCTTATAGGGCAGCTGAGCGAGAACCCGTCTTTCATTTTCTTTTATCTGGAACTATCTTTATTTTGCCTTCAGACTTGAAGAATATTTTCACTGGATCTAGAATTCTAGGTTGATGTCTTTTCCCCCAGCACTTTAAACATGCTATTCACCGCTATCTGATGTGCTGTCTTCTTTCAAGATTTCCCTTTTCTCTTTGTTTTTTAGAGGCTTGATTATTGTGTGTCTCCGTGAGGCTTTCTTTGTATGTGTCCCCCTGAAGGTCCTTGGCTCTATACATTTCTGATTTTCACCCCTTTTGGTAAATTTTCTGCCATTATTTCTTCAAGGATATTTTTAATTTATTGGAGTGACAATGGTTAGTAAAATAATATGGGTTTCAAGTATATAATTCTATAATACATTATCTATACATCACATTGTGTGCTCACCACCCAGAGTCAGTTCTTCCATCACCACATATTTGATCCCTTTTACCCTCATCTGCCACCCCCTCCCCCCTGACCCTCTGGTAACCACTCAACTGTTGTCTGTGTCTGTGAGGTTTTGTTTCTTCATTTGTTTGTCTTGTTCCTTTGTTGCTTTCAGTTTTATGTCCCACATACTCATATGAGTGAAGTCATGTGGTTCTTGACTTTTTCTGTCTGACCTATTTTGCTTAGCTTAATAATCTCAAGATCCATCTCTCTCTCTTCTTTTGGGACTCCAGTTATACACGGATTAAAAGTTTTGAGGCTGTATTCATTTTTCTTTCCCCATTCTTTTCACTCTCTTTCAGGTTGGAAAAATTTTATTGATAAAACCTCAGGTCCACTGACTTTTCCTTGTCACTTCCATACTGCTGTTAAGCTCACTGAAATGTTTTATTACAGAAATTATGTTTTTCAAATCCAGAATTTCCCTTTGGTTCTTTTTTTAGAGGTTCTATTTCTCTGTTTAGGTTTCCTAATTTTATATTCATTTTGAGATCGTCTTTCATTCCCTTAAGCATAATTAAAATCATGCTTTAATTCAGTGTCCACTGTCTTCTCTTCGAGTATAGAGCATGTGTGGAATCGTATGTCAAGGCATGTGGGCTGTTTTCTGGGCATTGTAGAGATTCTGGGTTCTGTTATGTTCTCCAGATAACACTGACTTTGACTTTTCTTAGCAGGCCGTGAGTGTAGCTGAGATCCAACTGCAGCCTCCTTGGCCGTGGGTGGCTGAAGCTCAAAGTAGTTTGGGGACGGTTTTGTCAGTGCGTGTGTCACAGGTGGCCGGGTGTGGGCAGCGTTCCAACACAGAACGGGGGGCTGCCTTCATCTGGCTCACTTCTTGTGCGACTTCCCCTCTCATTTTCCAGCTAGTCTGGTTGTGAAGACCCTGTTCTCTGTTTCTTCAAGCCAGTAAGTCTGCACGTTTTCTGTCCTTATTTTATCCCGTTGGCATGGACAGACAGAGTCCTGCCCGCCGTAAAACGGGAAACAGCCAGCGCTGTTCCCTTCCTGCAGGCATCTCCCTTCCCGTGCTTTCAGATATGCTGTGCTTGAGAGTTCTGATCTGCAGGAAGGTTGGTCCTGAAAGAAACCATTACTAGATACCTACAACTTTAACGGAAATAATTTCTTATATTACAAATGTTTAAAAACATAACGTTAGACTGCTTCATCATAAGATTACAGAATGATTTATTACGCTGAACAGTGTGAAATTGCTACTTTCGCAGGTCAGAAATGGCCAAATAGTAACAATTTTAAATGATTCAACATACTAATTATGTTCTTACACATTTATAATTAATTTTGTCATTGGATATCTACGGACATATAGAGCTATCTGTGTTTCAGGCTATTTATAGTGTATGGAATCTTAGGTGCATCTTCGTGTACACTTTTATACTTATTAAATATAACTGATAATTTTATCATGATTTTTTTTTTTTTGTAGAGGGCAGTGTCACTGGCCCTCATATGTGGGATCCGAACCAGGGCCCTCTGGCGTCCCAAGCCAGCTCCTAACCAATGCGCCACCTGACCGGCCCTTATCATGATATTTTAATATAGTAATATGTAATGTAATTATGTTTTCTTAAAATGGTTGTACGAGTCCATGAATGATTTCTAAAATGTCATCTATGTTAAAACTGGGTAATGCAATTATATTTGGCTTTGCTTTTTTTTTTCATTAGCAAAAAATATTATCAAGGTATTTGATTTGTGTTCTGTGTTTGTTCATTATTATCTACATTGAATATATTCAGTGTGCTTGTTAACTTATGTATGTCTTCATTGGATAATTGTATCTTAATATTTTAGGGACCCTGGGATATTTCAGACTTTCATCATCCAAGCTCCACCTTTACACATAGCTGAGACATTCAAATGTGCTTAATTTTAAGAAACTCTTAAGATGGCTTCTTTATACAAGTTAGGAAAATTTGCAAACTTGTTCTCATTTGTATTATATTAGGGTGGATGGACTAAGCAATAGGAAAAGAAAATGTGAACCAATAAATTGGGCCTTTTTGGAGAAAACGCTGTATATGGGTAATGTTAGGTGTTATGTCTGGTTATATGCCCTTAAATGTTTTAGTACGAGCTGGCAAAACTACGTGAGTGAGAAACAGAAAGATATGGCAGCAGTCAGAGGACCGGATGCCAGTAAGATCGGGCGAACCTTCCTCGTGGTCACGTGTGGGAGTTTTGGCGCCCTTGCTGTGGGCTCATTGTCCTTGGCGTGGAGCTTTAAATACCTTGTTGGGTTGGTCTGCTTACCATATTCTGAGACACAACGTGAAAAAACAGACGGATAAGTTTGTTTAGTGCAGTACCCGTACATAACCGAGTCACGGTTTGTGCTAACGCATATATCACATACTAGCAATCTGTGATTTATATGCACGTCTGCTAATTAATTTGTTTATTTTGCATGAAAAAAAATCCATTGAAAGCATGAATTATGGCCGGCCCCTCAGCAATGCATGGAGAGGGCTAATTGGTCCATGACTAAAGATGTGCCCCCAAAGAATTTACCATTATATCATAATTAAAAAAAATAGTCGCTACACATGTCTAGATTTATGCCACGTTAAACTGAGAATGCCTTAAAACAAGGATGCAAATACCTCGCACATGAGAACCAGGTCCTGTGTGACATCAGTGATGATGTCATTAGATTTCTCTGTCCTTTCCTGCCGGACTCGGACCCAGGGCTGGAATCCTGTGGACACAGTATTTCAGGGTCCCTGTCAGTTGGATGGGTTATTTCACGGAAAGAAGACTTTCTTTTCTCTACCTTTCTTTTTGCTTACCTTTTCTCTAACTTGTTTCCTTCCTACTGAGAGTGGGGAAACCTGTTTACAGAATCAATCGGGCAAAATAGAAGAAAAGGATAAAGGAAGACAAGTGCATTTTGGCGAGGTGTGTGTCTGTAAGATCAGCCCTGTTCCTCCGGTGTCACTCGCCATCTCACTATTCATTCAGCTTTGTCTGCTTGCAGTACCAGAAATGGAATAAATACAATTACCTTCCGGGATGGCCGTGGCCGGCCATCTTCTAAAATGATTCACAATGAGAACTAGGAGATGTTCACTACATCCTAGGCTGCTAACCAACTGTGCAACCTTGAGCAAATTTCGGAACCTTAGCATCCTCAAGTATAAAAAGAAGCTACAGGGACTGTGTTATAGCGGTCCCTTCCAGATCAAAATGCTTTTGTATTATGTTGGAAATAGAGAGATTAGATGAAATTCCTATTCTCCAAAACTCCAGGACCTCCCCCCAACAAGCATGAGTTCGCCCTGTCACCCAGTTCACAGGCCTTGGAGATGACACTTGGCCACGTAGGACTTCGCAGTCAACCACCCAGAGGAGAGGAAGCCAGCAGAACAGCAGGCGGGAGCCCTCGCTGATCTCCACGGCAGTCAGCACATGCCTGAAGCATGAGACCTGTCTTAGCTACGTAAGTGTAGCGTTATTAATGGTCATGAAATTACCCAGCCTTTTTCAAATCCAGTGAGAGCATCTGGCTCCATCAACCCCTAAGGCCAAATCACACACATGCACGATCCGTGGCCTAAACGTCGGGCGCCCCCTTTTTATTAGTCCCAGCATTGCTGCCCTTTGCTTTTTCACATGCGTCCTTCTGTTCCTGTGTGAAAGGACCAGTTATTACATTTACAGGGGTACGACTGCCGGTCTGACTCCACAGTTAACAGCCTCCTCTAGCTGTACTGCCGTCGGCGCTGAGGTGGCTCCTTGTACTTCCAAGGTCGCCTTTGAGCGTCTGTCCCTCAGTCGGGCGTCCTGCTGTCCTTGATTCCAGCTGTTACTTGGCCAGAAAACCCCTGTGGGTCTGTGACTGTCAGGAGTGCGGGACAGAAGTGGCATTTGCAAAGCTGCAGCTCTTCTGCTAAACAGCTTTCTGGGATGAGCCGCGTGGCCTCACCCAGGTGCGGTGGTCCTCCTGCGCCCCCCCCCCGGGAGCAGCACCCAGGAATGTGCAAGGGGTGAGCACCCCATCAGCAGTGAGAGCCGAAAGCTGCCCCAGCTTTTAAGGCCTTGCCCCTTTTTCCAGATGACCTCTCTGTCTCACCTTCTGCTTGTATTCATGAAAGAGCCCCTTTGTTCCTGTCACGTGTGGTGTGACAGTCGTATTTTTATTTTACATCCCTCCTCAATGGTGAGAGATGAATGCACACCTTTCAAAGCGAATGCTATCGCGTTTCCATGTGATTCGTACCTGTGTTGGTCTTTCTCCAGCACCCACTACGACTGTGCGATGCCTGATGGAGTACGGCCGTTTGCTGACTGGGAGCGGGTCTGCGCAGAGTAGGGCAGGAGGCACCCAGAGAGGCTTGCAGAGCAGCGTCAGAAGCGGAGGCCGAAGGCTGCCTTCCTGGAAGCGGCAGTGGGCTGCAGGCTCCCAGGGCCCCGGAGGCCTAGCTCCCTCGCCTGCCTTGGATAATGTGCTAAGAGTATGAACCTGTCCGTGGAGGTGACAGCAATGAGGTGCTTCTTGGAAATTTAAGCCTACTGCCTCCATGTCGCATATCTTTAAAAAGAAATCCTTTTGTTGGCTAAAACAGTTTTTAGCTTTCTCTCAAATACTGTTTCACTTTCTTGCTTAGTCATTTGTCCTCCTTGCCTTCCTCCCTTCCTTTTTCCTTACCTATTTATTTCCTCTCTCTGTCACTTCTTTCTTAAAATTGAGTTGCCTGGGGTAAGGTATTGTGTATCCGAGTATGCTGGCTTAATGGCTGTCCCTAGGAAGCCACAGGCTTACTGTTGGGCCATTGTTTTCTCATTTATATGCACTGACATAGGCTCAGAAATGTGTTGTTTTCCTTCAAGAAAAACCCATATTTAAGAACTGACTCCTCTTCTTGTTTCAGCTATGTGTCTGGGCATTTTTTTTTAAATATTTTATTTAAAAAGAAGCAACTAGTCTTGTCTGCTGAGTTTTCCACTGGACCTAGCACCTAGAACAATGATACATAGTAGGTGCTCAATAAATAAATATATATTTTAATGATTCGAATGTCAAGCAAATTCATCAGAGAAAAGAAGGGCTGTGCGTTTAAGAGCAGTCTGAGGGTCTGGCCAGGATGGAGCTCTGAGCCTTTCGCGCAGCGGAAGTTTACCCAGAGGGTGGTAAACTCCAGAGACCAAGTTGGCTTTGTGTCTGCTGACCTTGGAAATGTTTTCCTACAGGCACAGTCTTTTCCCTGTTGGAATTTTCCTCAATGTTCTATCTTTGTTTCTAGTTTAGGAAACATGCCACGTGAATAACGATGCCTCAGGCAAAGAAATTACCCCAGCAGTACAATTGAAACTCAGGATGCATCCTGCCCTCACTTGCATTCGCAATTTGCAAGGCAGCCAGTAAGAACTGTGCCCACACATGAACTGGCAGAGTCAGGGCTCCAAAGTTAGCAGTTATTAAAATGTACAGGCCCATTTATTCAAATAAGTGGTGGCTTCTGCAGCGCACCCTGCGCCCCTTGCCTCTAGCTGTCCATTCTAGTGACATCCACGTCTGAGGGTAGCTCACAGCTCTAAGTGTCCCCATTGTTCAGTGCAAGACACGAGAACAAAACCAGTCTCACTGCCACAGTGGAGCGAAAAGGAGAAGCCCGTGATTCTCATCCTCAAAGAGGACTTAAATTCAACAGCGTTTGTTTAAGTGGCGTTGTGTGAAAATGCTGGAAAACCCGCCGTGGTGGGGAAAGACGCAAGGGGTGTGTAAATAGTGGACTGCAGAGGACCGTACCTTTCCCCCGAATCGTTGGGGAGTGCTAACATCTATGGGTTTTTGGTGGAATTGATAAGGCATTGGAAATAAGTATGCAGGCTTTCTTCCGCCCTAAGTAGCGAATTCATACAGAATACATAAGAAAAACCTTTGGGAACGATACGGCGACATTACTAGACCGTAAGTATTAGGACAATGTTTTAGAAAACGGTCGCGGAGGCGGCGTCTTCCGTGACCCGCCGCGGGCCCGCCACGCCCCCCGCGAGGCGGGAACGAGCAGCGACTTCTCGCCGCGCCCGCGACACGGGCGGGGGGCCGGGCCGGCGGCGGGTGTGGAGTCCGCGCCGCGCAGCCGCCGGGCGGGAGGGGCCCGCGGT
>NW_017731591.1:919854-920926 GCF_001890085.2 Hipposideros armiger
GGCCGCAGCTCGGCGACCGCGCGCAGCGCCCGGAGGCGACGCAGGTGAGTCCGGGCGGGACCCCGGGCGGCCGCGTCCCCCGACTCGCCAGCGGCCAACTCTGCGGGCGGGATGGAGGGGACTCGGGGTTCGCCCCTGGGAGGAGGGGTCGCCCGCTGTGGACAGCAAACCGTGGCGATTGGGGCTCCGTCCTGGCCGCCGTGGGGGCCCCGAGGCCCTGACCCGGGAAGGACCCCCCTTTCCCAGCCCGTCCCCGGGGCTGAGGCTGGATTCGGACGGCGGGGCGGCCGGTGGCGTCGGCGGGGTCCCGAGCCCTGCACCCCGCCTCCTGCCCCGTCACCCGCAGGACGACCCTCGTCACCCCGCCCCCCGCGGGCGCCCCGCAGCCCCGGGCCGCGCCGCCCGCCTCGAGTGGGGCCCGAGGTCCAGCCGGGATTGCGCTCGGCCCTGGCCTCGCTTCACGCCTCTGCCCCCCACCACCTTTTGGGGGGCGGGGCTCGGTCCCCCGAACCCCCAATCCTGCTCCCCCTCTCATGACAGGATTCCAGATCCCGATGGGGTTCCGCGTGCGCCGCCAGCTTGAGGCGGGGACGGGGGGCGGGTCTGTAGACGGGGGGGGGGTGAAAACGGGGAGCGTGGGGAGCCGCCGCCGCCGCGAGGTTGCCATGGCTCCCCGGTGGCCGAACCGGGGGCGCCGGAGATGCCAGTCACGGAGGCCCTTCCTCTTTGTGCCCCTCTCTCTCTCGCTCTCGCTCTCCCCGTGTCTCCCCCCCTCAGCCCCCCACACACCCCCCGTGAGGGCGCGCGGGGCGGGAGGGGAGACAGTGATTAACTCGGAGCGCGGGGATTGGCGCCGCCGGCGGGGAGCCACCCGTCACCCGCGCCCCCTGCCGGCCGCCAGCCGCGCTCCCGGTCGGGGCCGGGCTGAGGATCCCTCCAAACCCGGGCGGAGAAGCCGCCGCCGCGCGGCCCAGGTACCCGCGCCCGGGGCTGCACGGGGCTGGTTTGGGGGTGCGGTTTGTGGGCCCAAAGGCGGGCGGGGGCAGCGGCGCAGGTGCGCGGCGGCCTCGCG
>NW_017731591.1:921006-959654 GCF_001890085.2 Hipposideros armiger
GGGGGGTGTGCACGCGCGTGCGCGTGCTCCGGGACCGCCTGGGGTGGGGCGTGGCGAGACTGCGCGTGCGCGGAGGTGGGCACCTGGGGCGCCACCTGGGCGGGCGCCGAGCAGAGGCGCCCCGCGCGCCCACGTGGCCTGGAGTCCCAGCTCCACCATCTGTCCCTGCGACGTGTGGTTCTTCAAGAGCGACTTAACTGCTCGGTGCCTCAGTTTCCCCTTGTAAGGAACAGGGATCATGTCAACACCTTCCTTATGGGGTTGTGGCGCGACTGGAACGAGAGAATCCACGTAGTTCAGCCTGGTGTCTGCCTGATGATAGATACTCGGAAGATAGTTATGGTTGTCGACGGTGTTATTATGATTATTAGTTAATCCTCCACTTAATTGGAGATGGTACCTTCTCGTGTCTCTGTATCTTTGCTGAAGGTAAAATCTTGTGTTTCCTAATCTTAAATATCAGTTAACATTCCGCCCAGCCCAGCTCCTCCGAAGCTCTGGATGGCAGCAGATGGGGGACAGAAACTGACCAGGTGCTGGTCCGGGTGCGGGTCGAGGGAGAAGCTAAGAAAGCCGTTTGGGGCAACTCCCTGGTTCCCCAGGAAGCCCGCGTTTCCTCCGGGTTCGTGTTCCCTCCCCCCGGCTGAGTGGCTCTGGGTTGTGGCGATCCCACCCTCTGTGACGGAGCGCCCTGTGGCTCCGTAATGTAACACGGCTCTCGGATCTAGTGCATGAACCGGCTTCCCATGTCATGGCTTCAGTGCTGCCGGGGACTTACCTGCAGTAACGGCAGAGCACGGTGTGCCCTCATCCGTTCCTCACTAGCCCCGAATAGATAAGCGAATAATCTGAGACAAACAGTTCCTCCTGGGTCGGTGTACGCCCCGCCCCGGCTGTGGCAGCTCATCAGACATCACTCGGGGGCGTGTTTGTACCCACTTCACTGCAGAAGTGCCGGACGATGGTGATGAATATCTGTTTCCAGATTGTTCTCTCTTGCATCTGTATTTACAGAAAAGGCTGTCGATGTTTATTGCTACCACATGGTTATACAGGTGCTCCATTTTACCCGGTCATGAGAAAACCTTAGACCCGGGGACGTAATTGCACTCCCGACAGGGTTGATATTACACATAATGTATGCATTACCTTTAAGTTAATCCATCCCATTAAATGAACTGGTTTTAAATAACTACTTTAAAAATCACTTGCTTATTAAAATATAGGCATGTCTCAGTGGATCTGAAGCAGGTAAAACCAGACAGATTGTCACCATCATAAAGCAGACCTCGCCTAGAAAATATTTGCTGGACAGAAACTTGATTTTATAATTTACTTCTGAAATCTTTGCAGATAGGGTGTTGTTTGACTCAAAATGGCTGTGCTGAAATAATTAGGCCGATTCATTTTTATGAAGAATTACATAAGAGTAGTGACCAAGGCTGATTTCTGATTCTACTAGCTCTTGTCTGGTAAAGGCAAAATTAAGTGATGGAGGGAGGCCAGTGACGTCAGGCCTGAAGGAGGTTGTCAGGGAGCCTGCGAGCATCAGCTCAGAGTAAGTTTGCCCTCAGGTTTGCCTGGTGCACGACCACAGCCCCTTCCTCACAGCGAGCACGCCTTCTCTACAAGGTGCCTGGAGGAATTCGTCGTACAGCTCACCTGAAATTTACACGGTCATTTGCATATTGTTTTCTTGGAGCACTGGCATTAAATGCTTCACTCCCTGGAAATTGTCCTGGCCTTTGATTTATGGCAGGAACAGTGCCATACAGTCTAATATATTCTAGAGACAAAAATTTAGCTTTTCACTATTCTGTATTTTACCTAAAAAATCTAAGTAGCCATGCATACGGAGAGCTCTAAGTTATGCCAAAGGGTAACTGTAGGAGACAATCACAGATCTGGAGGCGTCAAGTCCTGAATTGGGGGAACTAATTGACATGCAAAGGTACAATCCAGAGGACCGACTTGTGTATACTAAGGTTGTTCTGAATGGGGGACTGTGTGATGCGATTCAAGCAGTGCCCTTTGTCATTTTTTCAGACCCAGACTGAGAATACTATGGTTTCAATTATGAACATTTTGATTACAGCTTCATTCCAACTAATTCAGTCTGAAGAAAATGCAATTATTATGGTGATTTACATACAATATGCTAAGTTAACACAGCTAATGAATGAAAGCATAATATTCTTCCTATTCATTCCTGGAAAAATATTGTGCTAAGCATTCTTTCAAAGAAAAGATCATGTTATTCACTAGCATTTTAGGGCTACCTACAAGTAGAATTGACCTTGAGCTGTTTTCTCTGCTGTTAAAGTGGAACCTCTCACATTTTGGCCATCACATTCCTCTGGCCCCCTTTTTTGTGGGGGATGGGAGGGAGGGAAAGAATTCTCTATTTAACCAGGTATGGTGCTTTCTCCTCTCTTTACACCCTTCTTGGAGGAAACATGCTGTATTTTCTAATTTTGGAGGCTAGTTAACATCTTAAACATTACTAATTACTGCAGTTTATTTTATGCTGTCGCAGTAGTGTCGTTAGCTAATTATAGCTTTCTCATTAGCACCATGTAGAGAATAATGAATTAACACATCCCTTTTTGATCAAAAGAACATCTAAGTTTATCTTCTGAGAATAAAAGTGTTATTGTGTTACTGAAAGTCACTATCATTTTCCCAAGAAACAAATTGGTTGGCGTTCTCCAGCCCTGGGATAAGAAGCTTGATGAATGAGTTGGATTGATCACAGA
Source organism: Hipposideros armiger (assembly GCF_001890085.2). NCBI lineage: Eukaryota > Metazoa > Chordata > Mammalia > Chiroptera > Hipposideridae > Hipposideros > Hipposideros armiger. The sequence continues at coordinate 923,763 of NW_017731591.1, forward strand.
GAGGAGGGAGTGGAGCTGTGGTTGCCTGGCAACCTAGCATTATTCTGCAATTTCTCCTGGTATATTTATCCAGTAAACTAGAAAATTCTGTTTTGTTAACGAATGTTTTTCGTCAGTGCACAAATAGACCATAACTAATTGAGATTTTATGTATTGTGGGTAAAAAATGATCCTGCTTACCTTCCCATTGTGTTTAGATAACAAAATTACAAAGACAAAGCATATTCTATTTTCTTTTGTTTTTATTTTCCATAAAAAAGTGTTTATTTTCACATTAATTTGTTTCTACCAAAAAATTACAACTTGTTTTTCTCTTTGGAAGTCAAATTATTAAGAGTGAGTGAGTGTGTGTGTGTGTGTGTGTGTGTGTGTGTGTGTGTGTGTTTACACCCAATTTTTTAGTAAGAACCAGAAATAGAGTTTGAACTGGGATGAATTCTTCAAAAATCCCGATTTGCCTGTGGAGCTGACAATTTGGTAAATTGGGGTGGGGGTGGGGGGCATGCAATCCAGATGGTGCTGGTAGATGGTGGTAAGAATAATAACGTGTTGAATTTGGCAAATGTGTAAATCAGTCTGTGCTTCGCCCAGGGTTCTCCTGGCGTCCCCCCATTCTCCCTCTGATGTCTGGGTGCATCTCATTTTCCCTGTGGGTTCCAAGCAGGAGCTCAGCAAAGCCATAGGTGGCCTTCGAAGTCCCCTCTCCGTGACTCCAGGGATTACGGTAAACACTTTTGTAATTCAGCCTGTGAATTTCAGTGTGTGTCACAATCCCTTCACACTCTGTAGAATCCTTGAGGGCACGCGTCCCATTTCAGCATCTCATAACCACTCGGTGTCTGACACAGTGGGAAACACGCTGGGTGGTGGGTAACGCACCAGCTGTCAGATCAGGCTGCCGGTTCAAGTGAGGGCAGCGTCCATACGCAGGCCGTGTGCGTGACTGTGAGCGTGAAACGGGACCATCTGTGCGGACACCTTAGTGACCTTGTCAAACACTCAATACTTTGTGGCTTTTATTGCAGTAATTGTTATCCTTCTCATCCGTGGTCAGTGTATGAATGGATGAAGAGAGAGAGATGGACGTGTGTGCATGTCGTCCTTGTGTATGTGAATCAGTGTGAGCCCTTAGTGATGGTGAAAATGGAAGACTTGATACCTATGTCAGTTTTACACAAACATTAGCAGTGGTCCTCTCTCAACTTTAAAGATCCTAAGAGTAATTGTCCTCAGGCTTGGCCCCAATGAGAACCCCCTGGAGAGTTTTTAAAGGTCCCAAGGGAACAATTCAGTGAGAATGCCCCAGGTGTGAGCAGGGCTGTGGGTGTAGAAAGCTTCAGGAGAGAGGGCTGAGAATGGGCGCCGGAGTCGGGAGATCCCGTTGGCCTGGGGCATTGGAGCACAGTTCCCCTCGTTCCTGAAAAGCTGTGGCTAAGCTCTGAGGTTTCTCTTACTAATCCCTTTGCTTTAAACGGCACTTGATTCTCTGAAGAGCTCAAATGCACGTTTCGTTGACTGTATTTCATTCTTCAGCCAGATGTCTCTGTGAAGATGGTGGGAAAGAAGGATTTATCCTGATTTTGCAGACAAATAGAGTGAGCCATACTGAAATTTCAACAATTTGGTGAGATTCATATGTTTAGAACAGGCCCTGATATTACGATTCCTGTGACTTTCGAGTTCTGGATGTTTCTGTTTGGCCTTGAGCTGTTAAATGAGGGAGGAAGTAAGAAAGAGCTTTATAGATGAGAACTCCTACATTTCTTCTTATAATTATGCATTGTAATGAAAAGCAGATTTTCACCCCGCCCCAAAGAAGAGGCTCCCACTGTAGTCTATTTAGGATCCAAACTGATGTCCCTTGGATGGAACCCAAGCTGCATATGTGTTTTGTTTGGCCCAAGGAGTGTTTAAGAAGTATTTCAGGCAATATTTTAAAACTAGAGATTTCACATTCAAATTTGTATTTATGGTTTATCTTGAAAAACGTGATATTCTTGCAGTAGTGGACGTGAGTGCCCAGGTGGCTGAGAGCAGCCTGGACCTGGCAAGCATGTCTGCTTGGTGCTCCTCGCAGATCCAGAGTTGCGTGTCTCTGGGTGAAACCGGGCTCTCCGGCTCCCACTGGGCCTTGCCTTGCACACAGGTCCTCCTCAAGGGGACACTTGAGGGGAGTTTGCAGCAGGGGCCACATCGTTTGGGGCAGGGCTGAGGGAAGCCTGTCGTCCAGTGCGACAAGAGGAAAAACATTACTAGAAGGAGGCGAGAGCAGGAGCTCTGGGGAAGGGCTTCCAGACAGGACCCTTGGTTTGGGTAGAAACATGGCCACCGTGAGGCTCCTCCCGGCCCCAGATCTCGGGCTCCTTGGTCAGAGCAGCCAAGCCACCAAGGCAGGTGGTATGCACGGGTCAGTTTCCTCTGAGAGAGCAGGATGGAGGAAGGTGGAGAACGGATCCGAATCTGGTGGGTTCATGATAAACCTTCACGAGGAATATCCAGCTCACCTTGAAGACCTCAAGATCATGGAACATGGGTACTGGGCACGGAGTGAGCCCACGTTGCCACAGCACAACGACGTGGAGAAGCTTTGCACTTGCGTTCAGGGCCATCCCGTCCTTTCTCCTTTGGGGCTCCCTCTCCTCCCTGTGTCACTGACCAGGTGGGCCAGCTCCTGCCAGAGGTGCGTGTCAGCTGCAGCCTCCAAACTTAAAAACAAATTTGTCCCCGTGTTCTCTCTGCTTTCCGAGGTGAGAGCAGAGACAGGAGAGAATCATGCAAGAGGCCCATTTCGGCTTCTATGGTAACAGACTTGTCTTTTCGCAGAGGCTGCTGCCTAACAGAAGCTTGGCTGTGAGTGGAGGCGGTGGTGACCCTCACATAACAGTCTGGCAGCCTCACGTCCCTGGAACCCATGCAGTCTGATCACTGAGGGGACCCCTCTTCTCTGCATAGTGGTGTCCGGTGAGGAGGGCGGGCAGCAGGCAGGGGGTGTCCGGGCTCAGCCATGTTCCCCCACCTGGTGTTAAGGGACAGTAAGTTAGGAGAAGGAGGTGGCCGTTTGGGGTCACTTGATGCTGTCAGAGTTGAGTGTGAGTTGAGTTTGTGATTGCCTCAGAGACCGTCCCTAAAGCTGTGAAGTGACAGGACACCAGCTTATTATGGGGTGTGTTCAGAGGACATAACACAGCTCATGTGCCAGGGGTCGAGGGAAGATGGGTATTGACCTTTTCTGAGACGTGGACACTGGGCACCACATTTCTATTCACTCAGGAAGTCACTTTTGAAGATTTCTATTTTTAAAAAAATCATAATGTCTTGCATTATTTGTGTGAGTTAAGCTCTTCAGAGAATTTTCCCATATCATCTCCTTTGACTGATGGTTACAACAACATGGTGAGCAAATGGGACATATATTAGCCCATTTTATAATGAAAAACCTGAAGGGACTCAGAGAGCTGGCCGGCAGCAGTGACACCGGATCCCCGCTCAGATGTCCTCATGGGGACCCATTCAGAGCCTGCGCTACTGCTTTTAGAGTTCCTTGTTTGAAAGAAAAATGCTCTATAACTGATGGTGAATCTTTATTTCTTTTTTAAGCAAATTCAGAGTTCATATATAAACTGAGGGGTACAGTGCATGTCGGGAAAATACTGAGAGCCTCACCAGTTACATGTCCAGGTGGAACGTACCCCCGTCCAGAGCCAGCCATTCAGTTCTCCGTAACGTCCTTAACTGTGTGATGATTGATGGCTTGTGGTCCTGTCAGACACTGACAGCGGCCATTCATTTCATAGGCTTTCACTGACCCGCCGCTCTGTGCTAGAGACTGGACACGGCCGTGCCAGGCAGGGGCTTCCATAGCTGCCCTTCATTGAATGTTTATCATGGATTTTGTAATTGCTCATCAGTGACTTGAGGAAAGCACTATCATTGTAGAACCCATGCAAAGCTGGGTGACACAGACCTGGGGTTCCTTGTCCAAGGTTACACAGCGTGGCTTCGAAGGGACAGAGCCTGGAGTCAAACTGAGAAGCCTGCGACTGCCAGCCGCAGCTCTCAGAGCTGCCCTGGGAGGCCCCGGCCCCGCCCACACCCGCCTTGCTCAGCGAACAGTGGTGCGGTACCCAGGGCCTTCCAGACCACAGCCGTGCATTCTGCGCAGCGCGGGAGGCCAGACGTCTGAGATCAGGGTGGCGCCTGGTCCGGTTGTCATGAGGGCGTGCTCCCGCCTGGCAGGCTGCTGGCTTCACGTTGTATCCTCACAAGACAGCTCCCTGGGGCCCCTTTGACAAGGGTGCTGATCCCATCATGGGGGCTCCACCTGTGGCCTAATCAGCTCCCAAAGGGCCCACTCCTAATGCCCTCACATCACAATAGGGTTTCAACCCATGGATTTGGGGGGACACAGCATTCCGCCCGTTGCACCCCCGTTCTCTTCTCTGGGTCCCCACTTCTCACGTGTGCAGTGCCCGCTAGTGCCCCTCGATTAGCATGACTCTAACTGGGGTCTTCAGCGAGGACCAGCACGTGTCCCTGCCGTCCACCCGCACTGACCTTCTGTGTCTTGTTGTCGCAGGTAAAGGTGGATAAGCGGCTCTAAAGGACCACTCCTGAGGTGTTAGTGACAGTGCATGCTTAGCCCGGGAATGGGCATTTCAGAAGAGGACTTAGCCCCCACGCAGAGGGTCCGTTGTGAAGGGCTTCTGTGGGGCACGTACTGGGAGAGTGGGCACGTGTGTTCTGTCCAGAGTCGTGTCATAAAAGCTTCTGGAGTCTGACCCTTCCTGGAACAGGCCCTGGCACCAGCATGAACGCCAACCTTGACCTTCCCAAGAGTGTTTGCTTGCCCTATTTCCATCTCTTGCTTCTTGGCAGAAAGGCTTCCGATGCTCGAATATCAATAGGCCTCCCGTCTGGGTGTTACATGCGGCCACCTGCATTCACGGGGAGCATTTCCACACAGGTGAGTGGCTGGCACTCCAGTTAAGATGCAAACCGTTGGCGATGGTAGATGCTGCCTGACTGCTCTTGAAAATCATACCTGTCATAGCAATGACACTATCTTCATTAGCAGCTGTCAATTAAGATAAGGTTTTGGAGAGAAAATAATTCAGCTGGGTTCTAGGCATGGTCAGTATATTTGGGGTTTTTGAAAGGTGTTTGTTTTTTTGGTTTGGGGTATTTAGAAGCAAGTGTTAATTGATTTCATGTGCAAAATACAAATGACATTCTCAAGTGCCCAGTGACTCCGGAAGCCCCTTTTTGGGTACTAGACATGGGCAAAGTGTGCGTGTTCCCCGCTTGGGCCAGACCGCAGACCCCTTTTCCTTGGACACATTCACATTAGATTAAAATACTTAAGGCATCAGACAATGAATGGCGAGATGGAAAGGATTGCCGCAAATCCCAACATAACCGCACTGACATCTGCAGATTACGCAGAACGAATAACAGGCTGCTTGCTATTCACTAGCTTGAAACACTATTTTCCTTAAAGGAGATCTTCAAGGAAAAAAACAGAACACGAAAGAAAGGTGTTTACTTTGACCTTGATCCCATTTCGTTTTATAACCTCTGGCAGCTCCCAGTGGAGCTAGATTTCAAAGGGTCTCAACGGACTACGTTTTCTGCACACACACATTTCTGCATGTAATTGATTTGGGCTGATTTGAACACAGTTGATTTGCTTGAAATCAAGGACCAGCATCGAGCAATTCAGGTCCAGCTCACATGAGCTTCTGTGAGTCAAGTTCAGATACATTCATTTGCCCTTAACCACTGTCCCCTCAAAAAAGGGCTGGCTGTCGTCAGCGTGAAAGCCATTCAGCTACGTGTAAAAATGGACATGAGTGGGTGCCAGCTGGAAACTGACCTCCAGACCAAGCGTCTTTGCAGCCTGCGTCGGAACGTCCTTTCTTCCAGTTACAGCGGCTGTAAACTGAGGCTAGAAGCCTTGACTCCAGTGGCTCCGACGGCCGCTGGAGGATTAATGAGCTAATACTTGGGAAGTGCTTTGAAGATAAAAGTGCCAGCTATTATTATTACTAATAAACCATTTTTCTCCAGCGTAATTTTGGACAGCAGCCATTAAAAACCCATTACTGTATTAACAGTAAAACAATATGCTCCAGCCTAGTATTTACCGCTGTGATTAAGCGTGCATGCCACCTCCTTGCCCTCTACGTTCAACGCTGAGGACCAGGGGCAGGATGATGTGTGTCATCATTTTCCATGTTTGTGTAGAGAATGGGCTCACCAGGACGGGTGCCCAGAGTGGAGGGCCGTTTGGGGTCCTGCGCAGAAAACTGGACCCGAGGTGAGACCCCCATGGCCGCCCTTTGGCCCTGTGACCTCTGAAGGGGTAAAATGCGCAGGTCTGGGTTCCTCTTTCGCTGGATTTGCGCTGCATTCACTGCCTTTCAAGACTGCACTTGTACTCTGGTATCTTCTTGGTTGTTTAGAGCTGGCTCCACAGATGAGCCAGGCTCATTCGGTGGTTGTATGTGTGTGCGCGTGGGTGGGGGCAGCACGCTGCTCACAGCTCACCCTGGTGCCAGAGTGGAGACGCAGCCACCCTGCAGCTGCCCTGGTGCACAGACATTAAAGATACAGGGAGGAGTTTATCAATCTGATTACTGTCGGCTTAAGGCCCTGAACCCCAGTGTATTTGGACCTGTGTCCTAAAATACCCAGTGACACTGGGCAGTGTCACTCTGTCGCTCCGATGGCTGCAACAAAGCTCACCCCTGTGCTGTTAACCACACCAAGTGAGAGCAAAGATACAGAGTAAGTCGGTGATTGTCATGGTAACCGTGTTACTGGCAGGTTACCACCGGTATTTGAATCTTAGGCCAGTATCTAAAAGTTGATCCAAAAAGGCCTCAATAGTAACTTAATTCTCTAAAAATCCACTAAAATACAAGTGTTTTATTATGGAAAGACCACCCTCATTCAATGACTATTTACTCTTAACTTAGGATTCATTGTAAGAAGCATAACTATCTGTTTCATTTCAGTGGACAACAGAGTATAAACTATAAATTAGAGCAGAAGGGAACATTGTGCAGGTTCAGTCACAGACAAATGAAGTTACACTTCACACGCTGCATCAGGGAGGAGGACAGAAAGATAATGCAGAACTCATGATTGTATGGGTGGTCCTGAATCGTTAAATTATGAAATAGTTTCAAATTAAATAAAGCTTGGTATATCGCCTATAGGCATACAGGACATTTTCTGAAAATCACGTGAAATGCTCTTTCCTGGTGATGTAGCTTTTTAGGGATGTTAATACAAATACAAGACAACAAAAAGACCCCAAACCTCTTACAAGCTGTCCTCTAGAGGCAACACGCAGGCTGCCATCCACGTGGTGTTTGCGTGTAAGGCTTTGCATCAACCAGAGTAAGTGTATCACCGTGTGTGTGTTCAACATTTTTATTAAAACATAGCTAACATACAATACTATATTAGTTTTAGGGGCACACTATAGTTATTCAACATTTATAGACCTAAAGAGTGATCACCATGGTAAGTCCAGCAACCATCTGACACTGTCCTACGCTGTCACAATATTGTTGACTATATTCCCCATGCTGTACATTACATCCCTGTGACTCATTTGTTTTATCCCTAGATATTTGGACCTCTTATTCCCCTTCACCTTTCCCTGCTTTAAAAAAGAAACTTAATTACAGCTGACTTTCAGTATTATTTTATATTAATTTCAGGTGCATAGCACAGTGGTTAGACCATTTGTATAATTTAAGTAGTGACCCCCCTGACTAGCCTAGTCCCCACCTGGCACTATACACAGTTATAACCGTACCCATGACTGTATTCCCTGTGCTCTATTGACATCCCCATGACTATTTTGTAACTACCAATTTGTACTTCTTAATCCCGTCCCCATTTTCACCCACACCCCCAACCCCCTCCCACCTGGCAACCATCAGAATGTTCTCTGTATCTATGAGTCTGGTTCTGTTCTGTTTGTTTATTTTGTTCTTAGATTCCACCTATAAGTGAAGTCACATTGCATCTGTCTTTCTCTGTCTGACCTACTCCACTCAGCACAATACCCTCCAGGTCCATCCACGCTGCTGCAGATGGCAAGGACCCATTCCCTTCCCTGGATGAGCAATACTCCATTATATATATGTATCACCTCCTCTTTATCCATCCTCCTATCGACAGACACCCGGGTTGCCTCCACATCTTGGCCATTGTAAACAATGCTTCAGTGAACATGTGGATGCACACATCCTCTTGAAGTAGCATTTTGGGTTTCTTCAGATAAATACCTAGTAGTGGGATTACTGGGTCCTTCTTTGTCCCTTGTTATGGCCTTTGTTTTAAGTCTATATTGTTTTCCCCCCTGCCCCCCATTTTCATGAAAAAACTTTTTCCATCCCTTCACTTTCAGTTTGTGTGTGTGTCTTTCCATCCGAAGTGAGTCTCTTGGAGGCAGCGTATGTAAGGGTCTTGTTTTCTTATCCATTCAGCCCTCCTATCTTTTGACTGGAGCATTTAATCAATTTACATTGAAAGTAATTATTGATAGATATGTAGCTATTGCCATTTTGTTCATATATATATATATTTGTTTCTTCTTAAAGAAGTCCCTCTAACATGCCTTATAATACTGGTTTGGTGGTGATGAACTCCCTTAGCTTTTTTTAAATTTTTTTTGTCTGGGAAGCTCCGTATCTGCCCTTCAGTTCTACATAATAGCTTCTCTGGGTGGAGTAATCTTAGTTGTAGGTCCTTGATTTCATCACTTTGAATATTTCTTGCCAATCCCTTCTGGCCGGCAAAGTTTCTGTTGAGAAATCAGCTGACAGTCTTAGGGGAGCTCCCTTACAAGTTACAAGTTGCCTTTCACTTGCTGCTTTCAAGATTCTCTCTTTGTCTTTAACCTTTGGCATTTTAATTATGATGTGTCTTGATTTTGGCCTCTTTGGGTTCCTGTTTTCTGGGACTCTCTGCACTTCCTGGACTTGTATGTCTATTTCCTTCACCAGGTTAGGAAAGTTTTCAGTCATTATTTCTTCAAATACTTTTTCAATCCCTTGCTTTCTCTCTTCTCGGTATCCCAATGATGTGGATGTTGGTATGCTTGATGTTGTCCCAGAGACCCTTAAATTCTTCTTATTCTTTTGGATGCTTTTTTCTTTTTGCTGTTCTGATTGGGTGTTTTCTGCTACCTTCTCTTCTAAATCACTGATGCAGTCCTCTGCTTCATCTAATCTACTGTTGATTCCCTCTAATGTATTCTTCATTTCAGTTATTGTATTCTGTGATTCTAACTGGTTCTTTTTTTATGGTTTCTGTCTCTGTTTTTATGTTTCCTATCTCTTTTAGAAGTTCTCCCTGAGATCACTGATCATCCTTATAACCAGTGTTTGGAACTCTGCCATCTGATAGATTATTTGTCTTCATTTTGTTTAGTTCTTTTTCTGGAGCTTTGTTCTGTTCTTTCGTTTGGGACATGTTTCTTTATCTCCCCATTTTGGCTGTTTCCCTGTGTTTGTGTCTATGTATTAGGTGGGGCTGCTATGTCTCCCAGTCTTAGTAGTGGTCCCTTATGTGCCATGTGTGCTATGGGGTCGAGGGGCACAGTCTCCCTGGTCACCGAGCTGGGTGCTCCAGGAATGTCCCTTGTGTGGGTTGTGTGTGCTCTCCTGTAGCTGAACCTTGGTTTCTGTTTTGCACATCAGTGGGAAGGACTGACCCTCAGGATGACTGGTTGTGAGGACTGGCCGTGACTACAGTAGAGGAACTGCTGTGCAGGGGCTCATCCTACAGAGCAGGGTTTGCCTTAACGGGGCTCTGCCCAGTCTGCCCTTTGGGTGTGTCATCCTTGGAGGCAGCAAAGTGATGCTCTGGCTTGATCTGAAGCTGGCCGCTGGGTGTATTGGTTCTGGGGCCTCCTGGGAGAGGCCCCGACACAGGCCAAGTTCAGCCACAGCCTATGCCCTGCCCAGGGCCACCTGTGAGCCACAAAGCAATCCACAGATGGCCGCCACCTGTGCTGGGCTTGGAAGTGCCTGGAGAGGCCAAGCTGCCAACCGAGGCCAGCTGCACCTAGTTCCGGGCTTGGAGCTGCTCAGCCAGATGCACGGGGCACACCCAGGCCAGATGCTGCTTGTTTGGGTTTTGTGAACCTTTGAGAGATTTTAGGAAAGTCTGCAGCATGAACTAAGACAGGTAATTTATAGGGAGAAGCCACTGGAAGAGGCTCGGGTGTGCCCGAAAGTTGGGTGGGGCGGGGCCTCAGGGACTCTGGGCCAATGAACGGTGTCAGCCTGTTTGATGGAGACGCAGATACAGCATTCACCTGTGTCTGCACGCAGGGAGAGGGAGGGCTCGTCAAAGAAACGATGGCCTCCGCCAGCTCCTCTGTCTGGGAGAAAGCTGCCCCCGCCAGTCCTTGTCCTGAGGCCAGACAATTCGGTTCCTCCCCACATGTCCCTGTCGCCTTTCGAGCCACCACCCCAGCTCTGGAGCTCAGAGCCAGTGAGTCCATCAGTGAGGAAGTCTGTGCCCAGTCCCTTTAGGAGGAGCGCCTGGGACTCCAGCCACCCTCCATCTCACTCAGTCACAGGCTCTGCTGGTTTTCACAGCCAGCAGTTATGGGGGCTTCCCTCCCCGACACAGGAACCCTGGGCTGGGGAGGGGCTGGGACCCCTCGCTCCTGGGGGAGTGCTCTCTGCAACAGAGATATCCCTTCTGATTTTTAATGGTCACACGTGGTTGTGGAATCAGCCTGTTGCATGTCTGTGCCGCTCTTGCCAGTCTCGAGGTGGCGTCTCCACATGTCCTTAGTTGCAGGGCTTTGTTTCAGCTAGACTTCAGGTGGTTCTCAACGATGGTTGTTCTAGTTTGGTTGCAATTTTATGTGGTCGTGGAAGGGGGTGACACAGCGTTTATCTACCCCACCATCTTGGCCAGAAATCTACCGTGTTTTTTTAAATTTTTTTTATTACTATCTCTTAGGGACACCATGCTATGTAAATACTCTCACCATTTCATTGGCTTCTGAAATTTGGCTCATGCTATGTTCATTTGTTTTGTTGAGTCATGTGTGGGGAACTCCATATGGCTTACAACTGTTGCGACCTCAGTAGGTATGTGTTGGGCATATGACATTTTGGGGGAAATGCACAATGTGATTATCCTTTGGAAGAAAGTGACCTGGAGGCTTATGAAGTCGCTAGGAGGGGAAATGATGAGAAATGATTCTGAAATGTGACCAGGTGGCAGCTTATGCACATGAGGAGGGACACTGTGGCAGCGATCTCTTGTTACATGACAGACTATACCATAACTTAAACTACAGTCATTTTGTGAAACCTCATGATTTTGTCAGTCAGGAATTTAGGCAGGCCAGGGTGATTTCTTCAGCCCCACCTGGTGACACCTGGGATGCATGGTAGGGTGCAGATGGTGGGTGGGCTGGGCTGGTGGCCCAGGTGGCTTCACTGGCAGGTCTGGTGCTGTGGCATGGAGGGCTGACCTCCACTGGCCCGTCTTCCTTTTCACGTAGCCACTGCACTGTCCTCCCCAGCAGTCATTGGACCCCTTCCATGATGGCTGAGGTTTTGGATAGCCATGTGGAAGTTCTGTTAAAGGTAAAGGAACAGCTCAAATCCATTGGTCCTTCCACTCTAATCCATTGGTCCACGTGGTCAAAGACCAGTCCAGACTCAGGGCACTATGGTCCAGCTACCAGCAGGACTCTGCTGGACAAGGTAGGAAGACAACAAAAGAGAGTCACGTTAACACCAGAATTAGGAAGCCCACCGCAACCCCGCTGCCTCACGACGTCATTGGTTCCAGTGTGGGATGGGAACAGGGAACGGAACCAGCGCAGCGCCCTCGGGGGCCTCCTTGCCATCCTGCACCCCCAGCCGTCTTCCCCAGGAGAGCGCTTGGCTTTGGGCGGCGATGCGTCAGGAGAGTGGGCGCTGGCCAGCCGCTGGCACCTCTGCCTTCGCCTGGAGAGAGGCTGTGACGGAGAGGGGGGGACCTGCTGGCAGAGAGCGCAGGGCTGGAATCCTTCTGGGGGCGGGCTGCTTGGATGCTTCGCTCCTCCGAGGTGTTTGCATTTACCCAAACGCTTCTCCGTTTCGTGTGGGTGTGGCCTGGGCTTCGGAAACGCAGGAGAACCCCTGCAGACTCAGGGGCCCTGGGGAACCCAAAATGCCAGGCAGCAAGGAGTGGACTGCTGAGGCTGTGCCCGGCACCAGGCCTGGGGCAGGGGTGGGGGTTCCCCACTTTCTGTATCTGCCTGTTACAGCCATAAACAGAAAAGGAAAAGCAGACTTCTTGCCCTGAAATGATACGCCTTTGGCTGCAGCCCTTGTTTCTCTGTGACTTTCAGAAGCATGACTGTAATGGAAAGCGGGCTAAAGGGTGGTGAGCACCCCCAGAATTCTCCGATCTTCCTGCACAGAACAGGAAGCAGGTCAGGAGCACACAGCAGAGGCACCTTCGTTCTCTCCCCCGCCGCCTCTCCCCGCCCCCCCAAACGCTCACTGATACTGGGTGAACAGCGCCGTCCAGCCTGATACAGGCTGTTGTGTTCTCATGGCTCTGCTGTCTCAGATCCTTCCACCCTGCTGTCCCCTCCATGCCGTGTCACTTTTCTCTCAGTGCGGAGCGGGGGCGCATGCGTACTGTCATTCCTCCACCTCTGAAGCATTAGCCCACCTTCTGATAAACACGAGTAGTTGCTTTTCTCCTGCAGCCTTGCTGAAAGCACGCGCAGAGTATTGTACAATATTTTTCACATTTCAAAAGCTCTTGCAGCAGACAAAACGCGACATGCATACCGCTGAGGAGCTGCGTTACGGTGACCTTAATTCTGTACTGGCTGCTGTAAGTGCCTTTGAATGGAGGACACATTCATAGTATCATTTAGTGTGATACTTGTAGCCACGGGCTATTTTAGCAAGGTAGCAAAATTAATCCTGCTCAGAGACTTACGGGAACTCCTGGAACGCACACGCGGGAGAGTGGAAGTGGAACTCAGGTGGCCTGAGTTGGTCTGAAGTTATTTTCACGACAGATCATCTAGCCACGGATAAAAGGTTTCCTTACTCAGAAAAGGCTTGTTTTCTGAACAGGTTTTATTTTTAGATGATATGACCTAAAAGCTTTATAAATTTTAAATTCTGCTTTCTTAAATTTCAGGAAAAAATATGTAAGAAATGATGGTGGTAGTAAACTGAGATTTCGACGAAGAATTTGCATTAAATAAAAAAAAAAACACTATTGGGTCTATTGAAACACAAGCCAGCCTAGATTTTTCCATAGTTTCTGTTGCTTTAGCAAGACACACGTTTACTGTAGCACACCACCCTTTTGCTGATCTTTTCTAGAAAACTGCCATTTTCTGTATCTTTTCTCTCTTTATAAATGGCCAGAAAACCTGCTCCCACATCCTCCTTGACACACTGAGATTTATTTCTCATGAGCCATTCTGGAAAATTCATTGTTCAGCCTTACAAACATTAGAGCGCTGAACCCTTTCTCTCGCTGGAGTCCTGCCTTTTGAAGTCGCTCCTCCCCACTGAGGCCTAAATGTCACTGGGAAAATCCCCTTTCTCGCTTGTCACTTTGACCATGAGGTCACCTACTTCCTGAAAACTTCCCCGGGCTCCCCTCTGCTTTGCCGGCCAAGTAGCTGTCACATGGGGTTCCACATTCAGGGGACTTGGCCTCATTAGTCCCTTCTCCTTCCTGTTTCCTTAGAGACCCTCTTTCTGCCCAGCAGCACCCTGCCCCCGTCGGCTCAGATAGATTCCCTGCTGTCCTCGCGTCTTCAAATAGCCGCCACTCACTCGTCTCCAATTCTCTGAGCCTGTGCCCCCCAAAAGCTGTGCTTTTGTCATAGCTTGTGCCATCGGCCGTAATTCACTGACATTGTTTGCTGGTCTGTTAAAGCATGCGTCGACTTACAATGAAGGTTCTATTCCCCTGGTCAGTGGGAAACAGCGAAAGGTATGTCCAACGTTAGTGTGATGGAGACAACCCAAGACGATTAAATCCCAGCAAACTCTATTGCCTGCCAAGGGCTCTGGGCCTCTGTCCTGCTGTCTCGTGTCTACCACAGCGAGATGCGTAAAGCGAACATGCCGTGATGACCTGTGAGAACGGACCTGAGACGTTCAGCCTTTTGTAGCCAGAAGGATTAAAAGAGAAGTCAAGGGGAGGTGTGCACTCCCATCAGGCCCAAAGCACTTCCAAGGTCATGTCAGCACTTCCAAGGTCATCTCAGCACTGAGAACACCGTGCAGCCCAGCTGTGGAGGGTGGAGCCACCCCAAGAAAAGCTCGTGTGGCCCCTCCTCTCTCTTTGCCCCGCGATATTCCCGCAGTTAATCATTCCATGCGGATGCAGGAGGGTCTTGCTGGGTGAAGAGCATCTCTCTGCTGGGGGGTGAACTCCAGGGTGAATTAGACGCAGTTGGGTCTGAAGACACTGCAGTCACCACCGCGCACGTGCCCACAGAATGTTACTGGTCAGCACATACGCCTTTCCCGGGCACGGCCATCCTGGCACCTTATGAACCCCCAGTCCAGTTAGGGAGCGGCGATGTGCACTCGATGCGCGTCATGCGACTGGGAGGCTCGGAGATGCTGCAGTGCTGCTGAAGGATGCGATCAGAAGAGGGCAGGCTGCACCCAGCCTGCGCGGTTACCAGCTGCCAGCGAGGAGGCCGGATTGGAAGCAGAAAAGACGTCCCATCATCATTTTCACATCTCTGAAGCTAAACAAACGTCCCAGCTATTTAAGGAGCTCTGACTTTTCAACAAGTATTCATCACAGCGTAATCTAGTGCGTTTGAGAAAACCTTCTGATGTGATGCCTTCTGCGTCCTGAAAAGCCTCCCACCTTGAAACGAGCCCCCAGGGTGGCCCTTCACGGCGCCCCTGCCAGGTGGCCAGATGCCTGCCTGACTGGCAGGGCGGTCAGGGGCGTGGGCACCCAGCGCCATCATAGCCACATCTGGCACCTTGACCTTGTGAAGTGTATTTCAATTCTGAGATAACCAGGAAACCGCTGCTCCCCATAGAAAAAGACAGCAACGTTCCTTACTTTTCAGTGGGGTTAATTTGTCCTTTGTATCGGAGAACTGCCAGCTCGGCCAACTGTGTCCCTTCCAGGACCCGCTCCTGCCCTGGGAGCTCAGATAGTGTGGATAAGCCGGTTCTGTGGTCAGTTCTCTGGGGATGGTGTGCATGGGAAATGAAACAAGGAAATTGAAGATCAGGACTTCAAATATATTTGTGTAACCTTTTTACACGTTTCAAGTGAAAATATTGTGTGCATTTTCTAAGCGACATCGAGGCCATCTGCTGCTTATCAGCATCACCTTATGGGCCACAGTGGCACTTAAATAATTGACTTGTGAATCTAATACATAGCATTTGAATTACATTTACAATCTAAGTAATTTCACTTTTAAAAAATAGTGTGGAAATGAATACCCACATATCGGTCAGCAGTGGATGTTCTTCCTTCCTGTAGCCCCCTGGACAGCCCATCCGCTCTGTGAGGCTCTGGGCTTTTCATTTGTACCTAGAAACAGGAAATATAATTGACTCGGAGTTCCAAAGGAAGAAGTGCTTGTGTCAGTAGGGTTTATAAGCAGTAGGTACAAGGATGTGAAATATCCTAACTCTGTCTTCTGAGGTAACTTCTTGCAAAGATTCATTATGTGCGTTCTGTGTAATGAGTACCAGTGACGAGGCGTGACTCAGAGGCATGAACTTGAGAATGTGAACACAGCCTGCACAGGCGCGTCTGCACACATGACTGTGTTTTCCCAAATCTACACAACCTCACTTCTATGGAATTCACTGCCTTCTCATAAAGCATTAATCAGCAAAGTGGGGACCCCCTGAAATGGTCATGGATTCGCTTACCCCACGATGTGTGTTAAGAGCAAAGAGTGGCATCTGTGTCTGGGCCCCACAGCGGGCGGCTAGTTCTAAAACTCTTCTGGGCCCAGAAGGGCCCCTCTCAAAAGTTACTACTTGACTTGTGACGAAGGCGCCACCACTGTCTACTGAATGATTCAGCAGGGAGACTTACTTCTGAATTTGCCATTTTGTGACTTCTGTTTTTTTTTTAATTTGAACATTTCCACTTTTTTATGTACCGGCTCCATGAATCAGTCAGTTTCATCAAATTTGTCAACTGCCAGCCTGAGTCTTTGGAAATTGGTATAAAGACTATTCTGAATGGCAATATATGCCTTTAGAGATATTTTAACCCTGCAAATATAGGGCCGGATGCCTGGCTGCCACAATATGGCAGAAAATATAAACAAAATCCTGTTTAAAAATGCTCCTGGATTTTAGAGGGACAACACTAATCAGCTGATATTTAAAAACTGATGTCTAATGGTACAATTTTAACTGAAGTTTCATGGGGGGAATAGTGTAGTTGGAATGTGGAGTTCTGGGTCAGTGACGGTGAGCTGTCTCCACGGAGGAATGGCACATTAATTCTGAGCACTGCAGGGTCGGTGGTTTGGTTTTTTCATACCCTGTGATTCCATGTATGACTTTGCTATATGCCAGTCGAGAAAAGTCTGCTGTGCTGTCTGTCTTCTTTTTAATGTCGTCAGAAGAGTTACAATGAACCCTCACTTTCAGTAAGCTACTGATTTTTTGTTTGTTTGTTTGTTTGTTTGTTTATTTTTAAAGACTTTATTGGGTTTGGGGGAGGTAACAGCGTTGGGGAATCGGGGAAGGGGAACAGACAAGTTGCTGTCCTTTTGTTCTTCAGTCTAGTTGTGGAGGACGTCGCTTCACTGGCCCATGTTGGTATCATCATTGCGCTCTTCCCTGGTGAGGCAGTTGCTTGCCGGCCGTTGGATGGCAGCTCATGGTGGCTCATGGCAGCTCACGCCAGCTGCTGGCCACTCACAGTAGCCCACGGCAACCCACTGCAGCCCCACTGCAGCCTACACCATCGCCGGCGACTCATGGCAGCCCAGCTCCAGGTCGAGCTGCTGTTCACCATCTTAGCTGTTGAGGGCAGTGTCACTGGCCCGCATGTGGGATCCGATCCCGGGCCCTGCTGCTCAGAGCTGATGTCCCAAGCCAGCTCTTAATCAACGCGCCACTGCGCTGGCCCCTGAGGGTTAATTTTGGAATGACATACCAGAGGGAGGCTTATGATCGACAGACTGTCGTCTAAGCCCTGGCAGCGTCACCATAGACCAGGCATGTTTGTAGGACACGTAGGGACTTGTGCTTGCGATGCCCTGAGTGAGAGGTGCTTTGCCAGAAGTTTCCCAAGCTCGTGGCGCTGTCGGCGCTGCTCCCGGGCCATGGCTGTGGGCCGTGTACATGGAGCCTCCTCCGCAGACACAGGCGCCATCAGCCACCGAGGAACGCTGCTGGAGGCCCCTTCACGTGGACAGAGTGGACCATGCGTTTGGGAGAAGGCTGCTGCATGTGGCCACTCAAACCTAGAAAGCTTTTCCCATTTTCTCATCCCGACTAGACAGTGGTTTCTGGGTGCCACTCCCAAACGTTCCTTGGTTGCCGTGTTGATTTGTGGAAACATCTTGAGAGGGACCCAGAGGCTAACACAGAATTCAGCAAAAAGAGCCCAAATCAGCCTCTGCTTCTCCATCAGTATTTTCATGAGGGCCGTGGAAGCACCACGTCACCTGCGATCAGTCGCGTGCGGTGGCAGCCACCTTTGTGCTCAGTCCACTACTGCTGCCATGCTGACGGGCAGTTTGAACTGGGCAGTTTAAATGTCTGCAGAGGAAGGGATTTCAGTAGCATGTTTTTTCGCCCGCTTCAGTCCTGTGTGCATCTGGGAAGGCATTACCTTCTGTGCAACTCCTGAATAATGTGCTTTGACCAGAATCATGGAGCCAGGGGGGACGGGACAGTATCACAAAAAATGTACCCATGTGGCTGAAGCTGTACTCCAGGTGCAGGACAGAAGAACCAGTGTCTCCAAGGACAGTCAGTGTGTGCACATGTGTGCGTGTGTGAGTGCTTTTGCACATGTGCGTGCACATGTGCGCATGCATGTAGGTGTAGCTCTAATTCCAAAGGGCCATTCATCCATTCATTTGTCAAGTATTTATTTACTGACCTGTTTATAAGCTCCAGGCTGTGTGTAAGCATTAGGATGGAGACAAGTGCCCTGCCCTCCCAAAGTTTCCACTTATTGAGAACATCAGCCAATAAAAAAGTAAATGAATAAAATCGTTCCAGGAAAGAAACACAGGACTGTGACGGAGAAGAAAGGGAGGAGGAATGGCCTTAGGATGGGGTCTCTGAGACGGTGACTTGCAGGATGGGCCAGGCGGGGAAGGAGCCGGGAGAGCAGATCCAGGCAGGGGCTGGGCGGGACGGCTGTGGGGGCGGGAGTCTGGCCAGCCCCGGGAAGGCAGCGCGCTGAGCCAGGGCCAGGTGGCTCAAGGGATGTGAGCACAGACCCTGTGGCGGCCAGGTCACGGCTGAGAACAGGGGTTTTCAGTGTTCCCTCTAAGAGCCCTACGCTTTCCTGTTCAGATTCACTTGCTTAGATCTAAGGGAAAGCTCACGCCTTTCCATGTCTAATGTCATGATAGTTGTGGAAGGCTGGACAAAAGTCAACTCAACTTCTTCCTCACAACGGCAGAGGGGACCCACGTGGTGACACTCCTGTGTGTGACACCTGTGCCAAGACGTATGCGTTAGTAGTTTTTCATGCATCAGGTAACCCTCCCATGAGCTCCTCAGGCCTCCGCGTGTTCCTACCATTGGAAGACAGATGCACACAGCATTGAAGAAAGAGTGGAAATTATTTGTTTACTATTGAGTTAATGAGACTATAGACTCTAAATTTATTCAAGATATTAATCTGATATGAGTACACATGTGACATGAATCTTATTTAAAGACTTAAGTTTCTATAAGAAGCAGCAGCATTTTAATTTAGGATTGTAAATATAATATTACTTCATGCCCTTGCAAAATAATTAGAATGAAAGCAACATATATTTTGTATGAACTCAAGAGAAGTACCGAAACTTGGCTCCAAAATTTAAAGTGTACATTCTTATTTACACACGTTTACGTTCTACAACCTGGACTCGGTTCCTATTGCTGTAAATAATTAGCTCAGACTCAGAGGCTTGAAACAACACGATGTGTTCGCTCACCCTCCCGGAGGTTAGGCGCTCGCAGGCTGAGTCCCTCCAGAGCCTCTTCCTCCTCTGTTATAGCTACCGGAATCCACCTAATTCCTTGCCCTGTGGTCCTTCGTGTTCGGAGCCAGCCGCGTAGCATCGTCCAGTGTCTTGCTCTCCCCTCTGTCCTCACGTCCCCTCTTATGTAAGGATCCTGTGATGGCACTGGGCCCGTTCCCATGATCCAGAAGCTCCTGAACTCAGGATCCTGAGTCACAGCTGCAAAGTCCTGTCACCGCGTGGCAGCACCTACTCTGCCAGCTGCCAGGATGCGGGCATCTCGGGACGCGTTACTCGCCACCCACCCACCTTCAAACTGTTTCCTGGTTGGAGTGTCCATAAAATTAGGTGACCTCTGGTGAAAGCTTTATGGTCCCTCACTGTGACTATTTGATATAAAACAGCGATACTTGAGTGACGTGTTTTGAGAACACAAAGCTGTGTTATAAACTTAACATTGGAAGGTAAATACCCTCTAAGTGCTGACCGGTAGGACTGAAGTAGCTTTTGCATGGACGCCACAGTATCTCTTTTTAAAAGGAGCAATCTGCTCTTCGGTGTGCGGTCAGTGTTTGTCCCGTAGCTGCAGTTCCTGGTCCTGGATAAAGAATGGGGTGTCGCTGAGAGGGTTGTTGCGATGACTGAATGGATGATTACCTTTCAGACTTCCAACGCTGGCAGGCACGCGGCATTTGCCATGTTCGCTGCAGTTGTTATCTTTATTACGTCCCTTGAATAGCAACAGCCGTCTGAGCTACATCAAACTGCAGGATTTAGTGGGAGATGAAAGTGCAAGAAATTGATGAAAAAATTTCATTTCCTTTCGCACACGCACACACACTGGTGGGCACACACGACACCACACACAAAGCCCCTCGTGTAGCAGCTAAACGGACGGCTTCTCCACATCTAAACCCCAGAGAGGAACTGTTAAGACTAGGTACTGAGGGAGGTGACTGCTGCTTGTCTGTCTTCCGTTCAAGTGCAAATGTGTCTGTGAGTTCTTAGAGAAGAGGTTTACTCTGCGCTGCTTGATCTTGAGCTTCGCTTCGTTTTCCAGAACGCTCCTTGCCGTCCCCGGTCCTCAGCAGACAGTCAGGTGGGCTTTCTGAGGAGGCTTCCCACGGGTGAGCTCTGCGAGCGTAACAGGAAGGGCGTCGCAGTCCTGTCACAATATTTTCTCGTTGAACGCGGAGCGTTTTTGCTGAAGGCTGAAATGCAGGTTAATTCGTGCTTACTATTTCAGGTGAATAATTTCACCAGGCGTCTGCACAGGTAGATCGGTGTTTATGCCCCACGAGAAAGTACCAGGAGGGGCTAGCAGGCTAGGTGGGCCGGGGCGGGGACTGTCACCCCCCAGCCGTGTGCACCTCACGCTTCCTGAAGCCGCCCCCCGACCAGGCAGGCAGCGGCCTGGAGGCGGTTTTCGTGTCTGTCCGTCAGGCGGTTTTCGTGCAGAAGCTCTAGGACGAGAATCGTAGGTGGACAGGAGGTGGTGTCCCCGGCGGGGACCTGTCGCCCTGGGGGTGCGCCGCGTGGGTGCCCAGCGTGCACGATGCTGGGAGCGGCCCCGCGCGTGCTGGGCCCAGGCCGGGCATGTTGTGCTCCTGAGCTGAAGGAGGAGAACGCACGGAAACCAGCTCTTCTCGCTGTTGGAAGTCACCCTTCTGTGGAAACCAGGGCGAAAAGGCACACATGGTTTGGAAAGATGGCCGGCGACGTGTGTGGGGAGGAACGAAAGGCACAGGTGCCCAGAGGCCGAGTCCCGGCGCCGGGGGCCTGCACGGCCCTGCCCTTGGCGCTGACCGCCCAGCAGGCGCCCGGCCGGGCTGCAGCCTCCGGGGCAAACCGCACTGTCCTGTCGTCCGTAGGCGGCTCCTCCAACTGGCTCTTCCTCGGTCTCCTGGCTCCCTCACCTTTCTGCTCTGTGAGGGACCCATGGTCCTTGCTTTTGGCCTTGCATGGGTGACTTGGTGACAGTATTTGCACTCTGCTGTGTGCCCCCAGCTGCTGGCCGGATGGAAGGACAGAGCCAGTGCCCGTTGGGGGGAGGTGGCGAGGGCAGGCTGGCCCCAGGCAGCGGCTCCGCAATGCACACCCACTGTGCACACCCACCGTCCACACCCACTGTGCACACCCACCGTCCACACCCACCGTGCACACCCACCGTCCTAGCTGGTTCCAGGCAGGTGACTGACAGCACTTCTCTCCCCGCTGAGCTGATGGCGGTCAGGCCCTGATGCGTGTCAGTCTGTCTGTCGGGCTGCCAGACCCTTCCGTACCCGCTCCCGTTCATTGTGGCACACGGCTTTGCGACAGAGCCACACACTGCTTGGATTGATTCGATCGATAACACGACCGCTCTGGAGATTACAGAATCAGACTCAAGGCATTGAGACCAGAGTGAACGGTGTAATTGGAATGTGTCGTTTCAACAATAAAAGTCGTCTTCTTCAAGGGAATTTCAATTCACATAAGTTTACGATGTGAGCCTAGGGCAGTGGTGGACGAATCCTTCAGCCTCCTTCTGAGTGACAAGCTTTTGGATGGAAGTACATTCAATCTAAGAGTTGAAAAAAGCCCCTTAGAGACTTACCCAAATCACCATAAAAATAGTTGAACAGTTTTTATCCTTAAACTGTGCGAAATTGTCTATTCAGATGTTAAATGATCGGCGGGATGATGCCTACACTTGACTGTGGAGATCTTTACCGGTACTCAGTTGTATAAATATATGTACGCTGTAACAGGCCATACTTTTAAAAGGATTATACCTAAGTGGTTACTTTATTTCTATTTGTAGAGACAGAGTAAGGCAGATTACAATTTACATAATTTGCAAGCACACGAGACTGCATGTCTTGCATGGTATGCAGTGTGGTGATACAGTTTCGGAATGGTTCATTAGCCCTGATGGAAGCCCGTGACACAGGGTAGCGATAGGTAGCTGGCAAATCCCAGAAGGAAAGTGGTATCTTTACATGGAGATTTACAAATCCTCTCTTACTTTGAAATCTGTGGAGTAGCATATTTTAGACTGGAGAGAGGCTGCTTTCCAGCTCCTGGGGAGTGATTTAAGGGTGGGTTTGACCATATGTGTACCGATATGGAAAGTAATGACCATTAAGTGGAGTAAAGATGTTTTTTTAGGGAGAAAAAAGTGATTTAAATCTTTCGCTTCTCATGGGAGCTCATTAGAGTTCCCTCTGTAATGCGACTTGCGGCCTGGCGGTTATCAGGGGCCCTGCCTGCTGACCATTGATAGGCTAGTTTACAGGATTAATTGTATGATTTTGCACTCAGCACACTGAGCATTGATTTTCGCATTAGCCTGTGTGTTGCTGAGACTGTGCTTTGTGTTTTAAGGTGGTGGTACATTTTGCTTTTTATTAATTATAATTTTTGCCCATGTGGTTTATGCCTGATACAATTTATTAAAACACGTTCCTAATCTTTTTTTCTAATTGTTACGGCCTTCAGAAACTTCATTAATTTTGAGCACTGATGTGTAAAGAGGGACAGGAGAAGGTGCCATTCACAAAACGGTCTCTGACCAGCCAGTGTCCCTGTGTGTCCATTGATAAGGTGGCACAAGCCTCCCAGGACACGGACGCTCTGTTCACTTAATCCACTCCAGTATGTGAGTGACTAGATAATGCGAGAAGTGGCCTGAGAAAAGGACGTTGCTCAAGCCGAAAGAACGGGGCACCCAGAGGAGGGGCGGCTATCAGAGCGGGTCCTTTTCTAGAATGTGTACATCTCTAGAGCCTAGTATTTCCTGGAATATCTGTGGATATGGAAAGATTAGTGGAAAGGACTGTTTGCTTGAATTTTCTAGGCAATTCATTCGTTCAGCTCTCACTCTTGGTGGGGTTGTCAAACGCCTACTGAGATTTCAGTGGGGTCTTTACAGCTGGGTTCAGAGTGTACTTTGTAATTCTATGCAGTTTTGAGAAAATAGAAAATAGTGTTGATCGCATGCAACTTAAACCTTAATCTCTATGCTTTTCTTGTCTTGAACTTGCAGATCAATTACCTGTGTGTGCCTTTTTCCCCCATCCCAGACTTGACCAGATAAGATTTTCCTCTCTCCATTTCACCGTGGTCTCTCCCTCCGGGGAAGGAGTTGAACCTGGCTTAGTTTTTGCCGCTTTTGTTGTGTTTGGCTCTACGTGGAGTTTCAGCGGTAGATACAAAAAGGAGGGCTGCCTAGTCAGTACAGTGCTTCCGATGGGTGTGACGGAACAGCTGGCCCGTTGGAAGAACCTCATAACACTTTGTCACCAGGGCTTCAAAAGGGACTTGTTTCGGGGCATCAAAGGATCTCTTGTATAATAAACTCAGAGCATTCAGTGTATAATGAAGAGAATAAAATGTTCTTTAAGCTCCCGTATGATGCCTGGATTATGTGGAGAGACGAAAGAACTGGTGGTTCTCTTTGGCTTTTGTGTCTCTCATGTTAAACAGAAAAAGATGAAAGGAAAGGCTTAAAACTGACAATATCCCAAAGAGGAGCGCTCTGCTCACAGCCCTTCACCGGGTCACGACAAACCACCAGCTCAGGATTGGACAAAAAATAAAACAAAGTTTTCCTTTGTCAGTAAAGGACTGAGTTTGTTTTGTGTCATTTCAAACTACCCACCTTCACAAAGTATGAACCAGGTTTTTCGGTTTGTTTTGTTTTGTTTTTTACCATAGAACATGGTTTATAACATTGTTGAGAGAAGACTAGAGTTGGAATCACAAAACTGGCTCTACAGTTGACCTTTGCCACTCGCTGTATGTGACATTGAAGAAGGAACTTAACCCTCTGAATTTTAGTTTTCTTCATTTATAAGTGGATCTAATAAAATTAACACATAAAGTTGCTTCAAGGGTTAAATGAAAAAAATCTTTGTTGGAGTGCTGTAAAATGTCAGCTGTTATATTGTTATAATATAGGTAGTTTGCAATGAAATTGGGTTAAACAATGACAATAGATTTTAGTTCTGTTTTGAGGCTGAATGTTCTTTTTACAGTGGATGTTGTCTTGAGTAGTTTGCAGGGCCCAGGCCGGAGGTGATAGAAGCCACTGTGATTGTGTTCAGTGTGCTGCACGTGTGGAGGTGTGTGTGCGTCTGCAGAGAGAGCCCTTAGCTCTGCAGATCTCAAGGCGACTGTCACCCTCATGGGCTAAGAGCCCCTTAAGCAGACACTCATCGCCAGGTTGTATTTCACGTTAACTGGTAGTCCTTCTGCTGTAGTACTGGAAGAGGGAACTGAGTACAATGGTTTATAGTTACTAAATGCTTTTGTCTAATGAAAATCCTGCATACTAGATTTTCTCTCTCTCAAATTCCCTAGGACAGAAAATCAGTGCGAACCGGCCATCTGAATAACATTTCCCAATTTCATAGTGGAAAAAAAAAAACTTACCTTGGCAGTGTCCCCTAATTTAGGCAGATTTTTTTTCTCTTTATTTCTGTAACACCACCACCACCACTGTCTTTTCCTCCTCTTTTGCTTGAAACATCTAGATTGTTTCAGACGCACACTTTCACAGAGAACTGAGACAGCCCTAGCCAGTAGGTGACCTAAATTTCAAATTTTGCAAAATAGGATTGCATTAAATAGATATGTTGTTCTAAATGTCAATTTTTAATATCTAAAAAAAGTTTATGTTAATTGAAGTTTTCAGCTGGGAGTGTATCTTTAGACTTTCTTATTCTCTGTCACCCTAAATGTCCTCTACTGTACTTTCAGCTTACCTAGCCCAATATAAAGTTTATTTGAATGGATATGTTTCAGAGCATCATAATGATTTCTTTATTCTCTTTATGTCAGAAATCTCTAGGTCCCCTCATGTTTCTGACTGATTAGCTGATCACTTTTGGGAGAAGCGGGAGTCTGCACACGCCTTGCTGGTTGACCAGAAGGCTGTGCTCAGAATTCCAGGTTCCTCACTTTAATTTGAGCTTCTTGGTGTCTCTGCCACCTGCTGAGCTTAGGGGAGGCTCTGGGGGCTCACGGACCAGCCCTGCATATTGGGGCTGCAAACAGATTATTAATGCATCGTTCTAAGTGACACGGTTACATTTATGCTGTTCTGCTCGCACACAGTTCCCTTGGTTCTATTTGGCCCCCATTGCAGATATTTTGAGCATCGTCATTTATTTTACATATTTTGTTCTGCATTGCAATTAGTAATAATAAGCACTGTATTGTAATTGATGAGAAGTTAAACAGTTACCGTAACATTTAGAGTCTGCAGACCACTGCCCACGTATCCATGCTTGCCTCCTGACACCTCTGCACCAGCTGCAGATTTATTTTTGAGTGGTTACAGTAACTGATCCATGCTCTGCTGATTAGCTCTTTATTTTCACAGTGTTACAAGTTAGGTGTTTGCTCTTAGATATTTTTTACACAACAGAGTTTCCATTTGCTAGCGAGTGCATATAAAATGATAATCATTATTTTAGACATTCGCTCTGCTTTTTTTTTTTAAAGATTTTATTGGGGAATTGGGGGGAGGGAACAGCATTGGGGAATCAGGGAAGGGGAAGCAGACAAGTTGCTGTCCTTTTGTTCATCAGTCTAGTTGTGGAGGACGTCGCTTCACTGGCCCATGTTGGTATTATCATTGCGCTTTTCCCAGGTGAGGCAGTCGCTCGCCAGCCATTGGATGGCCATTCACGGCAGCTCACAACAGCTCACGCTGGCTGCCAGCCATTCATGGTAGCTCACGGCAGCCCACTGCAGCTCCACTGCAGCCTACGCCGTCGCTGGCGACTCACGGCAGCCCAGCTCCAGGTCGAGCTGTTGTTCACCATCTTAGCTATAGAGGGCGCTGCGTCACTGGCCCTCATGTGGGATCTGAACCAGGGCCCCACTGCTCAGAGCTGGCGTCCCAAGCCAACTCCTCACCAACGCGCTACTCGGCCGGCCCACATTCTCTCTGCTATTTAAAAAATCAAAACGTTGTTTTGTTTTTTCCTTTATTGAGGTGTAATTGACAAATAATAAAAATTGTATACAGTATAAGTGTAAACATGACTTCCTATCCACACACGTTGTGAAATGACCATGGTTGAGCTAATTAACACACCCGCCATCTGACACTGTTGCCAACTGTGTGCTGAGAACACCTAAGATGCACTCGCAGCAGGTTTCCAGTGTGGAGTGTTACTCACTACAGTCGCCAGGCTGTAGCTTAGAACCCCGAAACTTGCTCCTCTCATGGCTGAAGGTGTGTGCCCCTGACCAGCGTCTCCCCATTTTCCCTCCCCAGCCCCTGGAAACCCCCACTCTACTCGCTGCTTCTGCGAGTTTGATGTTGGAGTCCACATGTGACATTGTGCAGCGTTTGTCCCTCAGTGACTTACCTCGCTAGCATGCTGTCTCCCAGGTTCACCCAGGCTGCTGCAAATGCCAGGTGTCCTTCTTTATGGCTGACTGACCTGAGAGGGAGAGAGAATCAGTTTCTTGTCCATTCATCCCCCCCCCCCGACACCTAGGGGACCCTGAAGTCCAGTCACCATGATAATGCTATGATGGACATGCATGTGCAGACACAGCTCTGAGAACGTGGTTCCACCAACAGTGTCTCCTTCCTTGGTTTACTCCTCATGGATTCCTCCTGCCCCCGTCCCAGGGAGGTGAGGCTGAGGCCGTCCTGCCGGCTGAAGCATGAAGACATTGCGGTGCAGGGTGCCTGGGACATACAGTAGCGAGGACCTGAGCTGGTGTGTGTGTTTCCACTATGTACTTTACATCATAGTCTAGAATGTTCTCTGCTACTTCACCCCCTTCTGCACCCAAACTCTTTTTCTGAATGGAGCCTCTAAGGTAAGGGCGAACCCCAGCATCGCAGACAAGATCAGTCGGGTTCCCCTTTCCTCCCTTTGTCCTTTCATTCCTAATGAATGAGGACCTGCCGCGTCCCTGAGACCTTGAGTGTATCTGAGGAAGTGGCGTTGTCTCCCTGACACAGGAACCTGGTCCCCTCGTGGCCCACGGAGCACCCACAGGGCCGCTGTCACGAGGACGCTTAGTTACCTGAGCATGACACGTAGGGCTCTTCACACCGTCGCCGCAGTCCAGCGTCTCAGCCTCTTCTCTGTTTGATCGGTCCCCTGGCCTCGTCTTCAGCCTCCCCAAACGTCGCGTGTCTTCTTGAGGGGACCTTGCTTTCCTCGGCTTCTCAGCGGCCCCTCCTGCTATCACGTATCCACTCCCACCCTCGCACTCCTACCCTCGCACTACAATGCCACCCCTTTCTTTTTAACTTGACAGATTGGTTCGTTTACTGACTGAGCTCAAATAACTTTGCAGCCTGGGCCGGGGGGTGGGGGAGTAAGGTTGTTGTTGTGTCTTATGTTCATGGTGATGCAGAGAATAGTCCACGACCATTAGGAAATATGCCCATAAATTAGAGCGTCTTCAGCCCCTCCTGCCCCCGGCCCCCAGCAGCCGTGCTCGCAATTCTGTGTGTTTTCTTCCTGTGCTATTATATTTCCCATGGTGACACAGGTCCATATATTTCTGTGTGAAACTGAGCTCAAACTCTGTATAAAATTTTGTTTGTTTCACCTACTATTATAACATAAGAAGTTTCAGCATTCAATAGTCTTTAAAAATACAATTTTTTTTCAAAACTACAAACTTTTCTAATACATAGCAGTATTCTAAGTACTTAATTTTTTATCATGGAGCACTGAGGTTGTTAACAAAAATGTCGTTGTACATTACAGTGAGTAAACATCATCTTACACTCATGTTTTAGGATATCTTAATATAGTCTAAATTCAAGCTAGGTTTCTAGCTGTGTCAATACTGGCTTGAACATATGAACATAAAATGGTATATTAGACATTCAGTACAGTAAAATGTTCACATTGTTATGTAAAGATAAAAATTATTTTTACACCTTCATACATGTTTATACGTGTGTGTGTGCGCGCGCGCGCGTGTGTGTATATATGTGTGTGTGTGTGTGTGTGTGTGTGTGTGTGTGTGTGAGTGTGTGTCACCAGAGTGCTAGCTGGATATTGATATATCGATTGGGGAAGGAAATGCACTAAAATTTTGATAGTACAGTAAAACCTTGAATTGCAAGTAACTTGGTTTGCGAGTGTTCCGCAAGACGAGCAAACATTTCTAATACATTTTTACATGGTAAACAAGCGATGTCTTGCAATACGAGTAGTTTGTTTCCAGAATGAATTATGCTCGCAAACCGAGGTATTACTGTATTTATCTTTGACAGATGGCTTCTACTTTGTTATATGTGTGTGTTGTGTGTATGTGTGTGTTGTATGTACACTTGCTTGTATTTTACCAAATCTCTGCAGTGAACATTTGTTCTTATGATAAAGCAGAAACCCCCCCATTTACCCCTCTTCGCCAGTCGGCCTCGCCTACGAAGCCTCCAGCCTGAATTGGTGGTGAAATGGCTTGCTGTGGGTGGGCTCGTGAAGCCACCGCACATCCCTTACACCCTCCTAGGGTTCTGTCTGTTGTGAGACCTCACGTAGCGTCAAGACGAATGTCTGGGAAGTGGGGGACAGCACTGAAACAGTGATGTAGACCCTCCTTTCTGTGAATAGACTATGAGTGCACTCGCCGAAAGTATGTCAGACTTTCTGGAAGCTCTTTATTTCTTTACCGTGTATGAGCAGTCCGAGCTTATTTCTGAGGGAGCTCCCGTCTTCCAAGTCGCAGTATCCCGACTGGAGAGTATGTCACGATGCCCTCCTCGCCGGTGTCCTGCAAGCGTGTATTCCTCCTCCTCTGTTCGGGGTGTTTGCTGCTCCACACGCAGGACTCCCGTGCCCTTGGTGCTCTCTCACCTGCGTGAGTCTCGGGGTGCAGCCTGTAGAATAATAGCTCGACTGGCCTCCTCTGTACCCCCTGCAGCCCCATTATCACAGCGATGCTTTCTTGTGATCATAGACTTGGGAGCAGGAAGCAACTCGGAAACAGACGGTCAGCGTCCCCGGGCTGCAGCCAAGGCCCTGAGACCTGCTCGGTTGGGAAACGTGGCTTCTGCCGGCAGGGCGGGCAGCGGGGCCGGGAGCACTCGCTCGGCCTCTCGCCTGCCCGGGTTACGCTTCACTAACTCACCACGGACGCCCTTTGCCTCCTGAAGACAGCTCACCATGCATCTTGAAACACAGTAGGAGACCGAGAGGCGACTGCCAGGCGTCCCTCTCTCTCTCTGGCCCCACCTGAGCGCGGCGGTGGGGAAGGCAGGCCAGTGTGCTGAGGCGTGGCCCGGGCCTCCTGCGTGCTCAGCGCTGCCCGTCCGCTCCTGGTGACGCTGCCAGGCTGCCGGACCTGTCTGAACCCACTTCCTCCCCCGTGCTCAGTGGCACCTCGCTGCCAGGGCACTTGGGAGCATTGCAATTGCTCAGCCCGGCATCTAGCACACAGTATGTCTTCAACTGATGTTAGAAAAAATTCCCATGTGACCCTTAGGAGGAGGTCAGCAAGTACTCTTACTCGACCAGCACTGAAATTAGTGATTGGAGCAGGGGCCGTCTTCTTTCGGGACTTGCTTTCAGGAGTATTTGTAGGAACACACTCAGCATCTTCATATTGCTGGGTAAGAATTTGCTTATAAATGACTTCCAAAAGCCAACATTTCCTGCTTACCATGGTTTTTCTGGCTTCCATTTTCTTGTGTGTCCTTTTATGTTGGGCATCCTGAAGAATCGCTGCTGTCTGCTCGTTTTATTATAGTTCCAGCTTATATTCTGGAGAATATTATGTGCATTGCATGTCATTTCCATTTTAAAAGGTAGTCTATTCATTCAGCAAACTGAACTGAGCACCTTGGCACCTGTTTAGAGGGCACGGACCTCCATGATTTGAATCCAGAGCTCACTACTGCCAGGTGCATGTTAGTTGATACCAGAAAAAGAGGTGTTTTCAATCCCAACTTAAGAATATTGACCCAAATATTGACTAAAAGCTGAGGTCCTGTCAGTGTATTTTTTAAATCATTAGAAAATCTCTAGTGTTTAAAGATTAATCAAGATTAAGTACAATTTTAAAAGAAAAAGGAAAAAAAATAGCCATTCTTGATTCCAAACACACACACACACACACACACACACACACACACACACACACACATACACACGGAAATGATTGCATTTGCATCCAATGTACATTTATAAAATATCCAATATTTGACAATTTCACAGCCACTGTGCTTGGGTACCAAGGAGGCAAAAATTAATAAAAGTGGTTTTGGGGGTTTTTTGGCCTGAGGAACTCACAAGCTTATAAAAACATTGTAAAGGAACCCTTTTCTGTCTTGTGAGAATAAGGCAGTTAGCAGCCCGCACAGGTGACTCCTACTCTCGAGGTCCCCGTGTCACCATGTGGTGACATGTGGTGTCCTCCTGCGGCTGAGTTTGGGGCCTGGTCAGGTCCATCCTCATCGGCTGCCTCTGGGTGGTGATGGGGTCTGCGCTGTCCCCACCTCCCCGTCCCCATCACTGAGCACCTTCTACCCCCAGCCCTGAGCTACGCACTTTGTACACGTTAGTCTGTCCCTCCAACGTGTCCTGCCACGTAGATGCTGTCACCCCTCATGTGCCAAGAAGGTCACTGGGGGTCTGCAAGGTCATGTGATTAACGGAGATCACACAGCGGGCAGGTCCCACGTCCTTTCAGCTTCTCTGCCTGTTTCTTCTCGGTGTCCCTTTCAGTCGGTGCTGTGGTGGCATCAGTGTGTCTCATACCTGTGACTATCAAGTTAGGGCGCTTTGGTACGTGTCACTTTCATACATTCAATCATTCGTTCATCCCAGATGTGTTTACAAGCCTCCTTGAGGAGCCTGGCAGTGGCTCTGGGATGACGGCCACAGTCAGGATAGGCCCTGATAGGACAAGACGCATGAGGCTAAATACAGGGTTGAACCAGGCAGGACGGTGACGACAGCCATTCAGGCTTCAGCTCATTTTGTCTAGAATGCAGCAGCGATGTGTGTGTGATTTGCTGTGCCTTCAGGAAGTAGAGAGAATTCACACTGAAAATACCCGCAGACAGTGCCACGTGGAAAAGCGAGGCGTTATCTCTAAGCAAGTTCTCCACGGCCAGCTTTTTCTCCAGCACCGGACGAGACCACCCGTCTTTTGCTGAGTACCTAATGAAGTCAAAGATTTGCTTTTAGGGGCCCTATTGTGTGGGAAATACTAGTTTCAAATACTAACCCGCCTCAGAGCTGCAAGATGCCCAGTCAGGAAGGCACGCGGCGCTGACGTCGCTGAGCCAGCCCCATCCCCACTTGCACCTGCCCCCGCCCACTGTCTGCTGGTGGGCCCCCAGTGGGTGGACCCCCTAGTCCGTTTTTGCTGCGTCTCGCTGTTGAGCACATTCTCCTTCTCCTGCCAGTGCACCTCGCTGACTGTCGGCTTTTGTCTCAAGTGGAATCGAGCTTAAGTTGGTGTGATGTGCCCACACTGTGTTGTTTTTCAGTCAGGCTTTGTTCTCCTTTCAATAACCACCAAGGGCACGGAGCCCGTGTCACTTTCATATCCTTCTAAGTTGTTCAGGTTTTCCTCTCAGGGTCCCTATCATTTCTCTCTCATATGTGGTAAATGTATTGATTCATATCTCGTAAGTACAAGAAACTGAGGGACTTTGAAGAAAGAGGGAAACCACTTTAAGAACAGAAAATAAGATACTAATGTCTGTGTCAGTGGTGTCAGGAGAAAAAGAAAGTCCTGCCAATTAAATCAGTCAAAGGATTATCTGTTCTGCTAAATATAATCAAAGTACAATAAGAGAGACCTTTCTGAGTGTACAGTAGTGTAGTGTGTGTTTGCGTGTGTGTATGTGTGTGTACCCTTAGCATAACCGCGTTTGAGTCTGTACCTCTGACATGTATATGTCCCAAATTGTCCTAATCCACAGCGTGCTAACATTTACCACACAAAAACAAAAAAGACAGAATTTTTAAAAAGATATCAAAATAACATGTTTACACACATATGTGCACGCATTATTTTAATGTTAATTATATGTTTCAGTATTACATGTCACATCTTAAAGGACTCTGTGCATTCCCTTTCTATTGAGGTCACACACCTACAGCATGAAGCAATGAAAGAAGACCTGAGAATACCAAGGCGACCTTTCATGTATTGCAAGACCACACATACACACATGTGCGCTCACACACACACACATGCACACATGTGCACACACTCATGCACACACACGCGCACACGTGCGCACACATACACATGCACATGGGCACACTCATGCACACACACGCACACATGTGCACACATACACACGCACACATGTGCACACACTCATGTGCGCACACACACATACACACATGTGCATGCACTCATGCATACACACACACACTCATGCACATACACGTTAGATTAGTAGCGGCACTTTCCATCCCGATGGACGTGAGTGCCTTCCCTGCCAAAGTGGGATGAAGCAGAGAGCTCTGCAGGCTTGTGCCGCTGCTGTAAGCATACAAATAAGTGTGATCAGTAGCTTGTCTCTGGCTGATGCCAAACAGCAGTTTTGAAAATGCTAATCCAGCTCAGGCTCTGATCCCTGCTGCTGTGGGTGCACTGACAGTGTAAGAGGTGGGACCGCTGGGCAGAGCAACCTGCAGCAGCTGTGCGACAGATGGCTTTGGAGGGACGTCTCAGAGAGATTCAGTATTGGAACCATGGAAGTGGCTCCTTGGTGGCAGAATAAACCCGGTTTATGACATTCCTTGCCACTGGCTAAAGGACAGCCTGTGTTGTGTCACTTAACTTCGGCCCAGTAAATAGGAGGCAGGGTCAGCAAACCGCATTTGTGGTCAACGCGTGCAGACATTTCATTTTTCCTTTTCCCCTCTGAGTGACGCGTGGAGGATGCTGGACTCACAGAATGATGGCCCATTTCTTAGGCAGACAGCAGGACAGCTCTGTCAGCCCGTAGGCTCAGTCAGCGCAGCGACGCTTCAGCTGTGTGGGCCGGGCCATGGGCTTCCTGGTCAGGGGCCTACGGAACGCTGTTCTGTCCGCTGTCACTCATCTGTACACAGTTCTCTTTGCTGTAATAATGCACGTGCTAACAGTGTCATGAGTAAGCTAATGGGAGTGGAGTGCAGTTGCTGACAGAAACGTACAGGGCAGCCTGAACGGTGTGTCACTGTCAGCTGGAAAGCTCTGGGCGACTCTTAGAATTGCATCTTCTCAGTGTACCAGTGGGAGGTGGTCTCCAGAGGCACTGCAATCTGTTTATAACTTTATGGCAAAAGCCTTTGGAATAAGGCCAAAGAGATTATCAAATAGTGCACAGAAAGGAAGCGAGTTGCTGGAATGCTTTAGCCATTCTTTTCTTAGGGCCAAAGATATTGTCGTTTTTATACATCTGTATAATTAAAGCTTCTACCAGAATGAGTTAGGATGACTGGCTGGGATTTAGCTCATTTGAATGATGCTCACGAAGGTAGGACATCTGGCATACAAAAAGTTCTTTCACTTATTTTGACCGCCCTTCTGCTCAGTAGAAAAATCTCAGCAGTTCAAAGCTGTATTCAAGGGACGGCATTTGAAAACAGGCTTCTAAGCAATCTTTGAGGGATTGGAAGCCAATTCTCAAATCATCTGGGAATGCATAGTGAAAAAATCGTGTGTGTTGCTTGGAACTCTCCCTCACTTCCCAAGTTGACTTGTGAGGAGACGGGCATTTGGGTGGTGACACACGTGGGTTAGGGACGGCGACTTGGGCTGAAGGCTGTGTTAATTGTCATTTGTCCTGTTCTGACCTCAGATGTCGTCTCTGTGGAGCCCTCCTCGTTTCGGTCCATGCTGTTCTGTTGTGACAGGTCAGCCGGAGCGTCATACGAATGCAAAGTGGCTATTGAGAAACAGTTCAGGGAGGACGGCCAAGTAGAAATTCCTACAAATTGTGATTTGCTGCAAAATGCTTGAATTCATGAGAGAAGATGTGCCAAGAGTTCTTTCAATGAGAAGTGTAATTCTCTGGTGGTTTTCTGCATGTCTGCCATCTCTACTTCATTTGTTCACAGATGGAAAGCTAGAGGATGCTTTTCTGTAGCAACAGAGCGAGGCTCTTGTTTAGGTATTTGGGGAGTTTTTCGAGGGGTGGTAGAAAGAAACATTAAATCAGTTATTTCTAACGGAAAAGGTAAACATTGCTGGAAACGTGGTTCCTTAGATGGAAATTGCCTCTAAAATTGCAACTTTCCAACCTGTCTCTAGGTGCTGTGACTGCAGACCGTGACTCTGCTTTAATGCAAACACATCACAGTGGGCGCTGGGGAGCTTAATTTACCGGTAAGAATATTTTCCTTCGTCATTTGCTGTTTGCATTTTGAATGTGTTTAGTGATTGCCACGCCTGGTAGAAGAATAGAAGCCACGGAGGACACAGGCTACGGACCGGGTGTGTAATGTGCTGAGGTTTTTATTCAGTCCCATTAAAGTGATGGTTTCTTTTTGAAAGATCAAAACACTGAACTAAAATGTACTTTTCTTGTTAGCTGACCTTTTGGCATACTTGAAAGTTGCCTCTTGATGATAATTATCTGAATGTCATGTTTAATAGAAAAGTGAATTTTATAATTGAGATCTGAGAAGGTTAGCTTCTTAGGAGGCTAACGTTTTAGTGAGAAAACCATTGGTCAAACAGGGCCCGCCCCTCCATGGTCTGAAGGGCTGTCAGCCTCATAACTGTCCCCGGAATTTGGATCAACGTGAAATCTGACCTGAACCCTCCTCTGGGCTCCTTTCGAATTCTTTGTGAATCGCCAGGTGAATGGTAACTAACTTCAGAGGGTTTGGAAGAGTGAGAAAAAGTCGGCTCTCCAGGGCCAGTGGCGTGGCCATGGAGGCTACCTAGTCCCTTTAAATATCTGTTTCCTACTTCCTAAAACTGGAATATTGTTGTAATTGCCTATAGGTGCAGGTTAATTAGAGTATTTTTGAATTCTTATTAGCACTTTATTTAGTCCATAGTATTATTCATAACGTGTTCTTTCCTTCATTTTACTGAATTATGTTTCTTTTCTTGTGTTCCTCTTGGTCATTGGCCAACCCATTATTTAATTCTACAAAGTAAGTTACTTTGCTATCAGCTTTCATGGTGGTGCTTGAGAAATTCAGCCGTGAGTTTTCCAGGAAGTGTTTATGGGATCATAGTCCTAGGACCCACACACGCGTTAACTGGGGCATTAATTTTCGTTTAAGAAGCTTCCATTTGGAGGGCTCCCACACACACACAGTGAGATAGCTGCTCAGGCTCCGATTAGACTGGTCAGGCATCGCTTAACGACCGAGCTGCCTTCTGAGGAACGTGGCCCTTTGCTGCTGGCTCCAAACCTGTACTGCAGGCGACTGTCATGTGTGCTGCCACAGCTTTACAGCGGCTGCAACATCACTAGGTGTGAGCACGCTGTCAGCCCCTTATGATCTTAGGGGACCATCGCTATATGTGCTGCCTGTGTTGACCGAAATGCTGTTGTGTGGTGCATAACTGTATGATACGTGAATCCCGGTTCTGCTGTTATATTTTTCAACACCCAGATTTATCAGAACTGGTTCACGGCACATTTACACTTTCAG
This sequence comes from Hipposideros armiger, assembly GCF_001890085.2. Taxonomy (NCBI): domain Eukaryota; kingdom Metazoa; phylum Chordata; class Mammalia; order Chiroptera; family Hipposideridae; genus Hipposideros; species Hipposideros armiger. The sequence goes on from NW_017731591.1 coordinate 959,577, forward strand.
TATTAGAAAGTATGACTTTGAGTTTGCACAGAGCAGATTAAGGTAGGTTTATTTGTACATTTCAGTTGTTGCCAAACC
>NW_017731591.1:961254-963215 GCF_001890085.2 Hipposideros armiger
TCTATCATCTATCTATCTGTCATCTATCTGTCTATCATCACCTTTCTACCCTGTTGGTTCTTTTCCCTGGAGAGCCCTGGCTAATACATTGCACAAACGCTCCTTATTTGGCTGACCTTGCCTCTGCTTGTTCTAACTCTGTTTACAAGCCCCACACTCAGTTGCAACTAATTGCTTGTACATTTGTCTCATGAGTGTGACTTTGAGGGCAGGGTCCACTTCAAGTACACATTTGCGTTGTTACCACTGAGCACAGAGCGCAGCACACGCTCGATGCTTTCTCAGGTGGGGGTGGGGAGGAAGAAAGGAAAGAACAGAGGGAGAGGGTCCCCGATAGTCGTTCCTTGGACCCCTTCTGTGTGAGATTCCGGGTTGCTTTCCTGGGTCCTGTCATCCAGGTGGTCTTGCTAGGAGTCTCTCGTCTCTTAAACTTGGTTTCTGATGCGTTTCACTGTTCGCTTGACGCCCCTCTCTGACGGCCTCACCAGTGGGTCCCAGTCTTTTTGCTGGCGTTTGCCTACAGCTAATTCACTTCAGGGCCATTAGGAAGTAAAAGTATGAGGTACTGTCCAGTGAGTGTCATGCAAAATAAAAATCTCTCCTTAAGAAGTCCTAAGTGGAAGCCAAGGAAAATCGGTCTTCTCAGAAGGAAGCCTCCCTCTTTTGAATAATTTTTGCTTTTTCACCGTATGTTGAAATGAGGCATTCAGAGAAAGGAAGCTTCCATACCATCAGATGCTAGAATATTTTGCATAAACAATTAATGTTTCACAACGATGATACTAAATAGTATCCTTTTCTTTCTCTTTCCCATGATATAAACACGTGAGCACAAGCGCGACGCCTTTGTCCCAGAATGAATCGTTCCTCTCCGTATCGGATGTTTACACCTTTACATGTTTACGGGCTCTGCTGTCTGTTATTTCTGTCCTCCCTCTCTGGGGACACACATGCCTTGCGGCTCGTCCTCACTCTCTGGCCTGTTCTTTGGTCTGCCTCCAATTTGCATGCACAATTTTGGTATCGAGGCCAAAACTACGGTTGTTTCAACCGGAGTCTCATTGAAGTTGCTTTTACTCAAATCACGTACACAAACAAATGTGATTTCTAAGGCGTGGGAGCTCCGTGAGGGATCCCCAAGGAAGCTGAGATGTACAAATACGCTGCAGGTAGATTCTAAGTCACCAGGGAGGGAGCACCCAACACTGGGAGATCACAGACTGAGCACTGGGTGACGAGGCTGATCGGCCAGCCTCGGGCTGAGATCATTTTGCAGATTTTTGTTGTTGCTTCCGGTCTCTTGGTTTTTAAGATTTTAATAGGTTTGGGTTCAGTCTTCAGAGCCATTTTCTTTCTTTTTCTTTTGTTTTAATTTAATTTTTGTTCCTTTGCAATTTTAGAAGGCAGGGTCCTTTATCAATAGGAAAACAGTGGCTATTGCGTTACAGAGAAAAGACTGAAGTAAAATGACTATTAAAATATTAAAGACAAAGAGACACTGAAAGCTTTTTAATATACAGACACTTTGGATCTTATGTTGTTATTTAAAAGGACTTTTCAAGTAACAACATGACATGCGGCACAAATAAAATGTCCATGAAAATACGTAGCACAAGCAAACAAATGACTTAGAGGAAAAGCAATGAAGAGAGAAGATTGTGTTTTCTGAACAAAATGCCATCTTTGCTCTAAGGCATCCACGTTGGGGAAAAACACCGTGTGTAACGTTGACACAAATCATAGGCATCTCCCCCAAAGAGCAGATCTTATTGAGCTGCACACGTGTGCAAATATCGGAGGCCTTGGAGAGGAAGCAGACCAGTGAAGTACATCACGGCCATCACCAGCTCAACTGGGAGCCTGGGGGCGGGGTACATCTCAGAACCCGTGATGAGAAAAGGATTAAGAAGTAAATCAAAGGCTCCGAATAAAGGTAACACAGCCTGACATAAATGGTCCTG
>NW_017731591.1:964645-967955 GCF_001890085.2 Hipposideros armiger
GGACGCGCTGCCCTTTGGGCCTGGCTCTGCCCTGTGACGTCCTACTTGAATTTAATTTCTCTTTCAGAACACTATTCATAGCCTCTTTCATTCCTAACCTTCTCACTGGCTTCCTACTATAATTATAGTCTCAAAAAGCAGTTGTTTCCTGGGAAAAGGATGCTTTGAGCTATTAGTTGTGACTCAGTCAATTGTGTGTAGTTAAAAAATCTCTTTATCTACTAAAAAGGCTAGCGTTCCAGTTGCTATGATTCAGAGACGAGGGGGAGATTTCCTAGAATTTCATGTAATTATAAAAAGCTTTGCAAACATTTTAAAGCTTGTATCACATGGATTTGCAATTAGGACTCATTCACGTGACCCCTAGAATTCAGTAACTTGTTGGCGACAGAAAGGCACAGACAGGTACTGTGTCATGTCTGTGTTTGGTGACTGGCGTGCATGTGTGTGCGGACGTGTGTATGTGTGTGTGTGCCCATGCGTGCACGTGTGTGCATATGTGTGTGTGTCACACACCGGTGTACCGTCTGGGAAAGGGCCCCCTGCTGAGGGCACATCCTTCTGGGCCGAGGGCCGAGCTCGGTGGCTGTCCTGTGTGTGCCGCCAGCCTCCCATCTTGCACTCTTCTCACGTTTCCCGACAGCCCAGGACGTGTTTCTCACCTTTGACCGCCGGCCGTAACCACCTGTGGCACTCGCTGGGTCTGAGGCTGTCTGTCTGTCTGTCTGTCTGTCTGTGGGAGAAGCCAGGTCACTAGCTTTTGGCTGCGGCTGCCCTTTGCCATGTTGCCCACGGTCATGCTGGTCTGTGACGGTGCCTGAAATGAAGTGACCGTGGGCCGAGGAGATTCCCTCGTTGTTCTGCTCCTGCCACTCTCTCAGCCCTCCCCCGCCTCCCCCCCAAATCCTGGGTTCGTGTGTCCTCATTCCCAGAGGACAGCGAGTCACCGGGAACGTGGGGGCAGCACTGATCAGCGACGCTGTGGGGGCTTCGCATCCTTTGAGCGCGTGACACGGAGTGAGCGGGCGCCTCTGTGTGTGTGTGTCTGTGTGTGTGTGTCTGTCTGTCTGTCTGTGTGTGTGCACGCTGAGAGGAGAGCACGCAAGGGACGCACTGCGCGCTCGAGGACGCGCCTGCACGTACCGCGTGGGACCGCAGCAGGCCTTTTGCCGTCTCCGTCCCAGTCCTTCCCTGCATTGCCGGGGCAGCACGGCGAGGCCTCACGGAACCGCTTCCCAACTGCGGCCGAGGGACAGGACGGGTCACAAAACCAGCCATGCCCGACGCTAAGTGATGTGAACAACAGCAAGGCCCTATAGCATCTTGTCACAAAATCGTCATCACACCTCTAAATAAAGACCTGAAACATATCTGAGGCTAGACTTTGGAGTAAATGTGAGCTGTACAGACATTTCAGAAAGATGACTAATAACAAGACCATTCTTTTCCATCACTGACCCCAGTTCAGGGTCACGGTGGTGGGAGCCTCTCCCAGGAGCTCCGGGCTCAGCAGGGACCCACCTGGACAGTCNAAAAAGACCCAGTTTTTACCCTCATGAAGCTTATAATCTATTAGGGTGGATACATATTAATCAGATTACCATGCAAACGGGTGTGAAATTGCTGCTCTGATAAGTGCTAGAAAGCAGAGTTAGGTGAGGGTTTGACCTTTGGAGGTCACAGATGCCTGTCAGACACAGGAGGAAAACTGGACAAGAAGGAAGTAAGGCAGATCTACTTGTTAGAGAGCTTTACTAACATGCTTTCACTTTCTTGGGAGCAGTGGTGGTAGAAAATTAGTCCAGCTACAGGACAGAGAACGCCGAAGGCAGTAGAGCACTGATTAAGAAAATGGAGGTTAGCCCCTGGAAAACCTGAGGCCAGGCCTAATTTGGCAACTTCTGAGTTGAGAATTTTGAACAAATTAGTCAACTTCTCTGATCCTAATGTCATAGAATTATCTCTATAAATGTTAGCTATCATGATCACATCATCACCACCACCATCACCACCGCTTCCATCATCATCACTGTCACCATCATGACCATCACCATCATCATGACCATCACCATCATCATCACCATCACTATCACCATCATCATCATCATCACCATCATCATCATCGTCACCATCACCTTCATCATCACCATTATCACCATCATCACCACCATCACCGTTATCACCATCACTATCATCACCTTGGGTCTAGCACTGATTTTAGGCATATCATTTTATTACTTTGAGTTTCAACATCACTCTTTTATAAAATGGGGTGTTGGATTAAATGATTTCAAGAGTTCTTCCTGTTCTAGCTTTCTATGATTTTCCAGTTCAGGCATGGGAAGCCTACATGCTGGCATGTGAAGGAAAGTATTGTTTTGGGGAAGTAGACATTGAAAAGAGGTACAATTAAACCTGTTAGCAGCTTTACTTACATTTTAAAAATCACATTTTAGAAGTTTCTGTTATCTTAGATTAAATTTTATAGCACGTATTTCTTCTGCTAAAAAGCCTTTAAAGTGTTGAGGTGGGACATTTAATTTCCCATTATGGTTAGTTTCTCAAATCATTCCCTTTGTAATTGTCACAATTTTACAGTCCTGTTTAAAGTGAATTTAGTTTCCCAACTAAAAATATCAAGCTGAGCTGGAAATTGAAATCCAAGGACTGTAAAAATCACATGATAACATGAGGCGTCAGGCTGCAGTTTCCAACCACCACAGAGCCTGGAAGGGCAGACCACCTCAAAAGTGTTTTCTCCTCCTCATAAAACACAGAAGAGTGCTTCTAAGGGTCTTTTGGTCAAAATAAAATGGTGTCACACTTCTAAACGTAGAGAAGGGAAAATGATTTATTTTACACCTTGTCACTTATTTAAATATGTAAATATTTGGTTTGATTGGATCATCTCTACTCTGTTTATGCTTCACTTAAACTACTGTTGTTTTAACTTTACAAAGTGTACTTTGACTATCTTACGTTAAACATTATGCTTTTTTGTAGTGCCACAGATACAAGAAAGAATACAAGTATACGATGTATATATACATATATAGGATATATATATATCTCTATCTATATATAGATATATATAGATAGATAGATACACACACACATATATATGCATGTATATATGTATATATATACATACACACATATATACACATATACACAGATACATATACACACATATATGTGTATTTATACACATATATATACACACATATATTTGGTATTGAAAACTACCCTTGTGTTTTGCATGATAAATACTCTGAGTGCTTTCATATTTATCTCCACCCCATGGGAATGC
>NW_017731591.1:971455-1021675 GCF_001890085.2 Hipposideros armiger
GGCCCTTAGCGGTGTGAGCTGGGCCTTCCCAGCACGTCCATGGGCGGTGCCCCACGTGGGTACCACACGCCGCTGACGTTGATTTGAAAAGAGTGACCTCACCTTGCGTGTTCCTGTCCCGAGATCAGCTCATCTAGACGGACGGTGTCGAGAGGGCTACATGGCCACTGTCTTAGCACCGCTTTGCAAAGTGTCTGCAGTGTTTTGCTCCAGATTCTGTGGTGTCTGGGCGCTCGGTCTGCTCCGTCATTTAGACTTTCCTCCAAAGATAACCAGTTGGTAGTTATATGAGTTGAAGGAGTCTTTCTATGGACTCTGTTCAGGTGACACTAAACTCATTGCCATACAGATAGGACAACTGAATTATTTCTGTATGCACTTCGAAAACCAGCCCACACAGAACACGATGCCTTCCATAACCCCCACCTTTGCTGCAGCCATTCCTGGCCCAGGGCTCACCCTGGGAGTGAGCTGGTGGCGCTCCTGTTTACAGTCCAGGAACAATTGGAACTCAGCACCCGTAAGACTGCAGAGGTTTCCAAATAAACACACAGTGAGGAAGGCAGGATGGGTCTTGAGAGCAGGACCCTAAAGGAACAACAGTGAGAACGCTTGCAGGTGATTGACATCTAGTAACTCAGCACTGTCACACTCACAGGGGCCCTGCCTGTGTCAGTTATGTGTGGCACGATGCATATTGTGGACCTACTGTGTGCCGTGCATTAAGATTGCAGAGGTCAATTCTCACTTCCTGTCTTTGAGACACTCAGAATGTGGGGCGTTTGGGAAGCTGGAAGTCAGTGCTCATTATCTAACTCTCAGAATGAATGGTTGTTGGTCTTGTAACAAAGGGCATCTGATTAATACAGTTGTCTAGTGGGAAAATGGCATCACACTAGAAAACAAAGAGGTTCTGTCTCTTTCCACAGTGGACCGTTGGCATCCGAGACCTGGGTGCTGGGTGAGCTGGATGTCAGAGCTCCGTGTAAACCGCCCTCCCAGCCCCTGCTCTCTGCTTAGTAACGCGGACCATTCGAAAGGCCTTTAGTCCGTGCCAAAGGGAACCAGAAGTGACATGTGGCCTCAGTCAGAGTTCTCCTGTGAATGTGCTGCTGATGACACCCCGCCACGTAACGGGAGCACTGTCCCTGTCTGATGGTCACCGTTCTGTCACCACTGCCACTGTCAGGAAGCTGTTACTGGGACAGCCGTTTGCCAGACACGTCCCCTGCCCCAGACCCGGCGTTACCTCCTGTCTGCACATTTCAGTCAGGAGTTGGTTGGCAGAGCGGCCCAGACAGCGGCTCCGAGGACCGTGTTCTGGCCCCAGACTGGCCAGCTGTGGCAGTGTGGCCTCATGCTTGCCGCTTCTTTTTCTCGGTGACCTCACCTGTAGCATGGACACAGTGGGGATACTCGCCTGATAGGGTGTTATGAAATTAAATCAGGTGACACACGTTAAGTGCTTGGGCCCCAAAGTAAGCGTTCAGGGAAAGTTTGTTGAAACATTTAAATAATTCCATTCCATTAGCATTTGCTGTGACATTTTTATATCACTTACTATTACCACTCAGAGAATGGTGCTTTCTCAGGAGCCTTATTTTACCGGGGAGGTGAGGTCCACACCACCTTCTTTAGTCAGAATCCACGCCTTTCTGAGCTGAAATGCAAACTCTGATGGGCCTGACTCAGAAGCCCGGGCAAAGCACGCTATGTGGAGGGAAGGAGATGGACCTGCACCTGAGATGCTTCTAGAATGCTCTACAGGAACGTGTCCTCCTCACAGCCGTCCACACCTGTGTGGGGAGGTGTGCAGGATGTGCCTCGTGCACAGGGAAGCAGAGGGCTTCCCCAGGCGGAGTGCTCAGGTGTTTTAAACTGGATGGTTGCCATCATCACACGTGGCGTGGAGCGAGCAGGGGGCGGCAGGTTTGGGCAAACCGTCTGGGGTCCATGGGATGGAACAGAGTCCTCAGCATTCACGTCACTGAAACCTCTGACCCTTGGTCAAAATAGCAAGGCTTCCAAGGAAAACAAACAATGGAACGCTCAGACAACGCCACCGGCGCGACAGGAAGCCGTGGGCCCCGTGGGCGTTTGAGGGGCTGGCCTGGGCCCCTGCGCCCCATCTGCCAGGGGCGGTTTGAGGGCGTAGCACTGAGGTAAGGTTCTGAAACCAGCGCCCCTTCCCTCCCGCGACTGACGTGAGATGCTAGGCCTGAGTCCCCTGGAAGCTGGCTGGGGACAGACGTGCGTCAGCCCCTCCTGCCTCTACCTGCATCCTGTGTGCTCCTGACTTCTGGGTGAGCCTGGCCCCAGAATGCCGTTCTTCCAGGGTGTCTTTCGTGTTTCTCTGCGGGGAGGACCCTGTGCTCTGCTGACTTTGGCTCCATCACTGCACACAGCAGATGTAAATAAAATGCCTGTTGAGGGATTTAACTCAAAAGTGACACCGTTTTGTTAAGGCAGGTACTTGGCAGCAAGATCTCTGTGCTGAGAAGGAGCGTCTTCCCACCCCCCTGGTGACCTGTGACACTGCACGTGGGGCTTCACTTCCTGTCCCACAGCAGCTCCAAATTAGCCACCGTGAGGTGACCAAGGCCTCAGGGTGGTGGGGACATTCGCTCGCCTCTGTTTTATGTTCATGTGTTACTTCCTAGTTACTGATCTGGTATTCCGTTCACTTCCTAAGAAATTTTAGTATTGAAAATTTTCTTGTGGCATCTGTTACCTTAATATTGTGAGAATTAAAAAAAAATTGGTTATTGTGCAAGAAAACGTTTACACTAAAAGCGTGATCTGTACATGTCCCCTTTTCCGGGTGCCACATCACCGTGTGCATTGTATCCCACCATCCTCACCAATTTAGCGGCAACACCTCATTCCACCCTGGTGTGAACCTCATGGCCCGGCCGTATCAATGTCGATTTCAATTGTATAAAACTCAAGAAAAATCCTAAATAGTATATAACTTGTTGGCAACAGATATCCTCCCTAAGATTTTGTTAAGAAAACAGATTTACAACGTGAACTATTTCCAAGAAACAATTAAAAGCAAAATGAGCACGTTTCCTTGAATGAGAAAATGTGCCGCGGTCCTATCAGTGCGTTTCCTGCATGTAGTCATTTCTGGCTGTGAATTGGATCAGCTCTGCTGCGATGCGGACGGCCTATTCTAAATCATCGTTTCCGTCCTGTGAAAAAAACTTGCTTTGTTTTCCATCACAGCTGGTAGCTTATTTAGTTTATTACTTGTTGTCATTATCACATTTTCTCTTCCTGCTTTAAATGTGTTTTGGCCCAACTCTTGCACAGTAGATGTGACCCTTTGCATGAAAATGTCAGGGGATTTCTTAAGCTTCTCTAGTACGTTTACTTTACACAGTGAGTAAAAGTAATTTGGAATGAATGATACAGAGTGAAATGCTCTAGAGCTTACACTGGTGATGTGGGGAGTGTGCTGACAGGACGACTAGCTGCCGTCTCAGCACTTCCGTTGGATTTGATTCTGCCTTCACTCAGCACAGGTTCCTTTGCTTCTATTTCAGGATTACTGTACAGGCCATTAACATGTGTTACAAAATTTAATAACTGTGCACTCAGAGGCAGCTCCAGACCTTATGGCTTTATTTAACACCAAAGAAGCAATTAAAGAGCAACGCTTGGAGTCGAACTTGGATTTAAATCCTGCGTCAGTTATTAGGCGTCCACTTTAGGAAACAGTTCGCTCTACCTTTCTTCTTTCGTTCCAGAATGTGGGATATCAGTACAAAGAGCTGGTCCACACGGGGCCATAAGTCCCTTTCTGCAGGTTTCTCCGGTGGGACCGGGGATGGGGTGGGGCTTGGCGTTCTTGTAGCTGTCGCTGCTCCCGCCTTGGGAACCCAGCTCCCAGCTGAGGACAGACACGGCAGTGTCCCAGCGCCTAAGGGGAGGGACAGCTAGGGCCGCTTCTTCCTCAGGGACTTCCTCAAGTGGAAGAGGAGCATGCTTCCCCAACCATCCCCCTAGCTGCCCCGCGTGCACAGGAAGCTTTGGGCAGCAGCTGAGAGGAGCTGTTGGAAGCGCTTTAGCCTCTGGGTGGTGATGAGAGGTCCCTCTGTGGCCCCGACTCCTCAGAGCCCAGTGGAAGGCCCAGCTGAACCCTTCCTACAGGCTGTGCCTGGAGGCCGGGAGACCGGCCCTGGGTTCCTGTTTGTCTGTCTGAACCGGGGAAGGACTTGCTGACCTGTCCCTGTGTCAGTGTGAGCAGGGGCAGGGAAACTGGGCAGCAATGGTGGGGTGGGTCACGCCGTCACCTCTGGGTCCAGGTGGGGGGGGTGCATGACTGTCCCAGAGAACAAAACGCCCCTGTATTGAGGGCCCGGGCGTGAGCCCTCTTGCTGGTGCCTCACCTGAGGGGTCGCTAGTAGCAAGTGACAGCAGAAGCAAGTGGCTCTGGGACCTGCAGCTGCCGAGGAAGTGGGGCGGGAGTGGGACGTCCTGGTGCCTGTGCAGGAGCAAACCCAACAGGACCCATCTGGATGAGACAGAGGGACAGTGACAGAGGAGACCACGTTCCTGTCCTCGTTTGTCCCCGTCCAGCCCTAGTTCTGGCCAGAAATGGGGAAGGAGAGAGCATTTTCAATCAGACTGAATTTTAGTGATGAGAAGTGACGTGAGGCTTATGGACTGACAAGACACCCAAGAGTGATGGGAGCAGAGGAAGTGGCAGAGTGCTGCAGGCAGTGTCTGCAGAGGAGCGAAGCGCTCAGGCTCGCGCTCCGGCCAAGGTCAGGGTCCCTGTGAGCAGTTGCTTCCACTGGAGGTCTCTGAGGCCCCCTGTGGGGTCTCCTTGAGTGTAGACCCAGTGCGAGTCCTAGGCAGAGGGTGACAAGGGGATGACATATATGCGCGGTCTGACAATTAAGTTTGTGAACTTGCTGCAACGATGTTGCTAAACTTTTTTGATATCAGAGGGATTACTCATTATGAATTTGTACCAACTGGACAAACAGTTAACCAAGTTTACTATTTGGAAGTGCTGAAAAGGCTGCATGAAAAAATTAGACGACCTGAACTTTTCGCCAACAATTCATGGCTCTTGCATCACGACAGTGCACCAGCTCACACGGCACTGTCTGTAAGGGAGTTTTTAGCCAGTAAACAAATAACTGTATTGGAACACCCTCCCTACTCACCTGTTCTGGCCCCCAGTGACTTTATTCTTTACCTGATGATAAAAGAAATATTGAAAGGAAGACATTTGGATGACATTCAGGAAATCAAGTGTAGTATGACGACAGCTCTGATGGCCATTCCAGAAAAAGAGTTCCACAATTGCTTTGAAGGGTGGACTAGGCGCTGGCATCGGTGCATAGCTTCCCAAGGGGAGGACTTCAAAGGTGACCGTAGTGATATTCAGCAGTGAGGTATGTTGCACTTTTTCTAGGACGAATTCGCAAACTTAATTGTCAGACCTTGTATGTGACATGGGATGTTCTCACGAGATGAAATGAAGGGGATTTGTGAATTCAGAGCCTTCATCTGTGAAGGTGGAGAAATCTGTCAGAATGTTTTAATGTTGAACGAACGCCGGCATAGCTAGGAAGCCAGGGACACACGGCCTGGGGGTAGGGGTGGGGGTGGGGGGTTGTGTTCTTAGCCCTTGCTCAGGTTAGAGCATTGAGAGCTGCTAGGCCAACCAAAGCTGTCTTCAGATAAACAGAATAAATACGCTGACGATTCAGGTAAGTTCAGTGACCGCCAGGCCCAGCAGCCAGCAGTGTCCTAACCCAGACGCAGCATGGGGCCCCCCGGTACAATGGAGTTTGCTTTAATTTTTTATCTAAGCGGCACGTTGTTTGGTTTTGAATCCCATCCTTGCATGGTTTTCAAAATTGAAACGGGGTGATTTTAACCATTTTCAGGAGCTTCTAAGTAAGGCCTGTATAGCTGGAAAATTTGTTCCCACAGCTTGTTGAGTACGAGGTATATCTTGCCTCGATCAATGCCCAATTTTCTTTTCGTGTTTCTCTTATTTATAGGAGGATTTACCCAATTGCAAATGCGCAGGAAACATTATTGATGTTTTATTGGATTTCTCCTGCTTTCTTTGTGAGCTGCCGTGATCTTTGTAGCACCTTCATTTATCATTCTGGTGGCCCCTATGCCACCCTCAGCATGTTTATGAGATGAGAAGCAGTAGCTCCATTTTCTAATGAAGCATTTAGACACGTCAGCCTGTTAGCACAGATCCTCTCTGTCCTGCTCACCACTCTATATCCAGTGCCTAGCATGGCACCAGGCACACAGTGGGTGCTTAGTTCCAGCAAGAGCCTGTGGGTTGGGATTCTTGTACGCATTTGCTGATGAGAAGCTGCCCTTAGGGAGCAGGGGTGGGTGATGACTGGCCACCTGTGCGGAGCTGCTGAGGGTCAGAGCAGCCAGGCTCTCAATCCGCATGTGACACTGTCTAGCTAGCTGTGTGACATGCGAGCTCCCTGTGAATGTATTCTGCTCTGTTAATACAATTTGTCATTTAAACTTCCCCTTCGTGGGTCAGGTTTCCACTGTCAGGCCGAGGACAGGAATCAAGCACTTGCAGGGCAGAAGGCGCGCTCGCACTCCCTTCCCAGGGCGGGTGCTTTTAACTTTCATACTTTATTTCCTTATTTCTGTTGATGTGTATTGATTGCAGGAGTGAGTGCCCAGGTTTGCCTCATCTCTGCAGGTAAACACATGTCTTATGAGTTGTCCTAGTTGCTATGTGGAATGACAGTTTTGTCACCTGTAGTGGCATTTAGTGCTTTGCTGTGGAGCAAGCTAGCAGATGGTTTGCACGATGCCAGGAACAGGGTCCAGTGGACACGTAGGGACCAGGTGCTGTGCTTTTTTTCCAGGAATCTAATTTTGTACGTATTCAAAAGAATGTTGAATTCAATAAACTTGCTGTTATTCTGTAATGAGAAACGGTTCTTTGCTGCAATGAAAAGAGGCCATTGCTACTATTCAAAAGGAAGTTCTTAGTCTGAGAAGAACACTTGTGTAAAGATAAACTTTTATAAAAAGAAGCTTGTATAAGAACTAAGCTTTATTAGCAATAATATAAAAAACTATGAATTGAATATATATCTATATCTATATCTNCCAGATCCAGGAGTCAGTGCGATGGCTTCAACCGTGTTTGGGTTTAGAACCAGAGGTCCTGGGCCGGTTCTCCCTCTGCCTTTTCTATGGTTTTTGTTTGTGGGCCAATAAAGTCCCTTAATTAGCTTAGTTCAGTTTGGGTTTCTGTGATCCACTGATGGGACCCAGTAATGCAGCATCTTAACAAAGACATGTCTTTGTCCTCCAGTTAACTGTGTGACTCCCAGCGGCCTCCTGTTCTGTTTTTATTTACATGGCTCTTTCCTTCTTGCGACGGAAATGTAAGTTCCGTTTGGACAAGGGCTTGCAACCTCCTTCCTCAAGTATTGGGAAACTCCTGCCACTCAGAGGCACCCAGTAAATATGGGGTGAATAAGTGGGTAAAGGGAGAGAGGAAAGAATGGTCTTTAAAAAATGCTCCCTAATCAAAATGACATCCACATCGTAGGTCCAGATGTGAACGTCACATGTATGAGAATCCACTCCAGCCATCCCTCAGGTTAGATACTGGGCACATTCTGAGGTCAGTGGTGACATCCTCAGTTGGCGGAAGAGAAGACGGGGGCCGTCAGACAGAGTCAGGGTGCTGGGCACTGCAGCCCCGCCCAGACCAGCCTGTGAACCAGCCGCTTCCTCTGCTGCTGGGGTGAGGCCAGCAGCTGGGCCTCCGTCAGCACCCCTGGAAGAGCTGCCTGAGCCGAAGAGGGCTTCCTTGTTCAAGGTCATGTTTCCTTTCCGGGGCAGCCTGCCTCTAGTGCCCGGTGTGGAGAGAATGGCCCCGCGCCCTCAGCCCAGCTCAGGACAGTGCTAAGGATCGCCCCACTTCTGCGCTCCCTGGAGGGGAGGTTGAGGCCTCCCCCCGCAACCCCCCATGCGCTGGTCTCAGGTGGCTCATTAAGAAACCAGGTTCTGCTTCCGAGGGAGAACGACCTGCTTGGCCCGGTAGCAACAAGGCCTCTCTGAGGAGGTGAACGCGCAGAGGCTCGTCAGAGGTGGAAGAGAGAGCGTGGCATTTTCTGGGCCCTCAAGGTCTCTAAGATGACCTCGCAGCTGGAACTCAGGGAGCCTGGTGGGCGGCAGGACCCACATGGCTGTGCCCCCACGTCTCCACCCTTCCCTGCTCCTGGCGCGGGGACGCGCTGCCCTTTGGGCCTGGCTCTGCCCTGTGACGTCCTACTTGAATTTAATTTCTCTTTCAGAACACTATTCATAGCCTCTTTCATTCCTAACCTTCTCACTGGCTTCCTACTATAATTATAGTCTCAAAAAGCAGTTGTTTCCTGGGAAAAGGATGCTTTGAGTTATTAGTTGTGACTCAGTCAATTGTGTGTAGTTAAAAAATCTCTTTATCTACTAAAAAGGCTAGCGTTCCAGTTGCTATGATTCAGAGACGAGGGGGAGATTTCCTAGAATTTCATGTAATTATAAAAAGCTTNTATATATATATATATATATATATATATATATATATAGCCAAGCCATTTTTTAAGCATTTTATATTTTATCCCCTTTAATCCTTAAAGCACTGTTTCTCCCTTTCAATCGGTGAGAAAAGTGAGAACTGAAAGTTTAAGAAAGTAATTTACATTCTGAAAACTAGTAACCAGAGGAGGTGGGGTTGCAGACCTGCCTGCCCGACTCCAGCATGTGAAGCACCTGTTTGCACCATTCTTTTCCAAAGTATTTAACAGTAGTCATTGCACATTCGTCATCATGTTTGCTGTTATATTTCCCCACCACCAACACTGTTGTGAAGGTAGAGATTGCGTCCGTGTAATTCACCGCTCTGCTTAATGTATGCAACACAGATGGTGTGCGTACAGCATAGATACTCAGTAAAATACGTTGAATCAATCGCCTTGAGCCTTAAGGCGGCCGTCGTTCAAACAGGAAGGTCCTTCAGAGCGTGTTTGCAAGGGAACGGGGTGGGGAGAGCAGAGTTCAGCCTGCTGGGAAGAAAGCTGGTGGTTATGAAGTTGGCAGTGTCGTTAGGACTCTCCAACCATGAGGTCGGAATAAGAGGCGGTAGTGAGAGAAAGCCCCAGAGGGTGGGTGTGAGCGGCCTAGGAAGGACTTCACGGCGCCACGCGCGGCTGAGGCTGTGGTCCTGGTTTAGTTCCAGAGTATTCCACGAATTAGCTGCAGACTTGCCGAAAGGCCTGTTTCCCTGCACGCATGCCGCCTCACGTCGGAGCTGGAGATAACAATGGTTCCCGCCTCGCAGGGTTGTCACTGCTGAGATTAAATGAATTACGCGTATGCGTCACAGCTCAGGGCCTGGCATATAGCGTGTGGTGTGTGGTGTTTGTAGCACACGGTCATCCCAAAGCACCGTTTCTAATATGCACGGAAGGCTCACTGATCTGAGCAATGTAGTGAATCCCTGCTTGAGAAGGGAAGGGTATTGTTTGATAATTAAGGTATTCCCAGCCCAGAATTAAATTACTATGTTCAGCAGCTAGGATCATGAAGGAATGCTGGAGAAAACTTACATTTTAAAACAGCAAAATAAAGCACCAGGATTAATAACTGGCGCCCAGATTGTGAAACGAGGTTTTACTGGTCTGTATTGTACACGCGTCATGTGAATACACTTCATTTGTCTGTTGGCAGAACCTGTGGCACTGACCCTCACTGAGTGTGTCCTTCTCTACCACGTTCACAGTCGCTCGTTAACATTTATCTTTTCAGGACCCAAATTGCTTGCATTTCAAACTATAATCACTGTAGTTTTGATTTATTTCTCTTACCTTATACTGTGAAAATTATGTAGACAATGTGGCATTCGGAGCTTGTGTGTTTGTATGTTAGGACTTCAGAGAAGATAAATACCTCATTTGTGGGACTTCATTTCTAAAGGCGCTTATTCGTCGTGCTTGCATTTGCTCATTTCCTCGTGCTGTCTTAGACGTGACATTTGGAATTCATACAGGAAGCAGAATTAACTCAGAAGTCAGGGAAGCAAGACTGTGACACATTCATTTGTTTTATGATGCCAATGTTTTGCTTTGCTCTTTCAACATCTCTTTCCTATAACCAGGGTTTTTAGTTACCCTTTACAGGGTCTCCATTTGTGCAGGTGACATAATTATTATCTTCAGTTACAATGTGGGCATTTTTGTTTATTTCAGAAGGTAGAGACATTGTGTGTGTGTGGGGGGGGAGGCATCTGTGTGAGTACGTGCACGCGCGTGTGTGTGAGTGCATGTGTGTGTACATGAGTGTGCATGTGTGCACACACGTGTGTGATAGTGCATGTGTGTGTACATGAGTGTGTGTGCACGCGCGTGTGTGAGTGCATGTGTGTGTACATGAGTGTGCATGTGTGCACACACGTGTGTGATAGTGCATGTGTGTGTACATGAGTGTGTGTGTGCACGCGCGTGTGTGAGTGCATGTGTGTGTACATGAGTGTGCATGTGTGCACACACATGTGTGTATGTGTGTGTGTGTGTTGGGAGGAAGCACGGTTGCTCTCCTATTTCCTCTACTCATGACTGAAACTCTTGTTCTAATTCCAGGAAGAGAGAAAGAGCTCTTCAGAATTATAATACTGAATGCTTTATTCATCTTCTTTGTGGAATTAGTCCAGGAAGCAAATTAAAATTACAGGACTACCCGAAACAGAACCACTTTGCCTAACTTGTGTGTATGTGACCACTGCCTTCTCTAGTTCTAACTTTTCTGGACTTTCTCTTTGGGGATGGTTTCCCTCGTGACCCGTAGGACACCCCACAGAAGTCATTCACTCGGTGTCACAGTTCCTCCCTCAGCCCCCACTGCGCTAAGTGGCCGCTGATCTGGGAGCTGTCATGTTTGGAAAAGGCTGTGATGCCACGAGTTAATTTCATACCTGTCATGAGATCTTTGCTTGAGGTCCCAGAGGGCCCCTCAGTGTGTCACAGCACTGCAAGCCATGCGCTGGTTCCTTTCAGAGCAATGACCCATGGCCATGAGATCTTGTCGCAACATATGGCGACACCTGTCACCAGGTTTCGTGATTGGCATAAAATTAACCTGTTTTCCTCTTTGATTTGCTGCTATTTTTTATAATACCCATAAAAAAGATGAAGAGAAATTGTATTTGGAAGCAACGTACTGTCACACGCAAGGAGCGTAGTGGCCAGTAAGGGGTCTGGGCCAGGGGACAGACCATGTCTGCAGAGCTGCACACAGCCGTCCAGGAGGGTGTGTGTTATGGAATTCTGAACGCCCATCTGCAAACCTCAGGCAGGAAGTAATGTTTTAGTGTCTGAACTCCATCAGGGATTAAAGCCAAGCCAGGAAGGACGCTCTTTTGAATCTTGTGATGGAAGAAAAATCCAGGAAGCCTGCGTTCCAGGAAGGAGCTTGTCTTTGGCTTTCAAATGGCACCAAGCTAGTGTGAGCGTCATCTGATGTCCACCGCGTTTCTCAGGCTTGGACCTGACTGTTCTTAGGGGACGTGACCAGAGGGACCTCTCTCCTTTAACCACACTCAGAATTATGACAGTTATTGAGAAAAGTCGGTTCAGGATGTCTGGCCTTTACATCCTGAGCCATTTATCAGTTACTTCTACGCATGAGGACAGGAAAGTAAATGTCCAGCTGGGACTCTTCGCGTTAGTGAAGCAGCAGGCGTTTTTGAATCAAGCACTTTCTCCGTGAAGAAAGCATCTGGTTTCTAGCATCACCATACTGTTTTTTGACCTTACATATCCTTTGGCATACCTTTAGCTTCTTAAAATGTTTATTTTAATTGGGGGACGCTTGTGCCATAAAGGGTCTCATGCCCTCTTCCTGATTAAGTGTTTCTTAGCTTCTGAGTTGGAATATTCAAGTGCAATAAAGAACCAAGATAAATGTAGCCATCTTTTCCTTCTCTGTACCAGCTCTGAGGCCCAAAGGCCGTTGTTCTCCATCGTGGACCAGTTCCTCTGAATTCTGGAGTGATCAATTTTTCCTGGCATTTCTTAAGTGGTCTTCATTATTCAGCGAATTCCCTTTGAAAGGATAAACATGAGTCCTTGTTGTTTGGTCGTGGAAATTGATGGCTGCTGTCCTCACAGGATGGCAGAGCCGGGGTGATGGAAGGCACGGAGCAAAGATCCGAATTTAAAACAATGGAGACGGGAGCAGACAATACTAGAGACAGAGAGCGAGGCAGCACTGCGAGGTCCCTGAGTGCGCGCTGGGGGTTCAGAGGCTGCGCAGACGTGATTAATCGAAGCTGTGAAGTGAAATGCAGAGCCGGGGGAAATTGCACATGAGAATTCTCCTGAAAATGTGTGAATGCCTTTACTTGGCAAGCATTTCTGTTTTTTCTTACTGAGTATACAACCATTACATGCAAATATAGATCTTTTTCCATATTCTCCAGTGTTTTTTTGTTATTTTTAACTGCCGATTGTGGTTACGTTGGGATGAAAATCAGGTTTCCAGTAGACAAAAAGAGAACAAAGAAAGAAAGAAAGAAAAAGAGGTCTATACTGATATTGGTCTTACGGAATATCTTTGCTAAGTGAGGATCAAGATAAAATTTAAAAATAAAACACATGATTAAAAATGTTACTGGTAGACTAAAAACGTTTATAATGCCAGCAACCAGGATGGCAGTTTTGTATCTAAAAGAATGGGGGATTTTGCAGGAGTTTTTCAAGAGACTGTGGTATTGACATGGATGGTATCTAAAACATATTCTAAAAAAAATATGTCAAGAAAATGGAAAACCAGTCTCATTAAAAACAAATAAAATAACCCGTGACAAATCATTTTATTCTCAATAGCAAACTGAGGGCCTACAATATAATTAAATTCTTATGAGGAATGGAGGATAATGTAAAGCGTTGGCCTGATAGAAATTTGGGGTCATGATCCTTTTTGTAGGGGCCCATCCCGTGCCGTGTTGGATGCTTAGCGGTGTCATCCCCACAGCGGCCAGAATTACCCTCTCTGTTGTGACAACTAAAAACATCTCCAGACACTGTGGAATCTCCTGTGGCGGGAAAAAGCCTTCCCTCCTCCCATCCAGTTGAGAGCTACTGGTATAAAGGCATTCTTTCTTCTTTTATCATAACAGGCATGTTCTTAAAAATCAGTATTGAACAGTGACCAGTCATGGCATATTTATTGTACGAGGTGATGTCTTTACATATGTGTTTTCCAGATGCGCACTCCCACTCAGTGGTTCATCCACTCCCATATCACTCAACACTCATTTCCTGTGCACCTATCACGTGCCACGCACTGTGCTCAGTAGTGGGGACTCACCGGTGACATAAAAGTCCTGCCCTTACGGCGCTCACCAAAGTTAGCTAGAAGCTGAATAAAAAGAAACAACAAAAGAACTCATGATAAGTGCTTTGTTGACAACAAAGCAGGAAGTGGCGAGGGAGTGGCTGGGGTGACATTTAAGGGGAGACCAGCGCAGTAGGAGCGCAGCAAAGCCTGGTGTGGCTGGACCAGTCACCCATGCTGACTTATTTCTGCGGCGCACAGGCTTACCTTAGGAGTGTACAGATGGCCATTTGGTGGCATTTTGACTTATCTCTACATGGGACACTGGGGTGTTTGTGTGGAAATCATTAGGAACTGTTCCAAACTAACTGAAAAGCCATCGAGCATGTAGAACCTACCCCTGGAAAGTTACTCACTCTCGTGACACTGCGTCAAACCTGGGTCACTAACTAAATGGGAGACACGCAGACCTTAACATATCCTGTGGCAAGAATAGGCATCACTCCGAGAACACACCCAGTGCGATTTCTGCCTCCCTGACCTTATATGTCGCTGGGCAGTGGGGGACCAGAGAAACGGCTGAAGGACATCCCCGTCCGCTGGGCTGAGCAGAGCGCAGGGAAATGTGTTTGTCCTGAGAGCAGCTTTGCTCTCTCACCTCCTGGACCCAAGGCTCAGGCTGCCCCAACCTTTCTGTAACTTTGAATTGGGTTGAAATACCCATTTTAAAGTAGGCATAGCTATGCGTAAGCTGGTTTGTATTTGGATAATTATATGTGGCCGTGGTAATGGGAAAAAGAGAAAAAGCTATAGGCTTCTGAGTATGTGGATTAATTTGTTGATCAGTAGCAGATAATGAAATTAAATACAGAATATCGCAGAACTTATTATCATCTCTGACCAATCACAATAATATCGTCTGATCCTGATGCTCAGAATGTATCCTGTATAAATAGAAGTCCTATTGAAACCATGGGACGTAGGCTTGCCTTTTCACAGCAGCTCCGTGCAAGGCTGTTTGTAGGCATGACTGAATATTAATTAGAACCATGGCTTCGTTATCACATTGTCACCTTTTTGTGAGCTGCTGGACCAGGTCAAAACTGGAGCTGCCCATCAGGCTCCTTGAGGAAAAGCAGAATTCCATGAGTGACAGAATAAGATAGCGTCACAGCTGGGTGACTTGGGCGTTTTAGTGAAATCTGATGAAGTCTCACCCACCATTTTCTCTGCAAAAATCATGGGCGTTTGAAAGGGGTGTCATCACCAGACAAGCCATAGTATATTTTTATGCTGCAATTAAGTAATTGAGGACAGAATTCAGTACAGTCCGTGGAGACGTGATCAGATGGGTAAAGGAGCCAGAGACCGTCATCATTTCAGTTCTCCCTCCTCGGCTGCGCTGTGTACCAGTTAGAAGCCAGTCTCCCTGGTCCAGCTGCGCCTGGGGCACCAGCCCGCCTCTCCACAGCTGTGATCGCAAGCTATTTAGACTCTGCCTCGGTTTACTGAATTGTAAACAGGGATAATGACACTCCTTGCCGTCCAGGGAGGTTGTTAGCACTAAATGAGAGTGAGATGCTGAACACGCCGTGCGTGCCGCGCAGCCCGTGCTGGTAAGTGACGGCTTCATCCTCAGCAGTGTTTATTCCCCCAGAAGGGGCGTCACCGCAGCAACAGGACCCTGTGGTCCCCTTGGCTTGCGCGGTCACTGGTTGGACCTACACCTCGGATTGCCCGTCACCTTCTCTTTATAAACCTGTGCTGTACGCTCAGGGCAGACGGCGTCGAGGTGACTTGTGATGGAAACGTGCTCTGGGGAGGTGAGGGATGCTTTGCTCAGCACTTTTAGAATCTACCCTGAAATGTCTTCTGCAGCGTGCAGAAATGCCAGTCTTCGGTTTGATATATGTAACCGTTTATGCTTATGTCCCATGGAACTAACTGGATTTGATAAGAAACGACTTAGTTTCCTGATAGCATCCTGTTTCCTGGGATGTGTCGTCTAAGTGTCAGAGATCCTGAAAAGGACCGTTGGTTTTGTCCTGCTGGTTCATCGGTCCAGTCTCTGCTGGGGTCCTACAGCTCTCTCTGTCTTGCTGGGCTCTGACTGATTATCTCCTCCTCAGAACACAGGACAAACCAGAGCAAGCTGAAGGTGACCAAGTCAAAGCACTCGGTCCAATTAGTGTATTTTCCTGCAGGACGTTGGTCCCTAAGATTTCACCTTCACTTTCCTTTAAAAGGTGGTGGTTAGTCTGGTATCTTCCCTCTGACTCCCACTGTCACAGTAAACTCTTGCAAATGTTAGGTGCCAAACACGTACAGAATTTTCATACACAGTTTCCATGCACAGATCCACAGCTTCCAGTGTTGCCATAAGGTAATTAGCAGCTGGTTACGGTTCGCTGCTAATGAAGCCAAAGGCACAGACTTACGGGTCCTGTGAGCCTGCCCTGGACCGGAGCCATCCCCACAGATCCCGCCCTGCCCCTGGGCTGCTGTTTCACAAACGCTGTTTGTCACCAAGGGGGACACGGAGGAGGATGTGAGTGGTTCCCTGCCAGTCCCCACCTCTCCTGGTCAAGGCCATTTGTCACCTGTGGGTGTGTTTACTTTGTATGTCAGGATCATCCACAGGGACAGACAGTAAATATGTTTTTAATTGACAGGACGATCTTTCTATGGAAGGCAGGTTATGATGAAACAGCTTGGGACAAGCTCCATTGTGGAAGCGGAAAAGTTTTAGACAAGATTTGGCCCTTTCAGCAGTCTAGTCTCATTAGATGAAGACTTGTCTTTCTTTTCTTTCCTTTTAAATCAAGTCCCGAGCGTTGTTACCCTCCTTGTGCTTTGTTTCCCGTGTCCCATCTTTTGGACACCTTTCACTAGTATTTGTTACTTTGGAAAACAGATCAAATGACAATTTGAAATGTGATCAAGGCTGGGTTCCATGGCGTAATGGTTAGCATTCTGGACTCTGAAATGTGATCAAGACCAGGGGTCAGCAAACTGCGACTCGAGAGCCACATGTGGCTCTTTGGGTAGGTTCCGTCTCAAACGTTTGCCGACCCTGGAAGAGCCAATCCTGTCCCTCACAACCATTTAAAAATTATTCGAGAGCCATAAATATATTTTTACATAATCACCATTATGTGAATAATAGCCTTTAAAATTTTTATGAATGAAACTATGATAGTTTTATTTTCATTTCCAATTTTACTTCGGAGCCGCATGTGGCTCACGAGCCGCACGTGACTCACGAGCCACAGTTTGCCGACCCCTGGCGGCTCTTCCGTCTCACAAGTTTGCTGAGCCCTGATCTAGGGGAAAGGTGTGACCTAGAAGCCTAGGGTTCAAGTGAAAACAACAATATCTTCACATAATTTATTTTTCCTTTAATTGATGGTCCTACTTCCTTACAGAATACTGTTTTTTAATTTAAAAGGGGGTTGTGAAACAAATATTTGCATAATACTCGAGATTAAAAACGTGCTTGCTGCAAAGTTCATTTCTTTTTACCAATAAGGCATGAAAACTTGATTCATGCTTACTTTTTAAAATATATTTATGGATAAGATGTCACTTAATCCTTGGGTTTATTTGCGTAATCTTCTATTATGGATTAAGTCGTGCTTCTATTTTGAAACTGACTTACAAATATGAGAGATGTTGTAAAATCTACCTAGAACGATTCTCGTTACAGTGGTTCTGTCCTAGAAAGTTGTGCAGACACTGACTCCGGGACCCCGTCCCAGTGCCCTGGGGGGATACAGGGCTGGGTTTCCGCCAGCCCCTGCTCATAGCATTTTGTCCACCAGTCAGTGCTAAGCCTTGTTTTAGGGGTGTTTTTGTTTAGTCACCTTATGGAATGTATATTGCTGATTCACTGTGGGAGACCAGCTCCCACAGGTCCAGGCGTTCCCTCAGGAGGAGGCGGAGTCAGCGAGGAAAAGGGAAAAAACCCGCGGAGACGCAGGAGCGCTTTTTCAAGAAGAGAAGTGTCTCCCTTTATTTTACAGCATGCCCCTTTTTATACCGGGCAGTTTAACCATTGTCTCATTAGTATCAGGGTTTTACTTCCTCATAATTCTTATGCTCCAGGGTACAGCTAGACCTTTTCTATGCTAAAAACTAACTTAACTGAGTCCAAATCCCTCCACCTACAATGACTGCGACCAAGGCCTGAGCCTCTACATAATCGCCCAAAGGATGGTTACCATGACCACCCAACAATTATTCTAAAAACTGTTGTCTAAGCAGGATCTTAAGATTTACAGGGTGTGTACTTTGACCTTTACTAAGAGACTAGTAGCGTGACTAAATTACCTTTAGTGTATAAAACATAATTATTGTGATATATCTATTAGAAGGGGTGTAAAATCTTCGTCCTACTGGGGTGCATCCAAAGGGGAATTTAAATTCTTTAAGACATAAAGCAGTGTCTGTTTCTCAGTCAGAGCTTCAGAATTGGTCACAATTGCAGTGTGTTTGGCCATGTCAGATGCTGAGGCGCAGACGGCTCCTGGCAATTCACCAGCATTCAGCTCCCAGAGGTGGCACCAGTGTTCATTCCCAAATGAAATTTCCTGATGCCCGAATCCTTTCAGTGCCCACGGGCATCCCCTCTCCAGGCCCACGAGGACCTCTGCTCCTAGGACCCTGCGCAGCAGTCAGCCCTATACTTCCGAGAGCCTCACACAGCGAGCAGTTTCAGCGGCACCATCGCTAACCAAATGTTTGCAAAGAGGAAAGCTGCACAGATGCAGAACAGGACCCTTACTTGGAGATGGAGAATTAAATGTGTTGTTCATATGTAAAAGCAATAATGACACATAAGATCCGCTCAATAAAGGTTAAATGAAGGCTGGTCGCTATTATTATTGATATCTTACAGTTAAGTTAGTATTCACTGGTGATGGTTCATAAAGCGGTTTCTTCCACAGTGGATTTTGACAAAAATCACACACACACACACACACACACACACACACACACACAGAGAGAGAGAGAGAGAGAGAGAGAGAGAGAGAGAGAGAGAGAGAGAGATTCTCATAGTCAAATAAGTTTGTGAAAACCTGAATTCAGCAAAATAAAATTCTTAGCTTTTTTATGCTAACACACTGAAAATGTTGAAAGATGCACACAGCATGTCCGTCGCGGGTCGGCGGCCCAGCCCTCCCTCCGGCAGGCACACAGCCCCATGGGCTGGCTGTGAGCTGGGGGGCCCGGGGTGGGGGGAGGCACGTTTCAGGAGGGACGCGTCTTCAGGGGCCCTGCAGGTCTTCAGGGGCCATACTTCCTGCACACGACATGTCACGGCCCAGGCTGCCAACCATGCGATCCACACGTCACCTGGGGTGCACATGCCGCCTGGCTGGTGTCCCGTTGCTACAGGAATGCGAACAGGTTTTCTCTCTATGAACGGACCATCAGAAATCCTGTAGGCACAGAGGCTCGTGGTGACGTCAAACGCCTTAGAAGGTCTGAGAAGTGGTTACACGAATAATACTTACGTAAAAATGCACTGAGCTCCACACCCGAGTTTTGTGTAGGTTAGTACACCTGTGTTAACGCCTCAGTTTGCAGAAAGCTCCCTGGGTGAGCATCACTGGTCCGTAAGGTGTCTCATGAGAAATGGTTGCAAACACGACTTACGTGCCAGGTGAAAGGTCATCTTCTCATCCCAAGTGACCTTGGCTTGGGGGCGTTTTTTTCCTTTTCCTCCATTATAAAGAATTTGGATTGGGTGTCATTACAGCATCAGCGTGGTAAGAATTTTGGAAGTATAGGTAAATAAAGGGGAAAACCAAAAAAAAAATATGTTAATTCAGTTATATTCTTGTTAGAGCTCAACTACAGTGTTTTGCTATTAAATTAAATCAGTGGTATTAATGACACTAGTTTATCCAATATCCATATTAAAGCTGACATTTTTCCAATAAAGCCAATTTTGTTGTAGTAAAATCTACATTTCCTTGATCGTCTGCAGTAGAGTGAATTAACACTCAGCGATCCTCTTGTCACTGCAGCGACATGAGGCAGACTTTGAATAGATATGGCCGGAATGTACAGCGTTTGCTTTGTTTCCAGGCAAAAAGCCATGAATAGTCATTTCAGGATTACCGTGTTTATGACACTTGTAAATTGATTTATGGTATTAGCCAAGCCGGGTATCTGAACAAAAGCCTTTTAATTTCCTTTGTGTTGATCCTTTCTGGGTCTCAGGGTGCTGGGGAATTCACATAACACTTCAGGCTTCCGGGGACGCCCTCCCCCTAAGTCCTGACTGGGGATGGTGTACCCTTGCCTGACAGTCACAGACACAGTAGTTTCATCAAGGGACGCCTGCAGCCAGAGGGACGTGCAGGTGACACCCAGCCCCTCGGGGGCGCGGATGGCCTTAGACACGAGCTGGCTCCTGGCAGCTCCGTGGTTCTCCCGCCCTCGGGTATGGAAAGAAAGTAAGATTTAAACAATCCAAGGTAGGCCCAGCCCCAGACTCACAAACCCATTCAGTTATTTTTAAAACTACACCTGGGACGTCGGTATCATAACGTGCCCGTTCCTGCTGACTGTAGAAAACACTGCTTCCCGACTAGACACACATGGTTTGACATTGCGCACTGCGAGTGCTCCCGATTTCTGGCATTTCCAGCGGCAGGAGCAGCGCAACGCCGGTTCTGGGGAGCAGTGTCGGCTCGGCAGCTGGGAACCCCTGCCTCCGGCAGACGTGGCAGCTTCTCTTCCAAGTGGGCCCCGCACGTGTCTATGAGTGGCCACTGGCGGGACATGCCCAGGCTGCGTGCGGAGCACGGCGCTCAGGTCCAATGACCACCCCAAACGAGCTGCCTTTACACGGCTTTTGATCCATTCACTCGCTGGGCAGATTCTGTCCCTTTTAGAATGAAGTAGACATCTATTCCGAAATTTGGGCATAACAATTTGTGTTATATTGTTTGCTCAAAGGAAAAAAGAAATGTTTACAATCCAGTAGGACCAGTGGAGCACCGTAGGTTTTGAGTCAGCATGACACAGTTACTGTCAGGTGTATAAAACCGTGTTGTTGGGGAATCCTGAGTGCTCAGAATATGTTAGTAATTGCCAGAGACCTTTAAACTAATCGTAAAATACTTGGCGTTTCTCTCCTGTTCAGAGGGGTGGGGCATGTGGACACCATTAGCATAAGGTGGCGATGTCATCTTAACCCGCTGTGTTCCTTATGCCTTATTATACGTCATTATTGGGCTGGAAAGCAGACTCCAGTGGGAACATAACACCAAATGAAGAATGTCTGTGTTCAGCTGGCAGGTCCCCTGGGCTGGCCCCTCTGGGATGGTGGCCCTTCCCGTTTGGAGGCTGGCTGGCTTTGCAGATGGGCCAGCATCTGATGTCCCCGCAGGCTCGTGTCCTCTAGACCAGGCAGGGTTCCAGCAGAGAGAGGGAGGGCGTGCAGGTCCTCGGGGGCCTGAGCTCAGCCCCTGCCGCACCTCAGGGTCCACCAGGTTTAAGAAGCAAGGAGTTGGCGTCTTGGGGGGAGGACGTGTGACGCGTGGGGGTACAAGGAGGTAAGAAGAAGGGAAGACGTCTTGCAATCAGCGTACCACACTCTCTTTTTAGAGCATTTAAAATAAAATCAATTAACATCATCTCGCCACTAAACACTTGTGAATAGTCTTTTATTTATTTTTTAACTCATTATGATTTTGCAGCTCTTGTAGAAGCCATACACGTTAACCGTGCTCTTTGGATGAGAACATTATTACTGGAGGCTGTGTCCCAATGACCACCATCACCACCACTAGCGGTGGCGAACTTCGTCACTGGCATGTGTGCCAGACACCCATGTCAGCAGCTGTCACACTCACCTGGAGAGGTGAGCGGGGAAGGCTGGTGGCCCTGCCGAGGCCACGTGTCCCCGCACCCTGGATGCACTGACTCTGCTTTTAGTCACCACAACATATCACTCTCCTGTCAGGGGCCAGGAGGCCACACAGTTCGTCTGCATTTACTGGGAGTCCGGGTAGAACGGGTAGAGGCTAAGCCAACGCTCGTTTCCGTTTCTCAGAGAAGGAGCTGGATCTACGCTAGGGGTGTGGTTGTTTCTAGATTTATCCCAGTGGGGCTGTTTGAAGACCGTCGTGAGGTCACTTTGCGATGTGGATCATGTGTGGGGGCGGGGGAGGCTCTTGTTCTGGAGAAACCAAGAGCTGTCGTTTCCTGTCACGTTGGACGTGGTCGCATGTGACATGTTTCTGTCCCCTCTGGAACCAGGGTGTCCTGAGTCCTCGGCCCCGAGGAAAGCCAGAGGCGCTGAGGCAGCCGGAAGGGTCAGCATTGGTGACACTGAGGCATCTGTTTCCTTTTGAGTCAGGTGTCCGGGATAGCAGGAAGATTTAACCCGATTGGTCCAGATTCATGGATATTGCAATAAATATTCTTTTTTTGAGCAGTCGGTGTCATTAGCACCAAGCAATTAGATATCAGCTTTATGTACCTTGGGTCTCAAAAATATTCTAGTGTATTTTGTTCTTGTCTTAGTGTCAGCCCCATCCTGAGTTTCCATAAATGCCTTCATCTTTGAGGACTGGTGTGTGGCATTAAACTCGTATATTTTGAAAGATAAATGGGGATATAATTTTATTGCTGTCTTTCTGTTGCAAAATGTAATTACTAAACAGTATGCCCTTTATACATCTGACAGTGAAATTATG
The DNA here is from genome assembly GCF_001890085.2 of Hipposideros armiger. Classification (NCBI taxonomy): domain Eukaryota; kingdom Metazoa; phylum Chordata; class Mammalia; order Chiroptera; family Hipposideridae; genus Hipposideros; species Hipposideros armiger. The sequence continues at coordinate 993,514 of NW_017731591.1, forward strand.
ACCAACCTTCTCTTTGCAAACCTGAAAGCTATTTTGGGGCTGTTGTCATCATCTAATGGAGTCTTGCTTCCAAGGGGTCACATTTTTACTTCCAGTGGTTTTCATGTAACAGCCTCTTCACATGGAAGTTTCGGGTAAATTGAAGCCAATCCCCGCAGGAGAGCAGGCCCGCTGTAGAGTTAACCATTATTTATATCCCAGAAACGGCTGCGGTCATCAGTATTTGTTATGCCTCTTCACTTACGGACTTATTGTAAGCCAGGGTTAGGGTTCAGTGTGGCCCCCTTTTATGGGAGAGAATTTCTTGGCTCAAGACCGTGTTGTTAAAACCACTGAAATTCCAAAAGTCAGAGCATCGCTATTGAACAATCAGTGCCTGGGCGATTAGAGACCGTTGAGCGCGTAGCCTAAGTCAGGACATAGCGTAATTAGAGCTGAGTCTGTCCTCACTTATTTGGCTGCCTAGTATTTTTGTTCTCTTATTTCAGGGTAGGATGATATATTAATCTGGAAATATGGTCTCCTAATAGCATCATGCTTTTCAAAGCCTTTTCCTTCACAAATAGAGGACAGCTCATTAACAAAATACATGAGATGCCCTTAAAGGAATCAGCACTGAATATTAATGGAATAGACTAGTAAATAATAGATTGCAGGTAACGGGTTATATATAACTATAAACAATGAGTTCCAATTACTATTCTTAGAGTGTTTCAGAAGAGAGAGGGATAGGGAAATTCAAAGGAGAAGGCATTCATATTTTCTTCTGACTTTCCATCTTAGAAATAGCTAAATGGTTCAGTATCTCCCAACTGTGTACAAATATGTATAACTCAGTTTTTGTTCTTAGGCAATGTTCTACTTTTCATAATGAAAGCAATTTTTATCACATTTTGTTTTGTTGATTAGAATAATTCATTATACCAGGAAAGTGAGTGTCAACATAATAACACAATTGAAAATATTTTTAATTATCAGTGTAAGTTGTCATTTTAATAAATATTCTGAGCCACATGAGGATAGTTTTTTCCTATTTCCATTTTACAGATGGGTCCTTTGAGATCATACAAAATAGAGTAATGCTATCACTCTAATTCAAGAACAAAGATTCACATTTCTTTGTGGGGGAGTATTTCCTTCATGATCAATATAACTTTTCAGACTTTCAAAATGACAAAATAAGACAGCAAAATGGCAGCATTTGTTACTATTTCAAATTTGACCTACTGTCTACATATGTGAAAGGTGCTGGTCTATTATCTCTTCAAATGCAGCCTGAGGTGAAATGCAAAAAGCCCAGAGGGTGACCTGTTAGCTCAGTTGGTTAGAGCGCGGTGCTGATAGCACCAAAGTTGCCAGTTGGATCCCTGCATGGGCCACTGTGAGCTGAGCCCTCCTTTAGAGATAACTATGTTATTGTAGCATGAAAGCAATGTGTAACCAATGACCATGGCTGTTCCCAGTTAGGAAAAAAAAAAAAAGCCCAAATACTCGGAACTAAATAGACATCGAATGGTTTGTCTGACTGTACCATTATTAATTTCTCATCAGTTCTCAGTGAATAAATAGAGTGGTTTTCATGAAAAAGGAAGTTATATATTCAAAAAACTAACGGCATTTGGGAGAAATTTATTTTTAAAAATACATTATAAATAATGTTTATATGTCTGTTACCACAGTGTTTCAGGAAACTTAAAATTGTGAGAGAAAGTAAAGAAAAATTGGCATTTTAATCTTTATTCTATATCTGTAAGCTTGGGAATGCATAGATACTCTGCTTCAGTGGAAAGCAGCGGACATGGTCACCTCCCTACTTGAACAAAACCCAAGTTTGCAAATGTCTGTTACAGAGGCTGGTTCTTATCCATTCGTCCTTCGTTTTTCTGTATCTCACCATTTACCTTCTGTTGGTGTGATAACTTTGGATATGAGAAGTTATTTTATCAGAAAAATCAAAGATTAGATGTGTGATGCTTACTAAATGACTTATATGGGGTCAGATGCCTGAGATAAAGCATCAATTGAAAAGGAGCCACCTTGTGAATGAAATGGACTCAGTGAAGTTGTAGTCGTGTGGGCTAGCATGCCTCCAAGGAAAACTGACAGAAAAGTGTGATCTATTGGAATGGTTTATGGTTTACAGTGTAACATGTATCAGCTGTTCTTTAAAAGAAGGGAAAAACTAATTATGTTTATGGGGGAGTTATTAAAGAACAGTCTCATAATGAGGAAAATTATTACCAACAGAAAAATATATTTAACTTCTGTTAGGTCGATATTTCAGAATGTGTGAGCTTAGAGTCTACGGTATTCTGTTTCTCTTTGAATTTCCAGGTTAACCCCATTCTCTTCAGCTGTAAGCCAAAAGAGGAGCCATTCCAGTTTTCGTTCTGAGTTTCCTCCTTCCCAAAGAGCAATGGAGACGCTGTTAAGTGGGAGAGGACTGATCCTATCTCTGATTTTCTTCCTGTTCAAGTTCTCCATGGCCATCGAAATACCACTTTCAGGTAAAACGACAGCATTCAATACCTACTTCATGGAATTTCGTATTTGCATTTTGATTTTTAAGTGGAATACTTAGAGATTGAGGATGTGTTTTTCTACCATGTTTCTGCATGTTTCCCAGCAACCTGTCATCAGAATTAATCTCTGCCTTTTCCACTTAATGGATGGCTCGTTTTTGCTGCTTGCTGTAATTCTTTTCAGCTCCGGCCTTTTGCCTCTCGTGAAGTCTTGCATATAACAAGCAGCCTAACCTATAGTTCAGGTGGTATGTTGCCATATGAGATGGTCTCTGCAATATAACAGCTGTTATTTCTACATACTCAGCTCAGTTTCTTTAGGGACAATTATGATTTAGAAATTATGGGTAAGTCAACCAGTTATGACAAAAAAGGAACTGAATAAACTTTGATTCTTTTTCAAAATGATTATATATTTAAGAATTAAAACAATGAATTAGGAAAATATCGAAAACCATTTTTTTATTGTACAGCTAAAAATAAGATGATATCAACTGAAAATCTAGAACATTCTGTAGTGGAAATTCATATCAAGAGGTTAGTCAGTGGAAATACATATCTTAGCATGTGTTGATAAAAATGATGCAGATTTTTAAACATCATAAATCAGTTTGAATAAGGGATAGTAATTAAAAGTTTAAAAATAATGTCTGAAAACACAATTTATGTAATAGTATCTCAACTAGGTCTGGTAAAGATTTGGGGAATTCCTCGTGTTATCAGCACCTGGAATACAGAAGACCCTTGAGAGTTTAGTTAGCTATTTAGTCCATATAGTTCAAGCCTCGCCCTACTATCTTGTCCATATAGAGTGTGGAGAGTTATATACCAGGGGCATTGGTTGTTTATTCAACTCTTGGCGTTGGAAAGGACCTTGCAGATCATGGAAGTTCTAGACAGTTAGCCTTGGCCTCGGAAAGTTGACTAAATGTTAGGGAGGTAGTAACGCTGAGCTGAGCCTTTTCTTCTGAAGAGTTGGTCTGGATGTGAGGAGAGGCAGTCACCTGACTTATAATGTGTCTTATAGCCGTTTGCTGAGGGCTGCCTTAAATGCCATGCGGTGGCGCCCACATCACACACTTTGTTGACCCCCAGGTAACAGCCCCTTCTCGACTCATGGTGAAAGGTGGCCAAGTCTCTGTCCATATCCCCACTCCTCACGCAGCCCACCACCCACTCTGCAGATGTCCAGACTTAAAGATCCCATTAAGTGAAGCTACAACCCGTTGGCCTCCACGCAATACACACCAGCCTTGTTGCCGAAATTCTGGTGAAAGCCAGATACAATTCATCTCTAGCAGGTTCTTTTGGGTTGAGTTGCAATCCCACATGAAGACCAGGTTCTTTGTGATCCTCGTGGAAAAGGGGTTAATGTTTTACATTCTCCCCGGTAGCGGTACGGCTACACTGGGTTTCCTGACCGGATTCTCTGAGAACAGGCGTTTCTTCGCCATCTTTTCTCATTCAGCTCACCGGTGGTGAAGGACGTGAAATTCCGTGTTAATCCATAGCACACATTTTTATTTTGGCGTCTCAGCTGCTGATGCGTTTTCATGCTGTGCTATCCTTTGACAGCAGCTGTTATGAAATATTCATGATGTGTTTTCAGAATGACTGAGCATGACCCATTCCTTTCGGTACTCCAGAGCACTTGCTGGCAAATGCTACTAAGGCAGGTACTCAATTTGAATGTCAACAAGTCTGGTGTCTCTGTAATTGGCCTGATTATGGAGGAAAGGATTTATAATGTAGAATAATGTTCTTATAAACACCCAGAGGTTGTTGGCTGATTCCCTGAGTGATTCGTTATTGCTCAGACTCTACAACCTTGGCAAATTTACGAAAGAATAATGTTCTAATAAACAAGTTGTTCACAAGTTACTCGCTTATATCTTAGGGACTGTTGTGATTGTGCATCATCCCTTGCAATTTATAATGGTAATGAAATTTAAATGATATAAATTTGCAATAAGCTGAAGGCCTGCTCTACTTAGAAACGGTAGTGATCAGAAACAAGGTAAATCTCAGTGACGGTAGAAATGTTTTCTGTGTGTTACTAAAATGTTTATGAATAGTCAATGGCTGAAGACTGGACTTGGGCTGATGTCCCTGAGCTGGGAAAATGCCAGGCTGTACCAACATACAGGGGTCTTCACGGCCATAACATGCGATGAAGCAAAAACAAGACAGCTTTGCTTAACATTGTCCTTGTTGGAGCAGCTAAGCATATTGCTCTTATCAGATGTCCACCCCTGACTGTGGTCTTCTTAATGTCCTGTGGCCGGAGCAGGAAATGCGCATAAAATAACTCTGCTGAGTGACAAAGCTCGGTGATGGCCTCGCTCCCTATTGTGCCGTTCTTTCAGCCCCATTCGAACACCATTTTACTTAAAAGTGCAACTGAAACAAAAATTGTCATTACTCTACTGGGTAAATGGCAGATATTTTACTCAGAATGAATCCCAAGAGCCTGTCACGTCAAAGTAAACAAGTGTCAGTGTGTGTCGTCACTGATGGATTTTGAGTGTTTAAGCAAAAATGAGGATTGTGGAAACCTTGTATTCTCTGCTCTGAGCTTGACAGCTTCCCAGCATGTAAGGCTTTTCTGGTTATACCAGGGATGATATTAACACGTGTGCATTTGGATATTGTGTAATGAAATGTGTCAGTATTTGGAAGAGCTGCCTAACTCAGTGAGCCAGTATTTTTCCCAAATGATTACCGTTTGATGCTACAGTGTCATGCACGGGTTAAAAAGAACCCGTGGGAAGACATTTTACCGTAACCGAATATGAAATGCTGACTGGTATGGTTCCATCTAAGGAAGCACCGCAGTGAGTTTTGGAGGCTGCCTGTGAGGCTGTGCACAGCCATCAGCTGACGCTGTGAGTTGTCGCCCCTTTTCAGGTGGCATCTGCATAAGGCTGGCTTTTCTTCATATCTTTACACAAAACCACTTTTGTCCCAGATTTGATGTAGAACTATGAGAATCCAACTGCCTTCTATTAAGATATTTAAGAGATTTGCAATGATGTAGAAACAGTGCCGCTATTCTCCTTGTATTTCATGCTTTTGATAAAATGTTATTTATTTTAACATGTATCAGGGTTATTTTAAATTAACTTAATACATAAATATTTTAATGAATTTGCTGTTGTCATTTCTAATGTGGTAAATATTGTTCACTGTAAGCCATCTACACACGAGCAGTCTGGCATCTCCTACAGTTTTTAAGAATGTCAGGTGATGCTGAGAACAAAGAGACTAAGAACAATTTATCCAGCCTGAGTCCCTAATGCTGCAGACGAGGAGACAGAGCGGGCCAGGGCCTGGCCTGCGTCCCGGGGTTCAGGGTCCCTCTTGTAAGTGACTCCACGGAGGAACACTACTTGCGTAAACACGCCCCACGCCTTTCTGCAGTTTGCCTTGTTCAAAGCATGTTTACCAGTCGGGTTCCTGCCACTGAACTGGTACCCCTTCCTTGTGAGTTCCGTCCTGTCCCCTTGCCAGAAGCTGGAAGAACGGACTACAGTGGCCATGCATCACTTTGAAAACCCTTGAGGGCTCAAAGACAGTAGACCTTTACGTATATCAAGGTCTGTGTCCCACTTCAAAACGTAAGCCAAGTTTGTATCTTCAGCATCAGGACACTTACTATGTTAGTGATTGTTTGAATTAAATTCTGCAGGAGGGGAAAGGACTTGCCTCGAGCCCCGAATATTATAGCTAAGTGGGAAAAACACTTGAAAGGAAAATTTATAAATAGGGAGTAACAAATAACATACAAGTCCAGAGAAAAACGTTTATTAACAAAAGCAACAAGTGGAAATAAAAATAAGGCAAATGAGGAAGTTATGTTTTCCTTTGTAATGATGAGTGAAAAATGCTGGTGTTAGCTGGGGGCAAAGATGTTGGGACCACTCGCTGTACCCACGTGTCGTCTGTGGTTAAAACCCACGAGTGGGATCAGCGTTTGTCCAGAGCATCACCGTTCGTGGCCACGCCTGGAAATGCGCCATGAGTCACTGGCTCAGTGGAGGGAAAACCGAGATGCTCAGGGATGCCTGCTGAAGTACACGTGACCTGGAAAAAGGAAAATGAAAAAAAAGTCTAACGTCCAGTAATTAGAAAATTATTAAAGTATCACATGTCATGGAAAGAAAGAATGTAAAAGTAGTAAACTAACTATAAAGACAAAAACCCAGAACTGTCAAAATGACCTAAGTAAAGTGCATATACACAGGAACAGACTAAATGCCAATAATTTCACAATAGACACTCTAAAGTTGGGCTGCTATGGAAAATTTTCTTTAAAAATTGGTAGCTTATTCTGGGTGTAAATAAAACGAACATATATGGCAACATGAAATGGTGGCAGTGACATCTATTCCTGAGAATTAAATGCAGTTTGTAAAGAGGAAGTCAGACTTGTCCAGTAATTTTCACTCTTAAACAGTCCTTTTACTTATCAATACAGGCGCCTGTTTAAAGTTTCTGTTATAGCTGAGTTAGCCTCACGCAGTTTTTGAAGCGTGTTCCTTAAACACCTATTTTAACGTTTAGTTCAACAGGTCCCGACCATCACAAAACAGTCAAAAGTGCAAGTGGCCTTCCCCTTCGACGAGTATTTCCAAATTGAATGTGAAGCTAAAGGGAACCCAGAACCAGCGTGAGTGCTCCTTCAGCTAAATACCTGTTTATGTGTGAAAAACCCTTTTCTGTTTTTTTCCTCTGACCATAGTAAGCTTGTTGGACTATAAATCTGCGTCAGGTGAGGATTTTCAAATGAATGATAGCTGTGTCTAAAAAGTAAAGTTTGTTATCTTACATATGTGCTTCTGCCAGTTGAAATGATGGTTACCGTAAAAAAAAAATTGTCTTCAGTTAAACACTTCACAGGGGCTTTGGCGTTGTGGGGATTTCCACAGCTGCTGCCTTACAGGTGGACAGGGAGCGAGACACCTCTGTGCTCCGTAGTGAAAGGCAGCATTTATTAAGCCAAAGCTACACATTTATAAGCGGTATTCTATCCATATTAATTAGGGCATGACTTTAAATGTGACATATATGTTGTTCAGTGAATAGGTTGTTATTGATATTTTTTAAGTTGTCACAGAAATATTTAGTCATCCCGATGGCAGGATGCTGCCTGCATGGTATATTACTAGCTATATTTTATATGAATTAAATAATTGTTGCTCTAGGGCATTGTAATCCGTGCTGAAGCTATTGCAAAGTCCCTTCTATGTTGTAGAGGGTAGTTGGAGTGAGGGCTGAGAAGCCGTGGGGGGAATTCGAGATTTTAAACTTCTTGGTAATTTAAAATGGGCAGCAAAGCCTACACACTTTTATTGATTGCTTGATTATTTTATGTCCATTACATAGATACATTTTTAATGAAAACCGATTATTTGAAATTTCATTGTGACTAACATTATTTTGCCTGATAATTTGATATTTAAAAATCTTCCATTGTAAATCATTAACATGTAAAATTATCGTTATTTCTATATTTTACCAAATAGAGTAGATTCAGTTAGGTAAAAATAGACAGAATTATATGAACTAAAGAAGAGTTTAGTCAGTCAATGTGAATATGAATCAAGCGACATTATGATATATATTAATATTATGTAACTGATTTATTATTTCAAAAGATAATCCCATACATTCATCTGAGATAATTAATGATCAAATGTATTTATTCACTGTTGAGTTTAATTATGAAATACTAGCATTTTAACTAAATTCAGAAATAAGAATAGAATATCTGCTATTAATACTATTGCTCATTTTTCTAGAGCCATGTCCAATATAATTATGTAAGAAAAGAAAATAAATACTACAAATATTGAGAAAATATGATTAAGAATTTGATTATTGTATAATTTGATATTCTACCTGAAAACCCAAGAAAGTTCACTGGACAAAAATAAAGTTTTATAATATGAAGAGTTGCATTAAGTGGTCAATTAGAAATAAATATTTTCAAAGCCTAATTAGATTCCTGTGCAAAACAATTAGAAAATAATTAGAAAACATCACAATAGTAAAAGGAACAAAGTCCAGCCATCTCAACAGCCAGTGGCAGCAAGATCAACAAAAACAATATCAAAAACATGAACAACAGGCTTACTGACAGTGACAGTGACAGTAACAACAAGAATTATGTAGGATCTAACTGGTGGATGTCTATGAAATTCTTCCTAGGATCTTAAAAGATTTGAAGGAGTGAAGAGATATAACATATCGCCAAGTGGAAATGTTTAATTCTGTATACATGAAGTAATCTCAGTCAGTATATTGGAATTTAAGCTAGATTCCATCTGTTCTTTTGGAGGTAAAACCAGCAAAGCATAAAAGAGAGACACAGAGAGAGAAGTAGCAGGCGTTGTGGACGAGAAGGCAGGGCGCTTCTCACAAGCGTGTGTCCCATGGGAGTGTGTTGAAAGAAAAAGCAGACAGGTTACTGTGAGCTATGGGGTCCTGAGGTGTAGCCACATCTCCACAGGCAATTCATAGCTGAAATGCTAAATAAAGTCAAACGGGAGGTCCCTTCGCTGGGTAAAGGCTTCTTACAGCCTTGTCCATAGCACTGGCTTGTTACATACAGGGCCGGGACTTGAACTGTATGTTTTTTTGTGTGATACAATTCTGCAGCATTTATGAAAAACTACAAAAATCCATGTATGTTATTGGTCTTTCAATCTCACTCCTGAGGAATTAGCCTAAAGAATTATTTGAATCTAAAGAACAATTTGAACAAGTACCAAAAATAAATAGAGGTGGGTTATCCCAATATTGCTCCTAGGAGGAAAAAGTGGAAATAGTAAAGTCACTAAATCATAACCATACGACAGAATATAATGTCTTTGCTGTCATTACTCGCATTGTGATAACTGGAAAAACTCAACTGGTGAAATTATGTAGGAATTTGGCCTCAAATATGTGGCATTTACTGTAGTCTCCACAATATTAGTAAAAATTGTGCATTACCTTTCTAGTTGGAAAAATTAAAAACTAAAAGAACAGAACAAGCTGCGTGTGGCCGTGTCTTGGTCAGCTCAGGCTGCTGTAACAGAAGTGCCACACAAGGCAGCGTTAGCAACACGGATGCGTTCCTCACGGTCTGGAGGGCAGGAAATCCAAGTTCAAGGTGCGGGCAGGTTGGCGTCTGGCTAGGCAGCTTCCTGCTTCATAGGCAGCCTTCTCCCTGTGTCCTGGCATGGTGGACGGGACCAGGGGGTTCTCTGGAGTCCCTTTTATAAGGACATTCATTTCATTCATGAGACTCCCATCTCATGACCTCATCCGCTCCCAAAGGCCCCACCTTCTCCCACCATCATAGTGGGGATTAAGCTTCAACAAATTGAGGGGCGGCCATAACCATCCAGTCCACAGCAGTTCATAAGGCTGCTCAGATTCTTCCGACCATTATCGTCTTCTGTTCTATTCCAGTAAACGTATTTTTCACCATAAAATGCCTTGTTTTGCCCTTTCTCTACGTTTGTTTATAAATACGTTAAGAGATGTTATGATTTGTCAGGATGACTAAGTTGGGTGTCCTCTCACAGATTCACGTGGACGAAGGATGACAAGCCCTTTGACCTCTCTGACCCTCGGATCATTGTCTCCAACGACTCCGGGACCTTCAAGATCCCCAACGAGGGGCACGTAGCTCACTTCCAAGGGAAATACCGCTGCTTTGCTTCGAATAAACTGGGGGTCGCCATGTCAGAAGAAATTGAATTCATAGTTCCAAGTAAGTATGACAACGGAGATTACATTTTACAGAGGTTTTCGTCAAGTGTTAAGTAGGTGCTGTACTGGGCACTGATGAAGTAACACATTATTAATTTGATCACTTTACACATGCCTTATATTTTGCTTATGAGGGAAGCTCTCGTCCAGGTCTTGTTACTTAGAAGTGGGTGACCTTGAAGCAACATAATTTTTCTGTGTTTTAGTAACCTTTTATCCAACATGGGAAAAATAGCTTGCGCTTCACCGCACAGGATGAGAACTACATTAAATACCTTATTACAAAGGCTCGGCTAAGTTATGCTGTGGTAACGAGTACCCCCAAGCCCATGTTAACACAAGGCTATTCCTCAACTGTGCCGTTTGCTGTGGGTCTGGCCGCTTCTCAGGGCAACTGCTTCCCACGCAGCCTCTTAGGGAGTCAGGCTGGTGGAGATGCCATCACCCTGTGGCTGTATCATGTATTACCTGTGCCACCTTGGGCAGAGTCTGGGGCAGAGAGCATGAAAATCTTCCAAGGAGCAGTTACACGGACTACTTCTCGCAGTTTGTTAGGTGGTGCAAAGCCAATCACAGAGCAACGCCTAACTTCACATGAGTGTCTGTTAGCAGAGGAGCAGCAGTAATTGGTCTATATTAGTAATGTCTTCCATAAACAATAAGCATGGAAACTGCAAACTACTCTACTGCTAAGGGTGTTATTTATCGACAGTTGTCCCCAAGAGCAAGGGCCTCCATCATCGCCGTTTGTGGAGTCTGTGCATGGGATCTCTGATGACCCAACTCCACATTTGGTCATTTGCTTTCCCTCATCTCATAATCATTTCTAGGTATCTAACATCTCATGATTCTAACCAAAGACTTGACGGAATAAATTCTGTGTATAAAACTGTCATTAGCTTCTACTTGGCAATTTCTCCCTGCGGAGTTCTAGACACTGGAGTGACAAAGAAAATTGTAGGGCCGGCCGAGTGGTGTGATGGTTAAGAACTGGCTTGGGATGCCAGAGGGCCCCAGTTCGGATCCCACATATGAGGGCCAGTGACACTGCCCTCCACAGCTAAGATGCTGAACAACAGCTCGACCTGGAGCTGGGCTGCCGTGAGTCGCTGGCGATGGCATAGGCTGCAGCCCCTGTGGCAGTGGGTTGCCATGGGCTACCGTGTGTAGCCAGCAGCCAGCGTGAGCGGCCAGCAGTCAGCAGCCGCAGTGAGCGGCCGTCCAAAAGCCAGTGACTGATCTGCCTCGCCTGGGAAGAGCGCAATGATGGTGTCAACTTGGGCCAGTGAAACAATATCCTCCACAACTAGACTGAAGAACAAAAAACGACAGCAACTTGTCTGTTCCCATCCCCAATTCCCCAATAAAAATCTTAAAAAAAATAAATAAATAAAATAAAATTGTAGGCCTCTAGGATGTGGGGGAAGAAGGTATACACACTTCTGAAAAACAAATAATGAAAAGTATTATATGTGCACCTTATTCCAAAAGTTGGGACAAGCGACTGGATTTAAATTGTTCTAAAGTCCTTATATTACTGTCGAAGAGAGAATATAGATCAAATTTAGACAATACAAGGAAAGTATGCATTAAAATTTATAGAATAATTACACTAAAATATTGAAAAAAACATGAATGATTATCAAATTGGGTGATGTGAGAAAGAGGAAGAAAAAGTAAGAAAGAAAAAAAAGAAAAAGAGATAAGCAGAAAGAAAAAATAGAAATAAATCTAAATATGTATCACTAATTGAAGATGAAAGCAAATAGACTAAATGCTCCAAGTTAATAAAAATGCTATAAACTATTTATAACATAGCACATCTAAATCATAAGGATATAGAATTGTTAAAACTAAAAGGGTGGAAGTGATATTCCAGCTGAATGCTATTCAAACGAAAGTAGGTGTGGCTATATTAATGTCACTCACAATAGACTGTATTTTTAAAAGGCTTCCTGGAGATTAATTCAGTAGGCATACATAATATTAAAATGTGTGAAATAAAAATAGAACTACATGAAGAAATAGACAAAAATGACATTTTAACACATTTCTTTCAATATTTGGTAGCTCAAGCAGAGAAAACAGCAGTCAGCACATAGAAGATTTAAAGGACAAGCTCCAGCTAGTGACCATGTGGGGACATTGTACCTAAAGCTGCAGGATGCTTTTTTCCAATATTTGATGATATAATAGCTATGGAGAAAATATGACCATATGCAATTAAGTTTGAAATCAATAATAATAATAATAATAAACTAGGAAAGCCTTCTGTCTTTGAAAATGAATAAACATATTTCTAAGAAACTCATAGGTCAAATAAGAAACGGCGAAGGGAAATAGAATATGTTTTGAAGTGACAATAGTACAAATTCTAGGAGGGAATTCAAGATGGCGGATAAGCAAAAAAAAAAAAAAGAAATTCAACAAAACATGCTTGAAGCAGCTAATGCTTTATGTAGAGATGTTTTTATCTTAAGAACTTCCATTAGAAAATAAGAAAGGGTGACAACTAATGATGTCAGCTTATTAGGTAACATAATTTTTAGGTGAAAATGAAAGAGCTAACCTAAGGTAGCAGATAAACTCAAAGAAAGTGGAGTGAAGGGAGAAAACAGTATAGATGCAGAGAATACGTCCAACAAAGAAGTGTGAAAACTTTACAGTTGAAAAGCATTTTAAAAATATCTACACAAATGGAAAAAATACTGTTTTCATGGAAGGAAGGACTCCGTAAAGCTAAAAATGTCAATTCTTCATGAATTGATATCAGGATAACTGAATAAAAATCCCTGTAGGTTGTTTATGTCTGTCTTTCTGTTTGTGGATTGTGAACAGCTAATGGACAAGTACATTTGTGGAGTAATGGACAAAATTTGGTAGAGTCTCTTGAAGAATAACCACAGATCAGGGGTACGTGGCCTTGTCAGACAGCTGCAGCCGTTCAGCCAGCCTGGCTGTGTGCAGGCCGGTGGGTCAGCACAGAGCCCAGAACAGACCCTCATACACCTGAAAACCGTGCAAAGGGCGAGCGTGCACTTCCTTCCCTCCTTCCTTTTTTAACTAAATGGTTTGGAACGACTGAGTATCCACTTACGGAAACATCTCTTTGGAGTCCTGGCTCACCTCATGTAAAAGATTCCATCCAGGTAGAGACTTAACTGTAAAGGGAAAAATATTTTCTAAAAGTAGAAAAAACTTTGGGCAATGTGAATGACCTGAGGGTGGGGAAGATCTCTTTAAACACGACGTGTTAAAGCTCCGTGATGGAGAGCATTAAAGACACATCTGACTACATTTGACCTTTAGATCCCTTCATAGAAAGACTCCAGGAAGAAAAGATAAGCCACAGCCAGAAAAAGCGTATTGCCGATGAATATAACTAAATATAGCGTTATGTATTTATGAATAATTTAACCAACCCCCAAGAAAAACAAATGAAGCGGCAGAAAAACCTAAACACACCCCAGACTGGAATAGCTAATAAAATATGAAAATTTGTTCAACATCATTAGAATTGAGAATTCGATCAGTTGTAACACACATGATACAAGCATTCGATCCCACATCACAGCTTCAGGCGGGAGCGTGCGGCTGCCAGGACCACGGACATGCTGTTGGGGCACCTCGTGGTCTGCGGGAGGCATGGCCGCCACCGCCTTAGATGAAGACACTCCCTGTGACCAGCAATTCCATGTTCTCATCCACGTGCCTGTGCCCTGGCCCATGTGCACCAGGAATGTGTGTGGGAAACACATCCTGGCGAAGACGCAAGTCCCCATCCCCAGTAGAATGAATCGATAAATTGTGGTACATTTTCACTAAAAATACTGCTCGGCAGTGAAAACGCTGAACCCTGGGGACATTAACAAAAGCAAATCTTGTAAGAATACATACTGTATTATTTTATAACTTTAAAAATATGTGAAAAGAAAATTTCATTTAGCAGAATAATTCTGTGGTCAAATTGTAATGAAAAACAAGAGGTTGATACAAAGACAATTCAGGAGAGTAATTACCTCTGACAGAATGGCGGGGAAAGGTCACGGCGATAGTGTGCCTTTTGTGTAAAGGCTGGTGGGCAAAAGAGTGTTCGTGTGTTTCTTTATATTTTTTATGTCACTTCATAAATGACCTTTTTTGTGTATGTAAAGTGAATAAGTATGTAGCATGCTGATTTGTGTGAATTAGATGTACCAGGTTATTAAGTAAGATATCGTTGCATTGTAATGGACGAAGCAGTGACATATAAACTTGGAAAAGGCCTTGGGACTGTGGGGTTAAAATGACATTCAATAGGAAATGTTAATGAATTCAGAAAGTATTACCGTGAACACTGCGGTTGAGAATCATAAAACTAGATCAATCGATCCATCTATCTACCCATCCATCTACCCATCTATCAGCCAATATCTACCTATCTGAAATAAGTCAACTGAAATAAGGTGTGTGGGAGAGATGGATTATTAAAACTCTGGTGTAGAAGACAAGGCGTTGGGGTGATCCTGAACCTGGATTCTAGTGGTTGCTATGGAGACACCAAGGAAAAGGCAGCAGCTAGGCCTATTTCAGAGAAGGAAATGACACATTTTAGTGTACGATTCCGCAGTGAAAGGATTTTTAAAAATATTTTCATCACGATCTCAGCAGACCGAGTGAAGACATGAGCAATGCCAGGGTGGTTCTGGGTGGAACGGCTGGTCTCGTAGTTAGCGAGGAGAGCTGGGTCTGTGCTGTGTCGTGGGTAATTGCCCCATTTTTCTGCTGCTGAAAAGAGGGGAAAATCAATTAGGTTTCTTATGCATCATTTCCAGTCTCTCCTGAGACTACTTCCTCCCTGAGCAGCTTCCTCTGATCCTTTGACGCATATGTTGAATGGGGCCATGAGCACGATTCCTACGAATTTATAAATCAGAGGCCATTTAAAGCTTTCTGCAGCCTTTATCAATTGAGTCGTCTCTTAAACTGTAGAGATTTGATTCTTTTTTTATAGTGTTAGAAACTTTGTGATTCTGTTGTAAGGCAGACTCGAGTTCAGGAATTAGGCAGACAGCAACACCAGAATTTTGGGGCCAAATCAGGAGTCTTTATTGCAAGCTGGCGACTACGAGGGGGCTAATCTCCAAAGACCTCACAGCCCCAAAGGGAAGTTAAGCAGGGTTTATAAAGGCAAACACCACAAAGGTACATTGAGGCAGAAAATTCTATTGAGTTAAACAGAAACTGTCCACAAGCCCAAAAGAGGAAGTCCCAGAACAGTGATGTATGTTGAAACTGCACGTCCGCATAACTGAGTCCTTCAGACCCCAGCCCATCTATTACTGAGCTGGGGTCTCTGTCAGGACAACTGTCCAGTCCGAGCAAAGCGGTATGACAGAAGCTAAAACAGCAGGGTTATGTTAATACCCAGCTATATTGATGGATTGATTATTATGGTGTAAGTATACAATTACTAAGAGAATATTTGAGCTACTGCTGCGTACATTCCATTGCAGTTGCTGGGCAGAGGTTAAAACAGGAATGGGAACTGCTGGGCTTGGGGCCTTTAGCTGGGCTTGCTAGGGGTCTTACAGCTGGGCTCCTTACTTTAATTCCAGTTTTAAAATTTGTATCGTTCACCTTTCAAGTTTTTATTACCACCTAAGTCCCAATAGGCGCCCAGCAGCTGAAGGTTCCCTGCAAACAGAAGCCGTTACACACACGTTCCGTTTTCTGCTTTCAGCAGCATCGCCGCTGAGTTCGATAAGGGAAAATAAAGGGAAAAAACAACCAAACAAACACAATGTCCTGTTTTTGGACGTGGGGAAAATCACTTCACTAAGTGAGTTTTTCAAGATGTAGCATGGAGAGGGAGCCAGTGAATGATTCAGCAAGTCTCTATCAGCCCTGCTCGAGGGCCAGCCACTTCTCTAGTTATTTAAGACACATCAGTGGACAAAACAAGGGCTGACCTCACGAAATGTACACCCTGCGGATGTGGCGAGGGTCCTGGCGAGTCAGTGATGAGCTGGGTTTTGCCTTCATTCTGACAGCCGTCAGTGGAGCTGAAATGATGCTATAAATACCCCGCCTACCCTGTTCAGCCCTCGCGGCCATCAGAGAACAGGCCGGCTGTCTCCACGTAGCATCCTAGGCCGTCTCAGCTCATACTGGGTTTCCTTCCTGTGACTTTTAAACAATTTTTGAGGTGTCATTTACATATCATCAATTTTTCCTGTTTTATGTGCACAATCAGGGGTTATTTTCATAAAATTCTGCAGTTCCTCCTTCGTCAAAACCCAGCATTAGCACATTTCCATCATCCCGAAAGAGTCCTGTACCCACCAATTGGCACGCACCCTCCCACCATGGGCCCACGCCCGTCCTGCCTCAGCCCCCGGGCAGCCACCAGCCTGCCCTCTGCCCCTGTGGATTTCCGTTCTGAACGGTCCATGCAATACGAATCATGCAGTATGTGACCTTTTCCATGTAGTTCGTAACTTAGCATGCTCCGACGGCCCAGTCATGTAGTGACACGTATTGGTGACTCATCGGAGCGTTGGTCACCAGTTGTCCCTTTCTGCAGCTGAATAACACCCCGTGGTTTGGATGGGCCACATTTTGTTTATCCACTCACCAGTCGATGTCTGTTTGGATTGTGTCCAACTTTTGGCTGTTACAAACAGTGCTGTTAGAAATGTCCCTGTGTAAATTATCTGGGCTTTTAAAGCGTTTAGTTGTTTACTGTTTGGGAGTGTTTTGATCCTTGTGTCTATTAACTGGGATGCGTAAACATGAGAAGGGTGTCGTGCCGTCCTGTTCCTCCTCCTGCGTTGCCTTATAGGGGCCCCATGAATGTATATTATCAGTGATTGATTGAGTGATTGATTTATTGGTTCATAGGCTGAAGAATAAAAGAATGAATAAAATAATAATGCAAAGAAATGGCAGGCTTAGGGAGGAAGTCCTCTATGTGACGGCTTTAATGGAAACAGATGAGCATTTCCAGTGTGCTGGGTTTCTGATCTGTGTTGCTTCCTCAGGACAATGTCCCGACCACATAGCTTGGTTACTGACACTGTGGTTTGGGGGGGGTGCAAAGCAAGGTGCTGTTGCGCATGCACATCCTTCTGCTCGCCTGTGCAGCCAACCAGAGAAGGCCAGTTTGGCCAGGTCAGTGCGGCTTTGGTTTTAAAGGTGCGATTGAGGCCGATGATGTTGCTCTCGTCCATCGAGGACGTGAATGAGGAGAATGAAATGGGTGGACCGAGCGTCGTTCCTTCTTGGGAACTCGGTCACGTAGCCTGAAAGGCAGTGTCTGCTCCGTCGTCCTGAGTGGGTCAGTGGGGCGCTCCACAGGAAGTGGGGATCAATTAAATCTCTCCACAGCGGAGCCTGCAGGGGGGCGACCCGGCCTGGGAGGTCAGCAGCCTGCACTCAGGAGAGCGCCACCAGACGCAGACACGGCCCCGGCCAGGCCGGGCCTGGGAGCAGCGGCAGCAGAGCCGAGGCAGCTGCCTGGCGCGGGAAGGCTGCCCGTCCCGGAGGGCGGGGACAGTGCATTAAACAAGCCGAGGGCGCCGCGGGGAGCCCTGTGCCTCCCTCGGCCCCCCCTGCCCTCCTGAGAAAGGGAACTCGGGCATCTGCGCGCCGGTCCAGACGGTGGGGGCTGTGGCCGCAGGGGAGCCAGGAGCGACGCCTGGATGGCCCCTGTCCCCGCGTCCACCGCGGCTGCACGTGTGGCCGCCACCACGCAGAGCGCGGGGTCGCAGGGGTCGCAGCGGCCAGCGCGGAGCGGTGGCGAAGGCCAGACATGATTTGGATTTATTTATATGAAATGGTTTACTTAAACTTTGACACAAATCAATGAATTAAGAACGAGTGAAGACCCCGGAGCGCGTTAAGTGGCAGGTTCAGGTCGCATAGTAAGTGACAAAGCTGGGGTTCAGCCCCAGGCCGCTGGCTTCAGAGGGCCCGGGCATGACCGGTGGCACCCGGCGTTCCCTCGTCCTTCAGGGAACAGGTGTCCAGGTGCGGCAGGAGCACGGTGCTTCTGTGTGGAGAACGCCCTGCGGTGGGTGTCAGACTCCGCAGAGGTGGGGGGACACGTGGAGACTTGGCTGTGTCTCCCGAGGGCCGGGGAAGGTCACCCGGGAGGTCCAGGGCCTGGTCGTGGGTCAGCGCCAGGCCCTTCTTCACTGACGCCGTTGCTCCGCACGGTCAGGATTTGGTTAAGCCGCCCTGATGCCACGTCGTGAGCCCCCTTTGCTGTGTGTGCAGCACGTCGGCGTGGGGGGACTGTACCGCTTAGGGTTTATGACGTCCTGCCCTTGAGAAACTTCTGGTGACACTTCTGAGGGTCCCAGAGAGATGAAGCCAGAGGATTCTGGAAAGCCAGGCAGAAGTCAGGCGGGCACAGGAAGGTGAGCCATCGCCTGACGCAGCACGGCCAGGGAGCGTCACTGCCCGGGTGGAGCCCAGGGCACTTAGCCTGTCGTACACCCTGCAGACATAAGATGGTTTTTCACAAGTCTTCTACATTTCAGGACAGAGGTGTTATTTTTTCATTGCATTAGGTAGAGACGAGTGATGATGTGTTTCAGACGTCACTGTCAGCACCTCAGGTGGAGAGCCTGGAAGTCCTGTGTTTTCAGGTTTGCGGTGCGTCGGGCGCTCCAAGGAGGCTCGTCGCTGTCATAGTAAGCGGCTACCTGATCTCTAGGAAAGTTATTTCACGCTGGCTCCTGGCCGGGCTATCAGGAACCTGCCCCCTTGGCCTTCTTACTAGAAATGTGTCTGCTACATTGGATAATAAATGTGGAGGACAGAACGGAGATGCGTCCGTGTAGGCTTGGCTTCTGGTGCAGGTGACCGGAGGGACATTCCATACAAAGGAAACTGACTTCATCGGACTTGTTTCTGGGATTCCCAAACACTCTGAAGTCCTGCGCAGGTAGGCGCTGTGTACAGTGTCCCTGTGCACAGAGCCAGTCCATGGTCAAGTCCAGTCTCGCTGAAACGTGATTCAGTGGTGCTGGTCTGGGTGTCGATGGTGCCCATTGGAACGAAGCTGGCAAGCCAAGGCGGTGCGGTTGCCTGGCAGAAAAGAGAAATGATGGTTTACACTTCACTTGATGAGGTGCCACGTGTGACCTGACTCACAGCGCTGATGCTCGTCACGAGAGAGACACAGTTAGCAGACGTCATCGGCGGGAGTTATTTTAAACGGAGTCGTGTCTTTATTTTGATTAAGGTGCCTGCTGTTGAGTTGTAGTAATTAAATTTCATGTTTATCTGTGGAAGTTAAATGTTTTCTTTCTAGTATGGCGTCAGACTCACTAAACAGTTTCAAAGTCAAAGAAATAGACCTAAAAAACACCTGACAAGTCCTTTATACATCTATTCTTAGACCTGAAATTATTACATATATAAATATAAATATTCTGTTTCCAGATACTAATTTCATCTTTGGCTAAAAGCTGTCCCAAAGATTTATGGCATGTGAGCAAGGGTTTGTTAGGGTTAGACATTTTATTTTATTATCATTGCCTTGGAAGCCAATTGAATTACATATTTACATTTTCCGAAGTGGAATTGTATCATCTCGATTTAATTAATCACTGGCAGGACTGTCTGCTGGAATCATTAGATTTTTCCGAATGTTTGTATGGGGCAGCTCTCCAGTTAGGGCTTGTGCACCTTATCCGTTAGCTGCTTCACAGCAGGTCGCCGCCGGGACTGTGTACGCGCGTGGGCACTGTACAGCGTGCTTGTTAGAGTCAGGGTTACGTGCCCCTCGCGTTTTCGAGCCTGTGTTTCCCCCCTCTGTTGCCCCTTGCTTCTGAGTAGAAACAGACCCAATAACTGCCCAGTGACACTGGTGGCATCAGTACCAGTGAGCCCCAGGCTTCAGGTGTAGCAAGTTACACTAAACACAGGATTGAATTGGGAGCTGCAGGCACAGGGTTTGTAAGTTACTGCATGTCACTAGCATGAGGTCTACTTTCTGCAAGTGACTCGTGTGACATTGACTCTGTCACAGCTAAGGCTTCACCAAGTAGGTGGCACTCATATGTATCTACAAGATCTTAACATAGCGAATACACCAGACATGCCTTCCTGCCTTTGGATGGAAGCTGTGGGCACCTGGAGCCAAACGTGATTCCAAGGTGGCTGCATTTCAGCTGCGTTGGCAGACTTGCCAGGAGGACCCTGCTAGAATGACCTGGCCGAGAGGGAGGGAACCCACTGAGGACGGTACGTGACCGAAGCCTGTCTTCCAAACTGGCAAAGGCACTGTAAGCCTGAAAGGACCTTGACTTTAGACTAAAAGCAATTCATTGAAGCAGTTGGTGCATCAGTGAGAGGAGTGCCATCAGACCCCTCAGTTGGTGTGCGGGTGTGGGGCGAGGTCACAAGTGTTAATACCTAGGAAATGCACGAAGCTTCCCAAGGAGAAAACTGGCGATAAAGGAGTATGTCTTCAGACTTCTGAGAATAATGGCAATTTTTTGTAAACTGCAATCTAAGACTGAAACACAGAGCTGGGAACCGCATAATGAGTTCCATCAGCCATTTACGTTGTAGTGCTCCTGGGTCCTTGTCTTCCGTAAGTAGCTCTGGTAATGCGAATTCTCTTAACAGAGTTGAAAACCAATGCAATGTTCAGAGAGGACACATTTTGAATATTCTTAAAGCTATTTTATAAATACTTCCTTAGGAATATCAAGCATTGGTGTTGGATTTCAAATTCTGCACAGTCATGACTTTTATTCCCATTTTAACTGCCTTGCTTTCTAGGAAATCAGTTCCAACATGGGGGGAAAAGTCAGTACATTGAAATATTGCAAAGTCTCCTTTCCTACATCAATTTCGTGTCACTTTACGTTTCATTTGCTAGGAGCGACCCCAGGCTGTGTGGCTCTCTGTGACTCATGTGGTCATGTTTGGCTTGGCATTGCACCCATACCGTTTTCCCGTGTAGGACTTGAACTTTTTATTTAGTTTGGTTTTGCTCTCAATGGAATATTTACCAGTCACATTCAAAAGCTTCACAATAAAGTGAGAGAGAGAGAGAATACGTACCCACCTAAAAAGCAGCCACAGTGTTCAGAGAAAAGGATGCCGCATCTGCCAAACCTTTGAGTGAGCGAGTCCTGCAACCCAGACCTCGCAGCTCTGTATGGGGAAATCTGCACGAGCATAATATCGCTTTATCGATGTCACCGCAAAAATATTTGGTGTCTAGCTAGAACATGCACAACTATTTTTAAACCTCAGGTTCCTAGTATTTTCCTCTGCAGGGGCGATATGAGAACCAAGGTTTGGGATCTTGAATTTATTAAAAATTCTCTAATTTTAAAAAAAAAGATCAATGCATTAAGATATTACTTGTGACATTAAAAGTTAATTTTGAAATAATGTCTTAAAATGATTTCTTATACCAGATGTTCCAAAATTCCCAAAAGAAAAAATCGAGCCCCTGGAAGTGGAGGAGGGAGACCCCATCGTCCTCCCTTGCAACCCCCCCACAGGCCTTCCACCTTTACACATTTACTGGATGAATATCGGTAAGTACGCTCTGTTTTGATTTCAAGCGTCATGTCAGGTAACCTAATGGAACCAAAGATGAAAAATAATATGAGGTTATCGATGTGGAATCCAATAGATTTTTAAAACTATACCCACCCGTGTCTGCTCCAAGTTTTAAATATACACTTAAGGGTGTACATGAAAACACTAGAAAACCAATTAAGAGATAACTATATCTTAATTTTGTCACACGTGAAAAGAGCGGAGGCCATTGATAGCATAACGCACGTCTGTGAAGAAAATGTTTCCTGAGTTCCAAACCGCTTACTTCGCTTTGGGATAGTGTCCGCATCACAGTGCAGTGTGGTGTGTGTCTGTGTCACTAGCGTTAGATTCTGTTTGGTAACGTGGCACCCACTGCATACAGTGACGCACAGAGAAGTTGGTATTAACATGTTTCATTTGCCAAAACGTTCACTAGCTCTTGAGCTGAAACCCAGCTTGTTGTCAAGTCCACTCTGGCGTGAGCCTTAGCAGTGCTCCCTAAGTGTGCCCCCCGATGGCCCCCGGAGGACAACGGGAACCTTAGTTTAGGACAGTGCTTGGAAGACAGCAAAGGGAGTCAGTTACTCTTGCCAGCAGCCAAGCACTCTGGACTCATCACCCTACAGCTTTCCAGGCTGCATCCGGGAAAGAGAGACTAATACCTCAGAGACAATATTTGGGGAGCTCTGTTTATAAGAAATAGCCTAAGAAAGTGGAAGTTCTAAGTAGGCCATTATCTGAATTGGGCCAGTTTTCCGAGAAGCCAGTGCAGAGTGCAGAGTGGCGCGGAGGCTGGAGGCCCAGGGCAGCCGGAGGGCGCGGAGCTGTCACCACCGGGGACGTCTTCCGGGCGGTGGTGAGAACCGTGCTCCCAGGGGTTCGCCGTGGTCTTTGGTTTCTCACCTTTGGCCCACTCACTGCTCCTATAGCAAGACCAGACTTGAGAGGCCTCGGAAGAAGGGACATGAAAAATGAAATAAAGTGATGTAAAAGGGAAGCTGTGAAAGGGAGATGAGACACAGTCGGGGCCAGTTGCCTATTTTCACGGCGCGGGTTTTCTTTCCAGAGTTAGAGCACATCGAACAGGACGAGCGAGTGTACATGAGCCAAGAAGGAGACCTGTACTTCGCCAACGTGGAAGAGAGAGACAGTCGCAGCGACTATTGCTGCTTCGCCGCCTTCCCGAGGCTGCGGACCATCGTGCAGAAGATGCCCATGAAGCTGACGGTCAACAGCTGTAAGTCCAGAGGAGGTGCAGTCCCGTCTGAGGGCTGAACAAATGCAGTCTTGTCTCTCATTTCATGGGGCCAGAGCCGGCGGAAGCTGGGATGATATTTTCCACCCTTGTGTAGTTCAACTCCAGCGCCCTCCCCCAGAGGAGAGATGTCTGCCGCTGCCGATCGCAGGCATCTGCCCATCACAGCCTGCGTACTCACAGGTCACATGAGTCGAGTGCATTTCATTTGAAGTCTGCAGATCTGGCCATTTTCAGTGGGCGAAATGCACAACGATATTCCAGGGTTTCCCAAGCCAGCCTCAGGCTTCCATTCACCGGGGTCCTCGAGAAGCCAGCAGGCTGGAAATGGGGGAGAAAAATCACAGTCAAAAATAAAAAGAAGCAATAGCACAGTTTGTATCCCATCAAGCTTTGTTGTCTTTTCCCAAAAGACAAAACTATTTGAATTGCTTCTCTCCCCACTCGATTCTGCAGGGGCCAGGCCGGGTTCCCAAGCGGGGAACCGTCAGGGGGAGAAAGGACCCTGAGATTCAAGGGCAGACATGACCGGCTCTGGCAGAGGTGAACGTGGCATTACCGTCCCACTGTCCAAGCTGGCATGTGGTGTTGCCATTGTGCGTGTGCCACCTGAGCCAGGTCCACTCCAGCCTCGCTGGCACCTCCATGGGGCTGTGATTCCTCCGTCTCCAATTGGACCCATCTGTGCTAGTTCAAGTTTAAGTAGTTTTCGCCCGCATCCCCAGAGACGGTGTTCTAGTGAAGCACAGTTATGCCTCTTTTTGTAATTTTTCTGAGAAGACTGTGGCTTTTCATTCTTTAATGGTATCAGCATCTATCATTTCTTTGTGAGTTTTTTCCTTCCATTTGTTTATTTCAGTAAAGCATGCTAATGACTCGAGTTCATCCACAGACATTGATTTCAAGGGTAAGTTGATCACATGTAGAGCGTTGGCATTTGTTTTCATTTTTAGTAGCTCATTGCCATCTCAAAACTTGAATTTTTCTTTTAACACCTTTGTAAGTTTATTAAAATACTAATATTCCTGTCACGGAAAATTCCTTAGCCTAGAGGACTGTATTACCCCTTCCCCCCTAAATATATGCAAAGTAGTGATTTTTATAAATGCATAACTATTTAAATGTAGCTATAGATTTATATATAATACAACTAACATATTCAAACACACACAAACATATAACTGTATATTTTAAATGAAGTAATTATTTTGGGTCTCCCAAAATGTCTCTCATTGTCCATAGACATTTTGGATGATAGTTGTGACATGCAGAAAGGGGAAAAAAATGGTTGCGTGTCAACAGAAGCAGAGAAAACATTGGGTTTAAGAAAGTTAAAAGGTCAGTTTTCTTGCAAGACTTCTCAGAACACTTAAAAAAGAAGTGTCCATTGTAACTCTCTGAGAAAGAATACAGTTTAGAGCATTTTCCAAACTCATTGTCTAGAAAATAGTTTCTATTTTTTCCACGGAACGTCTGGCACAGCTGGTGTTCTATGGACAAGACTTGAATACATACACCTGAGGTGTGTGTACAGTAAGCTCATTGTCCATAACGAGAAAAACCATTTACGTGAGTGCAGCACGTCTTCTTTGTCGTGTGGACCAGCGGCCTCGCTTCCACGTGTAATTCACTGGCAGCGTCAGCAAGGCCGAGTGGGGCCCCGCTCAGCACCCCCAGGGTGCAGGCAGGCCAATGAAGTACCTAACATTGTTTTCTTTGATGTCAGTAACGCAAACACAAGTGTTGTCTTTATAGCACTCAATAAAAATAATCATTTAAAATTTAATTATATTTATGTAATATATTAATATTATTTACATGTACCATATTGATATAATATGGGATGTTAATTATATCACATAATTATAGTTTAATTAGATTATACATACAGTAGTACCTGGTCACCGATTCCTTCTCGATCAGCGCGCTCCTGGAAAGCAGCCAGCCTGCCATCCCTTTACTGACAGCCGGGCGTCAGCTCTCTCTGTCCACATCAGGTCACACCACCTTGACACCGAGTGGGAGAGAATGCCTTTTAGCATCTGGACATTAGCAGTTGCGCTGACAGGGGGGCGTCCTTATTCTCCGCTGTCTCTGAGACGGGCCGTGTGGCGCTGACGGGTCTCTCCGACGGACACCGTTCCCTCTGAGCCTGGGAGCCTGGGACCCAGAGCACCATCCCCTCAACAGTCTGATACGGTCACTTCCCAAAGCAGGGCCTGTGCGTGCAGGGCCCAGGAAGCTGTGTTGTGACAGGGACCCTGTCCGGTACTTAGGAGCCTTAAAGGAGAGACAGACGCACACACAGCCCCAGGCAGGACGGGCTAGGGCTAAGGCAGAGAACGTAAAACCCTACACTGTCAGTTACCTGAAGCCCTTTCATCAGGAAACACATTCTCTTGGACCGTGTTTGCCCTTCTGAATTTGAAGATTTGGTAATCGAAAGCTTCATAAACCTTGGCACTACACCTTTTAACACGTGTGAGAGACAGCCCATGCTGCATGGGTAAGAGTAGAGTCTATTTAAATGGAAATACATTCAAATATGTGAAATGTGTCTGTGTGTCTCTCTGTATGTAAATATATGCATAGGTCCCTGCCTTTAAGATGTCTTAAGACAGATTTAGTACCACAAGCCTTTAAGCCTCTTAGATTGTGGAAAAACATGAGATTTTTCTTTTCCGTTTAGCAAACTCGATCAAGCAGAGAAAACCCCGGCTGCTGCTGCCTCCTGTGGACAGAGGGCCCGAGTCCTCGGTCACCATCCTCAGAGGGGACACCCTGCTGCTCGAGTGCTTTGCGGAAGGCATGTGAGTACTTCCCTCCGGCTCGGAGAGAACGGGCGGTCAGTTAGCGCCTGCACACTCGCTTGTCAGTGATTTCCTTAAAAAAGATCCCGTTACTTCTTTTCAGGAGGAAGTAATTAGCACTTGACGGTACAGATTTCAGGCGGCGGCTGAGATGGATTTATAATTAGATCGCTCTGTCAGTTTGTGATAGTGTGAATGGAGGTGACAATGACAACATCCTCCTTAGCTCAGTCAGTCGGGGTGCCATCCTTGAGCACAGGCTGGAAGCAGTCCGCCCGCTCCTCCTGGCACCGTGTCCCCGCGTCTCTGCTGTAATATCTCGTCCCACACCTGCTTGTCCTGCTGCGAGTTCCACTCCCTTCTCAGGCCCCAAGGAGCCTGTTTATCTGTCATTCCACCCTGCTGCCCGTCACATGCAAGGGCGTCATGCCACACGGTGTCAAAAGCCTAAGGAGCCTCCGCTTGGTGACGTCCTGATCGGTGCATTTGCTGAGTAACTGTCGGCAGTCCGTCTGATTGAATGGTTGGTCCTGCAGGGCTGCCTTAACCGACCCCCATCTCTCCGTGCTTTCCGCCACAGCCCAGCCCTCCCTGGCAAATACCGTGGGGAGCGCACCCCACACCCCTGTGCCCGACTTCATACAATCAGTCTGGAAGCTCAGGGCTCCCACCAGCTGGGCGCCTGCTTAGTGGACCAGGATGCGACATTTTAAAAGTCGTGTTCATTCATAATTGAGCATATATTCAGAACGAGTGGCTTTAAATTGGATTATGAGGAGAAGGAGCAGATTTTAATGGCTTTCCCACCCCTCAGCTTTGTCAATTTCTCTTTCCATCCAGCAAAAACACCCAGAGTGCTTATATGTCGTAAATGTTCAAGGGTGCCGACGTACGTTAGCTCAGCGTGCCGCAACCATGACCTGACCTCGGGAACCGTGTCTGTTTCCCATGACAAGTGGGAGCCGCAGGTTCCGGCAGACTCAGGACAGCAGCCCCGGTGGGCTTCCCCGTGTGCGTTGGCAGTGGCGGAAGCCACATTCTTTCAGGACTCGCCACTGTTCTCGTTGACTTTTTGGGCAGGGCGAACGTTTCAGTAATTCTTGTTTCTTAACTCGCACAAATACCACAATTTGCCTCTAGGGCTGGCTGGCAGCTGCGTGGGTTGTCTTCAAAATAATAGAAAAGTTCTCATGTGCTTTAGAAACTGTAACGTCATGAAGCAATGTATAAAAAGAGTGGACATGAACACATGTCGTCCTCGGACACGAGACTCCTGCATTGTCAGCAGAGGTGTCACCTGAACTGGTCCTCAGTCTGGGTCTGCATGGGGACCCCTGTCTCCCCTGGTCCTCTTTCAGATGAAGGGGACACCCTGTAACATCTTTAGAGTACTTTAATTTTTTTTCTCAGAAGTTTTTAAACCACAAACCTGCAGTAACAAAAATAATTATACTGAGACACTGTCCCTTTCACACCGTGTCAGGAGGTGCCTTGCACGTTACATGCATTAGCTCATCTTGTCCTCGCACATGTCATGGCAGGACTGTCCCCATGGGCGGGTTACGGGCGGGGATCCCAGACACTTGAAGTCACTTCAAGCTCAGAGCGCTGTGGAGCTGGAATCCCCTCCTTCTGTCTCCAGAACCCTCAGCTACCTCAAAATTTAACTTACGCTGGCATATTTCAAACAGAGGAATCGTTCTGTTCATGTAGGGGTGAGGGGCGAAGGTTGGCATTGTCTCTGAACCTGAAGAATATTCCAGTCAGAGGTGAGTAACAGTGAAACCGCTGACATGTTTTATTGAAACAGGAAAACTTTCCCAGGAAAATCGGGGTCCAGGAGTTTACCTTCTAGAGATTCCGTGAGGAGGGCGGACATTGCAAGTACTAAAAATGGCGTGGTGCCTCTCAAGCAAGAGGGAAGGCTCGCCCCCCAAAGCAGTGAGTGGGACACGCACACCCAGGGCCACTCACACCCACACTCACACACACTCACACACCCACACACACACTCTCACACCCACACTCACACCCACACTCACACCCACACCCACTCACATACTCACACCCACTCCCACACCCCCACACACACAACCACACACCCATACACACACTCACACCCACACTCACACCCACATTCACACCCACTCACACCCACACCCACATCTGTGCGCAGTTCCTTGGGACCAAAGGGACAGGGCAGCTTCCTCCACTGCCTGTTGGGCCTGTGTTCTCTGTTTTGTAAATTCATGAGTTGA
>NW_017731591.1:1023478-1031906 GCF_001890085.2 Hipposideros armiger
TATTTCCCCATGTATAAGACGCACCATTTTTCGAAAAATTTGGGGTCTAAAAACTGGGTGTGTCTTATACAGTGGTTGTATGAGCGCAAAAAACAAGCGCGAAAAAAGCGGAAAATGCAAATTAAAAAAATCTACAACCACTGTATAAGACACACCCAGTTTTTAGACCCCAAATTTTTTTTAAAAGGGTGTGTCTTATACAAGGGGAAATACAGTAGTTAATAATGTAAATATTTTGTAGGGTGTCAGGTGGTCACATGTCTTGCTAGGGAGACCACTTCATGGATGGGGAAGAGGCTTGATCACCGCGCTGTACACCTGAAGCTGATGTTGTATAATGTATGTCAACTATAAGTGAATATATATATATATAGTCACAGGACATGGAGTAGAGTGTGGGAGTGGAGTCAAGGGAATTGTAATAGATATGTATGATATCAGGATGGGGGGGCAGTGGATGGGAGAGGGGGTTGTCACTTTGAACGGTAAAAAGTATAACTATTGCACTGTGGTGTACACCTGAAACTAATTAAAAAGTGTTTATTTCACAATAAAAAATCCAAAAAGCTAAAAAAAAAAAAAAAAGATCAGCCATCAATGTTTCCACATAATTTTGAAATCACAAGACTCCCTGAGGGTCCCGGTCTCCGCTGGTCTGGGTTCCTTGAGGTGGGATTTTCTGAACCCAGCTGGCTGGCTTCCCCTCTCCTGGTTCCGTTGAGGTGGAGAGGTGGCCCTCCTGGTGAGTAGTGACAGGAGAGCAGCTTGATTTTTGTTTCCTCTTTGCCTGTTTGTTTGTTTCCGTTGGGTGTCTGTCTTTCTAAGCAGGGGAGGTATAGCTCACCTCTCCTTTCCTCGTCCAGCGCTGAGAGCCCCTGGGAGCCAGGTGTGTGCACAGAGCCTGTGCCCTAGAACGGCCGTCCCTGGCCTCTGGGGGCCACGTTCTCCAGGGTCAGCTTCACTAGGACGAAAGGGGGCTCAGGGCTTCCCCCCAGCTTACTGCTGGGTCTTCCTTTATCATGTTTTTCAGTCATACAGGGAAGAAGGCATTCTTTCTGGCCCCTCCAAGCCACCCAAGGGAGATTCACACTTGAAACACATGTTATAATATCTCCACGCAGCCCGTTACCCATCCTTCATCTGAGCACCCCCTTCGGCCCTTATAGGGGGTGAGACCTCTTACTAGAAGGAACAGGTGCTGAGGGGCAGACCTGCTCCAGCCCCGACCTCACGCTGGCGGTGGGCAGCTCTGTGCCCCGGGGAGGCGGTGCTACTCGGGGGAACTCGGGCAGAGGGGACAGTGACACGGTGAGGGGTGTGCGTGGGGGTTCTTTACATTCCAGCTTGTGCTTTCAAATGTTTGTATCATTTATCTATTGTTTTCCAGACCAACTCCACAGGTTGATTGGGAAAAAGTAGATGGTGATCTACCAAAGGGCAGAGAAACGAAAGAAAGTTATGGCAAGACTTTGAAGATCGAGAATGTCTCCTTCCAGGACAAAGGGGTTTACCGGTGCACAGCCACCAACCTCCAGGGATGGGCCACTCATGACTTCCATGTCACAGTAGAAGGTACAGACCCATCCCACGTTGACTGATTTTTCTGCTGTTTAAAAAGCGTGCGTCCATACGTGCAGTGGACTAACACCACTAAAGCGTACGTGCTAAGACAGGAACACCGTTGCCACGTTTAACTGCAGAGTGGGCACTGGTTTGGATCACACTTCAGTTAACCCCTTTGTCATTTACCCCACAGAACCGCATGGAAGGGACAGATGACACAGAGATCTCGTGCTAGGGATTTAGCACTGGCGACTTTCCACTATTTGTTAAGTAGTCATCAGCGTAGTTCCCTCTATCGTGCTGTGAGAGGTATCTTTGTTGTAACACACATGACACTGCGTAATGGCAAGTCTTAAAGGAAGTGACGTTTGCGATGGAGGAAAGCGTGCGCTGTCTCCCAGCCTGTCATTTCCAGCCGTGTCCTCCGTGAATTTATGTCACTTCCTGTGCCTCAGTGTCCTCACCAGGGAAATGAGCGAGTCAGACATATGTTGCCTTAGCTCTTGCCTGGGTATGTTTTCTGTTTGGTTTGGTTTTTTGTCCGTATCTTGTGTTGATGATATTCAACTGTGGGGTAAGAATAGACTCTATGGTAGAAACATTAATTTTGAGGTTTGGCTGTTGTTTGGGGGTTATAGAAATAAGTAGACAATGAGGCACCCTTTCAGGGGGGGCTACCACAGGCCAGTACTGGGCACGCCTGCCTGGCTAAGGTCCCCATCCAGGGAAGTGATGGACTCAGACTGCCCCTGAGGCTCTGATCATACCTCGGTCTCCTGCCCCAGGTGTGGATGGTGTGGATTAGGTTAAAGGGATGATCACTGCAGGTGGTCCTTCTGCCTAAAAGGTGGAGGAAGATGTCCCCTTTCGGGTCCCATTCAGGGACTGGCGCTGTAGGGTTTCTATTTACACTCCAATGACACTGCCCCTGAAAGCCTCGGTTTGCACACGGAGCACCACTGCTTTCAATAATGGAAGACTGTGAAGCCTCGGACACACATTCCCCGCACAAGCAAACGTTAATGGTGACTGTTTCAGTTGCGCTGCTGTTAGAAATAACACTGTTCCCGGGACCCCTCCCACAACGTGTGGGGTGAGCTAAATTAGGAAGAACTGAAAACCAAAGATGGGAAAATCCTTTTCCTCCGTTCAACAGAAGCAAACGAAACCAAGTAGGAGAAAGCCCAGAGTTCTCCATGAGCAGCAGCATCTGCCAACAGGGGTGTGTTCCTNTCAGCTCCTTCAGTAACGGGTCGTGAACATCAGAATGCACTTGTGGGATTGGAGGCCAGCTCATGAGATGTGGCCTGAGAGGGTCACGGTGTGACCAAGGGCCACCAGGCGCAAAGTCTATGTGCCTTAAATATGGCCTCTAAGACTAGGACTGTGCGTTCTGAAACAATCACGGGAAAACGGACGTTTGTCACGACGGCCATGGCACCAATGTTTGAGCTCTGAGTTGTGGACACTGCTGATTTACTTTCTTTTATTTTCCACGACCATATATATATATAGATAGATAGATAGATAGATAGATAGATAGATATAGATAGATATTCAATTATAGTTGACAACTCTTGATTTATTTTTAAAATACCATGACACCTCATTTAACAAGAATTCAGCAAGCGTACACTGAGTGCCTACTGTATACATCCCCTGTAGGCCCTGGGGTACTCCAGGGGGAGCCACTCAGGCCTAGGCCCCCCCCTCCCGGGCTTGCGTCCAGGGTCCCCCACCTTCCTGGGGACCGGCACCCGTTCCCGGGCTCCATCATCACCGACTCCGTAATAACAGACGTGGTAAAAGACAATCGGCAGCTCCCCCTTTTCTCTTTCTGCTGCTTTGGTCACATGTCCAGAAGCAGGAGAAGGAGAAATTGTACCGATGTCAACACCTGGAAGCATTCGCTCGCTCACACTCGCCTTTCTCCCTGAGCCCGGGAAGCAGTGATGGAAAGCACTAAGCTGTTAATTCGTATTTCCACCCAAAGTTTGCCAGCTGCCCAGGCCTGTGAGGAAGGCGGACGGGAGTGATGTGTGATGTCGGGAAACTGCAGCATGACGAGCATTGCGTGAGACTTTGACTGATGCTGACACCTGTGGGTGACCCCACGGCAGGCGCTGGGTCACTGCGTGAGCTGTGCTCTGTGGCTCTAACTGGGATCTTTGTTTGGTAAAAACAGATGCTACAAAANAGCCCCGGTGGGCTTCCCCGTGTGCGTTGGCAGTGGCGGAAGCCACATTCTTTCAGGACTTGCCACTGTTCTCGTTGACTTTTTGGGCAGGGCGAACGTTTCAGTAATTCTTGTTTCTTAACTTGCACAAATACCACAATTTGCCTCTAGGGCTGGCTGGCAGCTGCGTGGGTTGTCTTCAAAATAATAGAAAAGTTCTCATGTGCTTTAGAAACTGTAACGTCATGAAGCAATGTATAAAAAGAGTGGACATGAACACATGTCGTCCTCGGACACGAGACTCCTGCATTGTCAGCAGAGGTGTCACCTGAACTGGTCCTCAGTCTGGGTCTGCATGGGGACCCCTGTCTCCCCTGGTCCTCTTTCAGATGAAGGGGACACCCTGTAACATCTTTAGAGTACTTTAATTTTTTTTCTCAGAAGTTTTTAAACCACAAACCTGCAGTAACAAAAATAATTATACTGAGACACTGTCCCTTTCACACCGTGTCAGGAGGTGCCTTGCACGTTACATGCATTAGCTCATCTTGTCCTCGCACATGTCATGGCAGGACTGTCCCCATGGGCGGGTTACGGGCGGGGATCCCAGACACTTGAAGTCACTTCAAGCTCAGAGCGCTGTGGAGCTGGAATCCCCTCCTTCTGTCTCCAGAACCCTCAGCTACCTCAAAATTTAACTTACGCTGGCATATTTCAAACAGAGGAATCGTTCTGTTCATGTAGGGGTGAGGGGCGAAGGTTGGCATTGTCTCTGAACCTGAAGAATATTCCAGTCAGAGGTGAGTAACAGTGAAACCGCTGACATGTTTTATTGAAACAGGAAAACTTTCCCAGGAAAATCGGGGTCCAGGAGTTTACCTTCTAGAGATTCCGTGAGGAGGGCGGACATTGCAAGTACTAAAAATGGCGTGGTGCCTCTCAAGCAAGAGGGAAGGCTCGCCCCCCAAAGCAGTGAGTGGGACACGCACACCCAGGGCCACTCACACCCACACTCACACACACTCACACACCCACACACACACTCTCACACCCACACTCACACCCACACTCACACCCACACCCACTCACATACTCACACCCACTCCCACACCCACACACACACAACCACACACCCATACACACACTCACACCCACACTCACACCCACATTCACACCCACTCACACCCACACCCACATCTGTGCGCAGTTCCTTGGGACCAAAGGGACAGGGCAGCTTCCTCCACTGCCTGTTGGGCCTGTGTTCTCTGTTTTGTAAATTCATGAGTTGAAGCGAAGTTTGATTCTCGGTCAGGAGACTGCATTGTCAGCACAGGCTGTGTAGGAATGGAAGCTGGCTAGACAAGGACCTGCACGAAAATTTGAGATTTTGAGATAATGTATGAATGTAAAAATGGATCAAGCAATGTATTTTCCCCGAAAACTTCGTTGCTCAGATACTGTTAGTAAATGTTCCTTATGTTAAAAAAGAGAGAGAGAGAGAGAAAGGGAAAATGTGGCATGAAGATAGCTGGACGTTCTTGCAATGGTACGGACATGTTCCTGGATAAATTATGTCTCATGTGCATCTGATACTTTAATACTCATTCTGTTCTTCCAAGGGTAGGTATTAGAGGATTAGGCTGATTTTCAAGGACTGGGGGAAAAAAAAATGATGCAGAAAGTGAGACGCTTGCAC
Organism: Hipposideros armiger; assembly: GCF_001890085.2. NCBI lineage: Eukaryota > Metazoa > Chordata > Mammalia > Chiroptera > Hipposideridae > Hipposideros > Hipposideros armiger. The sequence goes on from NW_017731591.1 coordinate 1,028,914, forward strand.
TAGTAAAGCATGGACTCGTGAAAACCTCCTGGTTGGGAGGCGCCGTGGTCCAGAGCGGCCGGGACTTGGCAAACGGCTGCTTTGACAGAAGGCATGAAGAGCTTGAGCAGTTGGGAGGCGTGGGCGCCATCCTGTTAGGTGCTGTGTGAGGAAGCCCACAGCTAATCCCCCCCAGCTGCCCTGTGAGCAGAGCGAGCCGCGGGCTGTGAGCCTCAGACAGTAAAGGCTGTGGCTCTAGGTTGGAAGGCAGGTAGGTATCTGCTTTGAGAGGAGGGAAGTGGCAAAAAAGAATTGTAACTGAGAAAAAAATTATAATTTATAAATGTGTGTAAAGTAAAGGGCCTTCAGCCTCCCCTCCAATATTCTTTTGCATCATTGAATTATTTTAACCATTGCCTATCAATATAAGTAATTCGGGATAATTAAAACAAACAATATGAGACAACTGTCCAGTTATTAACCAGCAACTAATTAATGAGCTACATACACATATTCCGAGAATATACAGCTAGGAAGGAAAAGGGGATGAAAGAAGCATGAATGCAGTGGCACATGGTGATAACAGGAACGCGTTTGGAGTCAGACGGCTTTAAGTTCTAATGTGTCGTTTATTACCCCAGTGACCGTAAGCAAATTAATTAACTTCGTGGCGCTTCAGAATCCTTCCTGCTAAAATCATGGTCGCAATGCCCATCTTTAGAACGCACTCAATAACTTAACAGTATCAGTAAGAAGAAGAATATAGTGAGGAAGGAAAAGCAGCGTCAACACAAATAGCAAAGCTGAGTTTCTCCCACTCAGTCATAGAGCCCCACCCGAGAGGGGAAATACTGTAAAAACCACCAGTTCAGATCAGCCATCGCTATCATCAATAAATCAACAAACAACAAGTGCTGGTGAGGCTGTGGAGAAAAGGGAACCCTGGTGCACTGTTGGTGGGACTGCAGATTGGTGCAGCCATTATGGAAATCAGTATAGAGATATCTCAAAAAACTNAGGGCAGCGCTCAAGGTCAAACTCACAAGTACACTGAATCTTTCACACACAAAACACGGACAAAATCAAAGCACTTTCCCCCTTACACTTGGGCGTTAGCCTTCATACTAAAATTAGACTTTGAGAAATGGACTGTACTTTTCTAACCCAAGACTCTGCACCATAACATGCAGCTCTTTTCTCGTTGCATCGTTGCAGCTGGGCGTGGGGCGTTGTCATGTGCACATGTTGTTTCTTACATGAAAGTTTCACTGTGATTTTCAAACAGATGTCCATCCACTGATACAAACCGAGGACGGCGAGGCCTACGCGGCGGTGGTGGGGGCCAGCGCCTTCCTCCACTGCGAGTTCTTCGCGTCCCCCAAGGCGGTCGTGACCTGGTAAGCCAGACAGGGGTTCCCCAGAGCACGCAGCTGTAGAAGCATCCTTCGTTTCCTGACCATCGTCTGGCGGGCTGCACTGTTCCCATGTCATACGTGAACCCCGTGCCTCCGAGAAATGAGGTCACAGACTTGGTCACCTCCCTCTCCTGGAAGCGATGACCGGATCTCTTGGGGATTCTCAGGCGGGGAAAGTGGAAAGCCGCCTGTGCTTGCAAAGGAAAGCAAAGAATTGAAATGATCATGAGGATGATTTCATCAGTGGAGCTGGGTTCACCCTGGGTTTATCTAAAGGCGTGTATCTCTTTTTTGTGTTGTTCGGAACAGTGTCTAAATAATTCTCGAAGCCTGCATCTCATTCTGTACACACAGGCTTAAAACTCCAACACGTATTTTGAATTTAATTTGAAGGTACTGATGGTACAGTCAGTCCAAACACACCTCTGTGTGGTCCGCCGTGTGTTACCTCGCTACACACGTGGTCAGCCCGTCCGGAAGTGACTGTGCCACCTGGGCAGGGCCGGGATGGGAGCCAGGCAAGCGAGGCAGGGCCCCAGTGCTGGNAAAAAAATGATTTAAATGACATTTTTTATTTTACACATTCATATACTTTGAAGACTTGCCTTTTTGACTAAAAATGGAAATTGAAAAACGTCTTGGGGGAAATAACTGGCACCACTTGACGGGAATTACTACCTGCAGATATTGCACCATTTTCTAGAAATCAAATTACCCAAACCATCCACACTTTAAATCTTTTATTCGCTCCTGACATAGCAATGTACTTAAGGTGACAAAACATGACAGTAATGTTTGCACAGAAGAAAAATGTCTCATTCTGTACTGAACCTACCACTTAGAATTATAACATTGAAGCATTAGGCACAGAAAGATGTAATTTAAATATATCTTTTCCTCCATTGTTTTGAGGGCAAAAATGCCAAACGTTGGTTTTAGGCTTCCTTTTCTCCCCCCTTACCGCCCAAAAAAGAAATCTTTAGGAAATTAAAGTCCTCGTGGGATAGATAGATATGGATATGGCTATACAATGCTGCAAGCCATTAACTAAGACATATTTAAAATAAGGGCTGAGCACTTTAATTTTATTAAAAAATCTCAAAAAAACATATTTTAAAATATCAGCATTTTCAGGTTCCTTGCTGCAGCTCAAAAATAAGCTGTCGCCAGCACCAGTCAACGTACCATCTGCTTGTCCCACCTCCATTTTCTGTAATCGAGCTAGAAATGTGTGCAGCTAAGCACTGATTGTAGTGATTGTAGGTAACTGTTTCTAGCATGGCAGATGTGTTACCCACAGGGACTCCCGTCAGAGTGCAGGCCCGGCCGTGCCTGCCACCTGCTGGCGCGTCCTGGAAGTGCAGGCCTAACGCCTGCGTGTTAAGTGGCTGCTTTGCTCTTGGCTGTGTTTGCAGAGCCCCCTCGCTGGACGGAGAAGCCCCAGAGTGGCGTGTACAGCACGGGGGGCAGTGTCATCCTGTTATGCGAGGCGGAAGGAGAACCCGAGCCCACCATCAGGTGGCGCGTCAACGGCCTGCCGATTGAGAGTAAGTGAGCCCCAGCGGTGACAAGGTGACGAGGAGCGAGGCTGGAGGCCGC
>NW_017731591.1:1040541-1041839 GCF_001890085.2 Hipposideros armiger
TCTCCCGGGGCAGCAGGGGTTCAGCAGGGCCGTCAGGTGATGCCCTGAAGCGATCATTAACTAAAGGTGAAGGTTTGTCCTCAGGGAGCCAGGATGTGTTATTGAAACCATGAGGACAGACAGAATGGCAGTCATCAGGCGCACGGCATGGGGACCCGATTGGGTAGATAAATACACACCAATGACGACCAGTGTGAACCCCAGGGCGACATTGCATGAGGGCCGCTGAGAGGCGTAAGCTTGAGTGCCATCGGCGAGGCGAGCAGCCAGCCCGCCACGCGCCCCGTGGGTTTACGCCTTCTGTATCCACAGGCAGAAGGTGGAAGAAGCGAAGCCTCTGGAAGGCGATCGGTTCCACGTCCATGATAACGGCACCCTGCAGCTCAACACGACCACGGAGGACGACGCCGGCCAGTACTCCTGCTGGGTGGTCAATGCTAAAGGGAGGACGGCCGTCACCGCCAGCCTGGAAGTTCGCAGTGAGTTTAGTTCTTACTCTGCATGGGCTCTTCCGTGGGCTCGCTTTGCCTTCGTTTTCCCGGATGAAACCTGATTTGCATTAGAGCACTTGTTGGCGTTCCTCAGGCCTGTTCGCCCCTCCGAGGCTGTGTTTTGTCTGAAAGACCATCGTAAGAATGAGAGGCCACGCCATTGGTGTGTGCGCGGCTTTACAAGAGGGAGTAGGTGTTCTCGGGGTGACCAGCAGGACCCAGACACGCCCCACTGGGGTATTTCTGTAACTCTATTGTATTTCAATGACCAAGTGGCGTAATGTCAGCCGTAATCAACCCTTAGAGCTGAAAGTTTCACAGACGCACTTAGAAAAGCGCGGCTTCGTAGAGACCGGGCCGTACAGGATGGAGAGGTCTTTAGTCCCGTCCTTGACCCGTAAACTGCTTTGTATTTTTTCTCTCTTCAGAACAAAATCCTGGGAAGTCACTCATAGCCTCTTGGCTTTCACTGACATTTTGATTTCAGTATTGCTCAGAGAATCCTTTTCAGGACAACACACGGTCCAGAAAGATCCTGCAGCCTGTCGAGGGCAGAGGGTGGGGGACACGTCTCCCATGAGGCGTGGGGCTGTGGCCTCCTGCCCACGCTGCTTAGGGGACGGAGCACCCCTTGCTCAGCCGTCTGTTTTCACCAATGTCTGGACACCCTCCCCGCCCTCCCCTCCTGTCTCCTTTCATCCCTTTTTCTTCTCTTCTGCCTCATTTTTGTTTCTAGCTATACCCTGTTATCGGCCACGCCCAGCCGCAGTTTTAAAGCGCACACATCTTCCCCGTGGTGCCGTCTCT
>NW_017731591.1:1044419-1079675 GCF_001890085.2 Hipposideros armiger
GAATCGGTGTTTCCTAAAAGCCCGCACAGCCCCTGAGAGCGGGCAGACGTCAGCTGCCCTCCTTTCGCACCTCGCTGGGCACCCCGCGCCATCGCTGCCCAGGAGGGCGCGTGGACGTCCTTGCCTAGGATGTGGGCTCCTTAGACGAGATGGCCGCGGTGTCACAACGAAGAGCATGGACTCGAGCCCAGCGGCCGGCTTGCAATCCCATTCTGTCCCTGTGACCTGTGACCTTGGCAAGCTGCTGAATTCCTTCCTCTGCGCCTGTTTTACATTTTGCAGATAACATAGTTCGGTTAAAACAAATGTGAAAGGAACTGTCCTCATAAGGTTTCTAGGAGCTGACATACCAAGCGCCTGGAAAGTACTGCGAGCTGAGTGCAGCTTGGCCACTGTGGTTCCTGCACTCGTGTCTCCAGGTGGTCAGTGTCACTTCTGCAACCTGCTTGGCCTCTCCTGCTGGCGTGTGTGTGTGTGTGTGTGTGTGTGTGCGTGTGTGCGTGTGGGGGAGTGTGAGTGAGTGTGCACGGGTGTGAGTGCGTGTGCATGAGTGTGTGTGTGTGCACGTATCTGCCCCGTCTACACAAAGGCCTCTGCCCCAGCCCGGTACCTCATCCCACCTCACCCTCCAATACACGTAACGGTTTGCGCAGAGGCAGCATAGGTGTGACAACCAGCCACCACTGAAGCAAGAGGAGGTTAATTACTGCTCCCTGAGAGGCCATCACTGCAGCAGACAACTTAATTCTTAGGTTAGATCTCAGTGGATTTGTTAGCTGCTTGGATCCCCAAATTCTCCTCACTTGTCACACCTGTGTGATCCGGGGTCTTCCATGTGACCCCTGGGCTACAGCCAAGAAGGGGACGAGAGACCCTCCTTGTGGGTGATGTGCCCTGAGCCCTAAACGCAAAGCAGCTCAGGCCCAGCTTTAGTTTCTGCAGATGCTGGGCTGGCCCTCAGCTGAGCCTCTGCTTGTTAGTAACCTCAGAGGTGGCACAGACGGGGGGCGGGAGAGTAGAGGTCCCCGGACAGGGGAGGCCGGGAGTGGCTGGAACAGGAGCAGGGGTGGGCACACAGCAGGCAGGTCAGCGCCTGGGCGTCCGCTGGGCTTCTCACCTCCTGCTCAGACACTTCTCCTTGTCGTCACGTCGAGGACCAGAAGCTTCTACTTAGAAGAAGGCAGACTTCTGATCAAAAGGCACATAGAGAATACTGAGAACTGAAAATCCCTCCTGTCCCCACCGTGTGTAGGCATGTGACAAGCGTAGGACAAGCGTGGGACCGTTACGCCCACCGGCTGCTCACGTGTCTCTGCCTCCCGTGTGCAAGTCCCTCGTTAGCCTCACGCCGAGCCTATTAGGAAGTCCGAGACGCTCCCAGGAAACTCCTGTGGGTTCCTAGCCTGCAGGCGGCCACNGAGCCTGTAGTTACCCTCGGCCCGCTTGGATAATTGGATAATCTGGGGTAGTCCCCACCTCAGGGTCCTTCACTGTAATCACATCTGTCAAGTCCCTTTTGCCACGTAAGGTGACACATTAACAAGTGGTAGAGATTAGAGAGCGGGCATCGTTTAAAGGCAGTTATTCTGCCCACCGCAGGGACCTTCCGGGAGTAAAATGCCCCCCGACATCAGTGTGTCTCAGTCCCTCCAAGAAGTATGACTGACTGCCACCTCTGTGGCAGCTGCTTTTCAGGCACTGCGGACACGGTGCACAGCATCAGACGCGGTCTGCTCCCAGGAGCTCACAGCCAGGTTTAAAAATATATTCATTTCTGATTCTCAGAGGGGAAAATATGTATAAGGAAAATCTCCTATCGTAATGTGTAATAGTCAATGTTTTTGGCAACCCAAAACTTAGTGTGGTCACTATTTTGCATAATGGAGCACAATAAGGAAAATGGAAATGGGTTGGTTAGTAATCTTGTAATGTCATTTCAACTAAAAGTGCTGGCCCGCAGCCCTCTGCCCTCTGCCTGCCTTCCATCTTCTCCCCTTGCCACACCGCCCTTGGCTGGCTGCAGCCGGAAGGGCTCCTGGATGGTAAGGAGCCTGTAGTTACCCTCGGCCCGCTTGGATAATTGGATAATCTGGGGTAGTCCCCACCTCAGGGTCCTTCACTGTAATCACATCTGTCAAGTCCTTTTGCCACATAAGGTGACACATTAACAAGTGGTAGAGATTAGAGTGCGGGCATCGTTTAAAGGCAGTTATTCTGCCCACCGCAGGGACCTTCTGGGAGTAAAATGCCCCCCGACATAAGTGTGTCTCAGTCCCTCCAAGAAGTATGACTGACTGCTACCTCTGTGACAGCTGCTTTTCAGGCACTGCGGACACGGTGCACAGCATCAGACGCGGTCTGCTCCCCGGAGCTCACAGCCAGGTTTAAAAATATATTCATTTCTGATTCTCAGAGGGGAAAATATGTATAAGGAAAATCTCCTATCGTAATGTGTAATAGTCNTTCTCGCTCCTAATGCAGCCCAACGCTGGAACTCAAACCACAGCACCCTAACTATGGAAACGCACTGCATTTTTAAATCCCATCATATGGATACGCAGGACAGCCAGGCTGTCCCCACCAGCCACGACCATCCTTCCCCGCTGCCCCTAATATGAGGATTGCATATTTAATAATAAAACATTTAAATCTAAAAAATTAATACAGAGAATACATAAGATACATTTCTATATTATATAATAGTCTATTAAACCTATAAGTTAATATCAATATATATAAAGTGTGTTTTAAATATATATATATTAAAATGGCATCTAAAACGTAAATCCGGAAATCAGAATATAACCACAATCACATTTGAACTGATTATTTAAAAATAAATTCCCTCCAACAATCTTTATTTTGAATCATTTAATACTTTTGAATTGTTAGTAAGGGTAACAAGTATTTATACATACTTACATGCCCATACTGATTTTGCCTTTTAAAAGGTCATGAATTCAAACGCAATTCAGTCATTGATGTCCTTAAGAAAGCTTCATTTTCAAATAACAAGTCTATTTCTAAAAAGTTGCAATTAAATCCAAGTGTGATGGAAGTACCTTTTTTAAATTTATTTATAATATAGATATTTAATAGGAATCTAGTAATAAGAAAATAACCTCTGTGTTGTAAGTTTTATGGGTACCAAATGCCCTGTTTTATTTTGTTTTCCATCTAGTGATAAAATCTAATTATCTTGCTTATTGTGTTCTAAATGGTCAGACATTTGCATCTCAGTTTTCAGCAGCATAATATAAATATTTTTTTATTTACAATTATGACAAGATGAGTAAACTTTCAACATATGTAATTTTCATCAGTTACCATATATCTTACGATAATAGATGAAAAAATGGGATTTAACGATGGTGTTTTTTTCTCAGAATTTTTCGTTTTAACCATTCTTTTCTCTTGAGCTCACTTCTCTCTGCAGGTGACAGGTGGGATCAGGTGGCACCTTCAGGCCCTGTTCAGCTCTAACAGTCATAGATCTTAAGGCAGACACCAAAAAATTAATGCAATTTGTAGGATGAGAGGAGAAATAGAAGTCTTGGTTTTTTTATGCATGAAGATTTAGGGAAACGTAATCATGATGTAATAGCCTTTATTTTATTATTTTTATTGAATATAATTGACATGTAATGTATTAGTTTCAAGTGTACAACATAATGATCGTAGATCTTGTGACATGATCACGATATGTCTAGTTACCATCCACCACCACACGTATGCAATTTTTTTTTCTTGTGATGAGATCTTTTAAGATCTACTTTCTAGCAGCCTTCAAAAATACCAGGGGTGCCAAAAAAATGTATACACATGACTTGTATTCATCTTTTGTTATCGTTATGTATTGAGTATTGCACTTTTAATACAGTTTTTTCCTTTCTTAAAAATGTGTTTACACTTTTTTGGCACCCTCTGTATAATACAGTATTGTTAACTATAGTCACTATGACAGCTGTAATCACATTTTCTTCATTTTTACGTGCTCTAAAAGCAATAGTATTAGTTTTCTACGGAAAATATGATAATTTTCATGTTCATGGAACTTTTTTTCTAACTCAAATGTTTAATTTTGTTGTGGTTTCNGCGCACACGTGGAGGACCTCCCTGAAGTGGGTACAGAATGAGAAGGCGGAGGCCATAAGCGTGGAGGGTCCCTTCCTGACAGACCAGGAACTGACGCGATGTGTTCAAGCAGAGGGCCTGAGGGACGGGAGTGGGGGCGCTGAAATGTCCCCACGAGCACTGGCTGCTGCTCACCCAGCAGGGAGCCCCGCGTGGCCGGCGGTGTCAGCAGCAGCCTGAGAAGTACACGTTTCTCTGGTCGTCTGCGCATGCCACACCCCGATGTTGTGCCCAGTGACACACAGCTGCCGTGAACTGGGGACAAAGCCATCGTGCTTAGAGCTGCAGTGAGACGTGACAAGCAGGACTGGGCAGTGTCATCGGCAACTGCTCAGGGTCACTGTGGGGACAAGCCGCTTCGTCTACACTCACGGGGCAGGTCCGGGTTAGATTTCACTGCGGATTCAAGTGGTTTCTGATAGCTCGAACTTCTCAGCACTGTAAAGGAGTTTTACATTAAAAACCTCAATTATGCAAGGGTTCCTCTCCCGTCCTTCCCACGGGATGAGAGTGTTTACTCCAACTGAACACCAACCTGCGGTGAATATATCTCAAAGTTAACGGAACTGTATTAGAAAAACCCGTGTGTGGTTACCTTAACATTACCTAGGGAGGGCAGAAGGTATAATTTATATAAAAATGTTCATGTACTGAACTCGATTAAAAGTTGGCAAAAAACAGAACAAATGACAAAAAGCTACTGTCTGCAGAAAGAAGCTCAGGTCTGCCACCTGCTGTTCAGATAAACCCCACGTGACCCTTCGCAGATACGGACGCGCCTCCTGCTTGGGCTGGAGGCCGAGGGGAAGTGACACTGGCAGGTTGGGGCTCCAGCTCACGCACCCCGGCTCCTAGAACGGGGGGGGGGCCCAGAACTCTGCCTGTGGAAGCAGCAGCCCTCCTGTGCTGTGTGGGGGTTCCCGAAACATCTGTTTGAGTAGGAATTGTTTGACTGGATCGGAGCTGTTAGAAGGCCGGAATGGTCTCCAGACTCACCAGGTGACACGTCCATCCCTGGGCTCGGACTGCACGTGGTTGGATTTGGTCATTAAAGCCAACACCAACAAACCCGGTCCACTTCATGCTATGTGGACGCGGTGGGCGTGAGGAATGCAGTATCCAGTTTCCACTGGTGGCATTCTCCAGGAAAACCTGCCTCACGTGAAGATTTTTTTCCCTCTTCCTTAGATGGCTTTCGCTGGGGAATGTGTATTTTAGAAAGATTACGATCCTCCTGTGTGTGCTGTCTCACCTTCCTCACGTACCGTGCTTCTCCCTGTAGGGTCTCTATCGACGGAGCGAACCTGACCATATCCGCTGTCACTCTGGGGGACCAGGGCACTTACGCCTGCTCAGCGCAGACTGAGCTCGACAGTATCACCAATGTCACCCAAGTGACCGTCCTTGGTGAGTGCGCCCGCTGATGAGACCCCCTTTCCATTGCTGATGAAACCCCATCTTTCTCACACACTTAAGCGCCTGCAAATAACTTACTATTTGAACTTTTCAGTTAGATAGTAACCCCACTTTCGATACTTTCTCCTTTTCGGCCCAAGTTAATGACAACTCCATTCCCTCCCTCCGTGGGTAGCGTCACCAGTAACAGTGGGAGGCAGGTGGTGTCTCGGCCACGACACCTGAAGCTTGCCTGAGTCCCCGAGCGCAGCAGCTGCCCTTCCCGGTGTGCAGAGAAGTGGGGCTCAGGGTGGGGACAGCTGGCATGCAGGGGCCGGGGGGGTCCCTGGGGGTCATGCTCTAAACCAGAGGGAGGGTGGCAGGGCTCTGCAAGGGGACGCCTTTCATGTATTTCTCAAGTGACAATGCTGATTAGAAAGAGTGTGCACCTCTCACTGGGCAGGCAGAGCAGTGTCCCCTGACGTCACCGTGTTTAAGGCCCCTGGGCCATCTGCGGGGTGTCTGTCCAGTCTCCCTCCTGGACTAACCCCCAGCTCTCTGCTCTGGAAACCTGACCCACACGGACAGCATCCGGTCTGCCCACCCCCAAGCTTTGTTCAGCAGGTGGGAGCCCCGGCAGCAGAGGGCGGGAGTGTGCCCCCCATCCCCAGGCTGGCTTTGTCCCAGCATCACCGTCCCGGAGACCCTCCCCACACCGCTCTCTCCAGTGGGATTCTAGTAACGGCTGCCTCCCCCACCCGGATATCCTGCCATGTCTTTAAAAGACGCTTTACTGAAAACTCTGAACTGTCTGAAATTGTGTGACTGATACAGACATTTTTACGGTTTTCTCTTAGAATTCTGCTCAGTCTGTCCCGTAGTTNCATGTATTTCTCAAGTGACGATGCTAATTAGAAAGAGTGTGCACCCCTCACTGGGCAGTCAGAGCAGTGTCCCCTGACGTCACCGTGTTTAAGGCCCCTGGGCCATCTGCGGGGTGTCTGTCCAGTCTCCCTCCTGGACTAACCCCCAGCGCTCTGCTCTGGAAACCTGACCCACACGGACAGCATCCGGTCCGCCCACCCCCAAGCTTTGTTCAGCCCCCCATCCCCAGGCTGGCTTTGTCCCAGCATCACCGTCCCGGAGACCCTCCCCACACCACTCTCTCCAGTGGGATTCTAGTAACGGCTGCCTCCCCCACCCGGATATCCTGCCATGTCTTTAAAAGACACTTTACTGAAAACTCTGAACTGTCTGAAATTGTGTGACTGATACAGACATTTTTACGGTTTTCTCTTAGAATTCTGCTCAGTCTGTCCCGTAGTTTGCTGATATGCCTCAAAAGTGCTTGGTTTTGCCTAAAGTCCTTGCTCAGATGCCTGGATTAATCATTAGCATCAACAGGCTCTGGTTGCTGGGGTGCCTGTGTGGGTGGCGAATGGCGGGGTGTACTGAGGGAAGGGAACTCGGTCTGTCTGGAGGCAGCGGTGAGGGCGAGCGAGCTGGAGCGCTTCCCGGGAGCAAGGCTGCCATGTCTCAGGGGAAACAAGTGACGCCATGTGGGGTTTTCCCTAATAATAATGATAATAATAATAATAATAGTAATAATAGAATGAGGAGGAGGAGGAGGAAGACGAAAGAGAAAAAGCTGTTCCCAGGTGGCAGAAGGTATGGGTTTCCTTCGGCGGAATTGTTCCGTTTGATGAGATGTTTGGCCGCAGGAATTCCGGCTACTTCACAGGATGACAAGCAGACAGGCTCGGGCCTCTAGTAATCACCCCAGTCGTAATTCAGCACATTAAGTAGGTCCAGGTGAAGTGGACTTTCTCCCAGGCGCCCAGTATGGGGACACGGGTGGGACCCGTGGGCGTCGTCTGAGGTCTTCTGAGCAGCAGCGGCCGACGAGCGATGGGGTTCCCGTCACGTGGCACATGCCACCTGAATTTCCCCGTAAAGTGTAATGTTTCAGTCTCTTAATTAGGCTGCCATTTTCCAGAACCATTAAGCTGTGATCATTTTGAATACATACTGGCCATGCTTGTATGTACTGTTTATATATGAAAGAACTACCAGTTATTAGTAGAATAAAGGGAAAATAAAACACACTCTCTGAGATGGCTGCATTTTCTTAACCACTTCTTGGAGTTTACGCTCCAATTTTTTAGGTCAGTCTCAGGCTATAAGAGTCATGTCCCTGTAACTAACAGTAACAAGGGACAGATCCATGCATAGCTTCTAAAAGCCTCTTTTTCCTGGAGAACAATTTTTAAAAGCATATATTTGATCCATTTCAACCCAAACTTTCCAAAGTCCTCAACGTCCTTTAAGACAGCGGTTCTCAACCTTCCTAATGCCGTGCGACCCCTTAATACAGTTCCTCGTGTTGTAGTGACCCCCAACCATAAAATTATGTTTGTTGCTACTCTATCACTGTAATTTTGCTACTGTTATGCATCGTAATGTAAATATCTTTTTGTTTTCCGATGGTCTTAGGCGACCCCTGTGAAAGGGTCGTTCGATCCCCAAAGGGTCGCGACCCACAGGTTTGAGAACCGCTGCTTTAGGAGAATCTTCCTTCTAAGTGTCAGCAGCACCGGGCCATTGTAGCTCCGTAGAATTCTCCGAGAGCGGGTTTTGCTGTGACGTGTGGCAGGCTGCAGGCATGGCTTCAGGGACTTCGAAACGAGGGCGCTTAGTGCGTGCTGGGAGGGTCAGTTCCCTGAGCGCAGGGCCTGGAAACCTGCTGATAACTTTTGATTTAAGGCACCGACACGTTCTAAAAATGAACATGTTCTCTTCTGAATTGAAAACACGTTTTTTTGACAGTATAAATGTTCAGCCGTTGACAGACACCAGGGGTGGGGGTGGGGGGTCAGAGGCTGCTCTCTTGGAGGAGGACGGAGCCGTGGGAAGGCCAACTACGTGACTGTCACTGTCTCCTCGGAGAAGAGACGCATGTCCGCGAGGGCGTGGGAGAATTGCAGCCACATTTTGGAGGAGGAGTCATGAGGGATAAGATGTCTTTTTTCTGTTGCTTTTACTGTAAAGCACCGTAAATGGCCGTGTGCATCAACACTCTTAAAGTCTGTCACCCCCAGCTCAGTCTCCTGGTTTGGGCCGTGACATTTTCCAGGGCCAACCTTACCTCTTCCGGCACAAGCGGCCTCCCTGCTCTTGGTCAGAGCCCAGACCCAGAGACGGGGCCAGAAGGGCCCCCCAAGAATGCCGATGTGTGGCCGGCGCGGCCCTGGAGGCCTGGCGGGTGGTGGCTGTGACCCCCAGCAGGGAACAGATGTGGGGGAGTCCGCGCATGGACCAGAACGCGAGGGCCGAGACGCGTGGACACCGGGGCCAGCGGACGCGGGGGGGGGGTCGCCCCGCGCCTGGCACAAAGGCCATGCCTGGCACTGCGCTCAGCTCCCCTTTCCTGTGACCAGATGTCCCGGACCCACCGAAGCACCTGCGCTTGTCTGAAAAACAGGACCGGAGCGTCCGGCTGACGTGGGACGCGGGGGACAGCCACAACAGCGACATCAGCGGTAGGGGCGCCCTGGGACGGGCGTGTCGCGTGCACCCAGGGGCACGGGCCCCCTGAAGGGCACTGTCGCCGGCGGTGCTTCTTACCCTGTGGCCCTTTCCCGTGGGTGTAAATCTTGGGCTAAGTTGCGTGTCCCCAGCGGGCTCTAGCCGCTTTCCGTGTCTGCTGCCAGAGTACCTGGTGGAGTTCGAAGGCAACAGGGAGGAGCCCGGACGCTGGGAGCAGCTGAGGCGAGTCCAGGGCGCGCAGACCTCGGTCCTGTTACCCTTGGCTCCGTACGTGACCTACCGGTTCAGGGTCGTCGCCGTGAACGAGGTCGGGAGGAGCCGGCCCAGCAGCCCGTCCGAGCGCCATGAGACACCCCCCGCGGGTGAGTGGCTTCTCGGCGGGCTTCTGCCAACACGTGTCATTTGGCCCGTCTTTGAATATCTAAAAAGAAAAACCAAGATTGCTAGAGGGGTCTGGGATGTCAGATCCTTCCCAGTCCAGAGCTTGAAAAATTCTGTAAACTGAGAACTCACAAAATATTCATATTCCACCCGTCTCCTAAGTACTGAATAACTGTCAGTGGGAGGCACACGGCAGACACTACTCCGGGTAACTTCTGATAACTAAATAGCATGTGCAAATCGATACAAAGCAGGTTCTACGTTGAAGTTCAAAATACAGGAGGGAAGTTAAGGATTCAACTTTCTCTGAAATAAAACTTCTGACCCGTTATAGGCATCTTGTTAAATTTTCAGTGTATCTGACATCGTTCATTTTAGGCATCTAGTGTATTATTTTTTTTTTGTAGCTCTATGTCTATCTAAATTCCAAAGACACTTTGCTTAAATCCTGAGAATAATGGTGCTAAAACGTGTTCCCGAGTGGGCACGGCCACCCGTGTACTCACAACATGTATTGCTTCCCAGGGAACGCACACGCCAGGACGTCAGTCCCTTCGGGGACTGAAAAGAAGCAAGTAGAGGTAACAGCTGAATCAGATACTTACATGCTCTGAGTTGAACTTGGAACTAAGCCCCCACTTAGCCCTTTCCAATAAAGTGGACCCATCTGCATATATTCCACGGGCACATTACCTGCTGTTCCCTATTTCTTGTCCCTAAACTTGGCTGTTGATGTTAATACCTGAGGTTTAGTTTTATTAGCTTAGAGACAGTTATTCACAACATAACGTTTCCAACAATAATTATGATGGAAAAAGTAAAACAGGTTTAAAAATATTAAGAGCAGTTTTAAAATTAAGATATATAAAGTAAACCATCTACTCTCCATTGAATAATTATATCAGTCCAAGAACACTACTCCTTTAAATAAAATATAATATAATATAAAATAAAATATAAAATAAAATATACATTTAACACTGCCTTATGAGAGAGCATGGATGTGTTAACTAATCTTATGGTGGCAATCACTTTGCAATATATGCATATAAATATGAAATGTATGTACATATTTGTATATATACGTATATCAAATCATTACATTGTACACCTTAAACTTACACACTGTGATAGGTCAATTATATCTCAATAACGCCTGGGGAGAGAGAGGGAGAGCTGCCTTCAATCTTTTTAGGAGCCGAGCTTGATAGAAATTAATACATGTATTGAGGTTATTTAAATATTTTTTGTGGGGATGCAGAGACAATATGATGATTTTCCTGTGGACCATCCAATGGGAAAAAAATAATTTTAATGCTTGTAATTTTTCAGCTCCAGACAAGAACCCACAAAACATAAGGGTCCAAGCCTCTCAACCCAAGGAAATGATTATAAAATGGGAGGTGTGTATTCTTCAATGTGTTACGTGTTTCCTTGTGTTTCTTCTTTTCAGTCTGCATGCTAAGTATAATAGAAAATGTTCTTTATATTTTTAAGAACAAAGAGATAAGACTTTTATATTTTGTTACATTTTATAAATGTTTTATTTGTGTATTTTGAAGATCGCTGGGCTTAGAATGTGGTGAAACTGAGTTTTATAGCAGTAAATAATTTTAAAAAGATTATGCATGTTGATTTAATTATAATCAATTACCAGAAGTTTCAGATTCCTAATATTTTTATTATCACTATATAAATTTTCTCCCTTTCAAATTTAGTATATAATCTAATAAATATTGTGTATATCAAAAGAGTGACTCCCAAATAATAGTCCCACCATTGGCACTTTGTACACTTGCTTCTAATTCCAAGGACAACCTTGTCCAGGAAACTTCATTGACACCTTGTTAGATCCAGCGGCTGAGGTCCCGGGGGCTGGCAGTCCTGCCCGTCCCCAGTAGAAACCCACAGAGCTAGGATGCAAACATGGACCCCTTGGGCTTCAAATGCTACTTTCCCCCTTAACATACCTCTTAAAAGTTATTAAATGGATTTTCCTCTTTAAATTTGGCATAAAATGGTATATCTGCCCAGATAACCTTAATTTTGTGTGTGTGTTATCCTAAATTTCTCCTGTAACTGGATAACTTTTTTTTCCCTCTCTACTTCTTGGGCTTAGTTCATGAACAAGCATTTTAACTGGAAAATAGATTTCTGATTAATAATAAACCTCCAACATTGAATTAACTGAATTTTACGTAAGAATAGAATGTTTTTGAATGTATGCTGGAATATACTAATTTATTTCCACACCTCATTCCTGGTAAGATTTTTGAGAGACTTTTAGACGTATGAAGTTTGCTTTGATTTTTCCCCTCGTTACCTGATCACATGGCCCATACCTGCAAAACAGTTAATATTTTTATATCAACACTAACCCTTTATTCCCATTTCAGTGAAATTAGCTTTTACAAGTGTAAAATTTGAAAAAAGAAATGATAATACACAGAAACCAAATACATTCAAGAATATTATTCTTTCCTTGAATTTGTGGTCATACGTCGTTGCTACCACATTTCTTGCTAATTACTTAACTTATAGACTGCAATTATGTCAGTATTTTACTCTTTTCGAGTATCTCCGTCTTATCGTCTTTTAAGTACCACAGACATTTCCATAAGTGAGATGCGGTAACTGCATAGATAACAATGACACTGTCATTAGCAGGTCAGCTCCTCAGAGAAGTGCCGTGCTCCACTCACACTCCCCCGTCACCCTCAGCACTCCCGTGGGCACTGTCCCAGCTCATGGTGTCAGACACAGACGCTGGGCCAGAACTTAATGACGTCACCAGGTGCCACGTGCTGAGTCATGAAAAGAGGGCAGGCGTCTTCGGACCTTCTCCCTGCTCCTCTTACTCGCAAGTCACTCTTTATTCCCCGCTAAGAAAGGCAAGGCTGATCACTAGTGCCCTCGCCTTGTGATCATGGGTTTACACCAAGCAAGTGCTTATAATTTGAAGAGCAAATGACATGTAGTTTAGTAAGTGATTGACTGCAGGATGGAAGGAGTCTGCAATTTGGAATACACTGACAGTTGCATCTGTGTTATGTTCTGTTGTGTTTATTATTTTGAAATACCAGAGGCCTAATCATTAGAGGCACCCCCAGTGAAGTTCAAGAACATTTACTCAGTGGTGGTTTTTTGAGCTTGGAGTGTCCTGTGGACAGGTGGAAAATGCCAGACCTTTCCAGGTAGACAAGCAGACACCAAATGAGTGGCCAGACCCCCTCCAGAGACTGACTTACAAACAAATTCCTGTCTCCCACATAATGATCTCAGGGAAGAAATTTGTCTAAAAAAGTTGATCTTTCACCAAAGAGTTAAAACTCAGAAGAGCCCTCGGAACAGCTTAGATGTCCCCAGTTTTCGCTTTATGACTTTGGTATAAGCATCAAACATGATGCAATTAAAAGTAATGTATTGTAAGTTCCTTGGCTTATGTAGGGCACGAAAACAATAAATACATGAAGTCTCGCTGTCCTGGAATATGTATTCTAGTTGGAGGGATAGCCAGTAAGCAAATACATTGGAAATAAAGTAATATGTCACTTAATAAAAAAATTCTACAAAGGAAAACAAGGTGCAGAGCCTCGTATGCTATTGAGCTCTGTGCACTTACTAACTGAGCCGAATCTTATGTTACAGTCAAAAGTGAGTTTTGGTTTATCTTATTTAGTTCATGTTCCACTGTATATGAATTATCTTTATAAATTAGTCACGTTAAATAGTAAAGACACAATTTTTTTTAAAGTATCATTATGTGAAAAACGTAACGTGATAGAACTAGTCATTTTAGTTAGCATTATCTACTAAAACTCACTTTTCACATAATGGGTGAGTGTTAAAAATGCTGTGTCCTGTGCCTTGAAACAGACATTGAGAGCCCACTGCAACCTGATGAGTTAAATAATTGTATCAGGATGGTTTTTGTTTGACATTTCCCTTTGTTCTTAAGCATAAGTATATTTATGTTAAAGTTGAGTTTCAAATAGCAAATTTCTAATTTCACACAACACCTACAAAAGAAAAACACAAAAACAAACAAAAAACCCAAACCCATTCATGTTTGGCTAACAGGCACTTCTTTAATTACCTGGCCATATGATCAGAGTCACATGATTTCACTCCTAGAGGACCTGGGTTTTATTATTTCTGCTGCAAGCATTAGAAGACAATCATCCTGCTTTAACATGGAATTAGGCGGTGTGGCAGTCTGCCCAGTTTCTAGATCAGTCGTTATAACCTTGCTTTGTTCCTAGATCTCTTTGAAACTATGATAGGATTATAGGCTCTTTTTCTAAAACAGTCAACATGGGAAGTTCTGCTAACACTTTCGTGGACTTCTCAGGTCTCTTGGAGGACATCCATGGACGTGTCTAGAAATCCTAGACCCCAAATTAAGAGCCTCTTTTCTAGAGCCTCCATGCTCGGCCAGCCTCCCAATGGGACAGGCGGTGCTCGCCTCCTCTGGTCTTCTGCCTGTGTCGGGGGCCTGTCTGGCCATTTGCTGAGGTTCTGTTGTCCATTGTCTGAAAGACAAACCGAATATTTCTGCTCGATTCCAGGAGTCCAGGCTCCACGACATTCAGGCGACACTCAGATAAGCTTTTTCTTCAAGGTGTTATTGCTGAGTATAGTCTGGAGCTAAGAGCTTGTGTGGCCTGGTTGCCCAGGGTGCTGAAGCCACTGGGGCATTTACATTCATCTCAGAGAAAAACACCTGAGGACAAAACTTCCCGTGAGCACGAGTATAGCCCATGACTGTGGGAACCTCAGAAGGCTTTTGTTTCGCTTTGATTCTTTTTTTCTCCTAGCTAATACAGGTGTTCACCTTGGAATAAACCTAAGCTGGAAATGATTTTGCTTGTGTCACCACACTGTGCTTTCCGCTCCAACCAATGCCTCTGATTAGTACTTTAATAAATTAGATTGATTCAAGAGCCATTGCAAATTCCCTAAGAACACTGAACCACTCACATACACAGACAAAATCATTGCCTATAGAAGTGAACCTTACAGTCTCAGACTAAAATCACATGTTTAATGTATTTCATATAACTGATGTCATTTAAATGCTTATTCCCATTTTTGTGAAATTAATAAAATGCCTGATATCATATTAATGTTTTTTTAATTAAAGTATTGCTCAATTAAAACTGAGAGTGGAAATAACCAATTTCCTATAGTAGAAATCTCTCCACTAAATTTCCCTGTATAGTTAAGTGAAGTGTGTGCACATGTGTGGAGGGGGTTATATTCTCTTAAAGGAACTGAAACAGAATGGTCAGGGAGCTGGGAAATTATTAGACAGGAGCTCCATCTGAGCATTCACGTATAAACATGCATCTTCTCTAAAAATGAAGATGTACTGTGTCTCTCTTTCCTGGAGTGAGTCGGGTGCAGGAGAGTTCTGATTAAAATCATGGGGGACCCCATTCACAACCACGGAACTCACGGCCACGTCCTCGGGGTGGCCAGTTCTTTGGGAGAAAACGTAGAATCTAGAGGAAAGTGTAAACAAGAACCAAAATCCTGTGTGGAATTCCTTTGTAAATTCTTTCATATGAAAAGTTAGACTTAACCACAAGGGTGTAATACAGGCATCTAACCTGTGGGGCGCTTACTATGTGGTGGGGCTGAAGGACTTTCAAACTTGAAAAGAGAATGACAAAAATGTTCACAACTATTTCCAGACCAAAGAGGGGATTTCAGATCTTCCAAGAAATGACCCTCCATTGCGGCGCTCCTTAGCCAGTTAGGGTGGCTTGACCGCCTCTGAGCTCACGCATCCGGGATCGCCCGGCTGAGTCTTGCCTCCTCTTTCAGCCTTTGAAGTCCATGGAGCAGAACGGACCAGGACTGGAGTACAGAGTGACCTGGAAGCCCCAGGGAGCCTCGGTGGAGTGGGAAGAAGAAACCGTCACAAACCACACCCTGCGCGTGATGACGCCCACGGTCTACGCTCCATACGAAGTTCAAGTCCAGGCCACCAACAGCCTGGGCGCCGGCCCCGAGCCCCAGCCAGTGATTCTCTTCTCGGGGGAGGACTGTAAGTGGCCACTCAGCACAGCGTCTCCAGCAGCTCACACTTCTGTCCTTGAGCAAAGAGGAGGGGCCCGCTGTGGGCGACACAAAGAAATGTCACTCAGGGCTCCTGCATCAGGGTCGGCTGCAGGAGGTTGATCAGTATAGAGTGGTGAGGAAGTATGTGGAGAGGTTTACTTTAATTTCCCAACAAAGCTGTTTCTATATTGAACATCAAAGCCCTAGAGTAATCAGGTTTCCAGTTACATTTGCCCCCACGTGTCAGAGACCCCCCAACGGCCCCTGCTGCCTCGCCTGGCTCCGGCTGTATGTCTGTGGTCTTCCTAACAGAGGCGAGACAGAGCCAGATTTGTTACAGAATTACACACACACGGAGTTCTGAGATGCTGGTGAAACCATATTCTTAAATACTTTCATCATAATAACTGCTCCAAATAGATCATTAGAGAAGGGAGCGCGTGGCGTCCCAGATCACGCACATGGGGGCTTATTTCCATCCTTCTTCCCGTGTCCAAAGGCATGATTGGACCCAAGAATAGAAGGTGGAGTGTGAAATGACTAATTCCTGGTTCACCTGTTGTCTAAACTCTGCCACCCAAATAACTACACAGGACACGTCACCGACCTGAGACACTAGTCTTGGTGGCTCTGCATTGGTTTATCCCTCCGCCGTTCGCTCCCCTGTGGAATGGGGCCGAGGCCCACTCTACAGGTTGTCTAAGGGCCTTGCGAGCCAGCCCAGCCCAGGCCTTTAGAACCAGGCCTGACAGGTACCACGTGTGCCGTTCCGGCAGCTGCTGGGAGTAGCAGCAGTAATAGTAGATTCCCAAGTACTTTTGGTTGCGGTTTTGGCCTAGCTCACCTGCTTCCAGAGGCAGCGAGCCCACAGAATAATTCAGGTTTCATTCCCACGCGTGTCCGCGTGGAGAGCGGCGTAGCTCAGAGCAGTGCAGGCTGTCTTCCAGGAAACCCACATGGGCTGAGGACTTCCTCTGGGAATGAGACGCTCTTGGTTCCATTTGGAACTGACCTCGCAGACGTGCTCTCCGCAGGTTAAACCGTATGAAAACTCAGCCTTTGCAAAGCACGCTAATAATCACGCTTGGAGTTTGTGGGAAGCTAATCGTTCTGTGTGCTCCGCAGATCCGGACGCCGCTCCGAGGATCCAGGGGGTGGACGTCATAAACAGCACGGTGGTCAAAGTGACCTGGTCAGCAATTCCGAAGGACAGAGTCCACGGGCGTCTGAAAGGATACCAGGTTTGTGTCGTAGATTTTCTTCTTCTTCTTGTTGAATTAATAGCTTTCCTCCAAATAGGAACGGATTTCAGAAGCAGACGAGAGAGAACCCGTCACTGTGGCTGATAGGTGACAGGGTCCTGTTTTCACTGCAGGTAAATTGGTGGAAAACGAAAAGCCTGCTGGACGGAAGAGCACACCCCAAACGAGTGAACACCCTGAGGTTTTCAGGACAGAGGAACTATGGCATGGTTCCTTCGCTAGACGCCTTCAGCGAATTCCACTTAAGCATCTTCGCCTATAACTCCAAAGGGGCTGGGCCCGAGAGTGAGCCCTACACGTTCCAAACGCCAGAGGGAGGTGAGTGCCGACCGGGGGCGGCGCCGACACGGGGCTTTCGGTGGCCGAGTCCAGCTGTCTTCCCTCATCCATCGTTGCTGTGAACTTCATGAGTTAGCGTCTCAGCGTCTATGAAAACCGGTAGCTAGTGGGCCTTTGTGTAAATGTACCGATTTATGAGTGTCTGTCCTTGGTCTTGTGTTTTCTAGTACCTGAACAGCCAACTTTTCTCAAGGTCGTCCAAGTCGATAAAGATGCCGCCACTTTGTCCTGGGGCCTCCCAAAGAAGCTGAATGGAAACTTAACGGGCTACGTATTACAGTACCAGATAAGTAAGTGGGGATGCAAGCTGGAGGCACCTGGTAAGATCTCCATCTTGGGTGAGGACGTGGCTGTGAGCCTGTGATGGTGGCTTGTAGGCCGGCGTACTCCCTTGTAGCACAGGGGCCATAGCTGGCGTGGAGGCACACCCAGCCCGCTACCTATTTTTATAAAGACAATTTTATTGGAACACGGCTGTGTCCATCTGTTTACATTCATCCATAGCTGTTTCTCACTGCGGTGGCCAAGTTGAGTCGTGGCGACAGAGACTGCACGGGCCACAGAGGCTAAGATATTTACAATCTAGTCCTTTTCCAGAAGGTTTACCAAGCTCTGTTTCAGAAGAAAAACAACACGCTAATGGGTACCAGAACACAAGTCCTTAACATTTATCTATAAAACACCGTGGGCCAACTACCAGCTCTCGATCTAGGCAGGATGTTTGCTTGTATTGAACCTCAGTTTCCCCGTGTGTGCTATGGTCATAATTACATCAGCCTCATAGAATTAAATGAGCTGATGGCTGTGAATAGTTAGGATAGTGCTTTGCATGCCTCCAGCATACATAGAAGCAAAAACAAGGGCAGTGTAACTCGACTTGTGAAGACTCTGCGTGTGAGGCATTGCTCTTTGTTTCTTTAGTAAATGACACTGATGAGATCGGAGAACTAAATGACATCAACATTACCACCCCATCCAAGCCCAGCTGGCGTCTCTCGAACCTCAGTGCCACGACCAAGTACAAGTTCTACGTGAGGGCCTGCACAGCACAGGGCTGTGGGAAGCCCATCACCGAGGAGACCACCACAACAGGAGCCAGCAGTAAGTTCTGAAAGGTTCCCACCTGCGCCTTTAACAACACTGGGGAGGGAAGGCACGCGCTGGCCTTGTGAATGAGAAACGATTGTGTCTCAGCCTGGCCGACCTTTTGTTTTCCACTGACGTCAATGCACAATTTACTTACCTCGTTTGGAAGGTTCACATTGACTCAATTTATGGATTTCTGCACAACGGCAATCCAATTATAGCTTTAGTGTGTGTAAGGTCAGGAACAATTATTTTACTTACTTAAAATAGGGCGACACAAGGTCATATAGTTACTCATAAGGTTAGTAGAAGGATATTTTTCTTTTGGAAATGTTCCCACACAAAACATATTTGTCTCTTGCCCTGCTACACATTTTATAACACTGATCTAATACATTTCACTTCCATGTCTTGACTCATAGACGCACTGATTTATGTATCTATTTTATTTTACTGTCACTGGTTGGTACCAAATAACAGGCTTGAAAACGGCCCATAAATCTGTGATTTCATTTGTACAATTCTTGCCATTCAATTGCATTTAAAATTTTTTTTTCCAACTCAGAACCATTTCCCATCCAAAATTATTTCTCCAACTATGATTTTAGCTGTGTTTTGCTAAGCTTTCTGTAACATCACCAGAGGAGAGAAAGAAGAAGGTAGAATGATAGAATGAGAAAGAATGTACAAACCATAAGTTAAAATGAGGGCCTTATGTCAGGTCCACGCTGACCAGACCTGGAAGGACATTTGAGAAGGGAGGGGAGATGCGGGCGGCAGGAGGGAAACGGGCTCATTTGTTCATCATGTACCATGTGTCAGGCACGGTTCTGGGTGATTTTCCAAATTTTAGATTAGGAAAAAGGTAAAATCTGTGGAAAAAGAGGAAAATAGTAACCAGGAAAATGAAATCGTCTGCTATTTATAAAAAATATACATTGAAATATATTTGAGGTTGTGAATCCCTGTAAAGTGTAAAGTCAGTGTGTTCGCAGGTGAATGAATGGTTGTGCTGTGACCTTCACTGTCTGTTTGTTTCTCCCTCTTATTCTTACATTTCTAAATAATGAAGGGCTTGTGTTTTCCTCAGACTCCCTAAATACAAAACTCAAAACTCCCCTTTATGGGGAAAATATATATATATTCAAATAGTTTCTCCCAAGCAACCCACAGTTTATCCCCAAGGACAAATCAGACACCAAGTGACATGAAGTACTCGTTTACCTACTCCTAAGAGATTTAAAGATGGTGATTGAAAGCTTTCTAGTAATTAAAAGGATCTCACTTCTCAAGAGTTCCAACGGGCACCATGTGTTCAGTACACAGAAACGCAGTCAGAATAGCCATCATCTAAATATTGCAACTCCTGTATTTTTAATGACAGAGTTTAAGGAGCGGGGAGGGTTGCTCTTTTGGTAGAAGCAAGACCACAGTATGCACAAGCTGTGCTATCCCCATGCTGCCAGCTGAAATCATGTAGGAACACCATCTTACAATGTGTCCTCACTGGAGTTAGGCATACGATATGGATGGAGATACCTGGAAAATTAGGCTCGGTTACATTCATATCTGACAGATTGTTTTTAGAGGATGGAAAATGCTGTGTGTGGTTTCATACATGATGCTACAGCTTTTCCACTAGAGGTGTAGATACTGTGCTTGAGTGTCTCACAGAAATGTGTTCACTGTCGTATGTGTCAGTCATTTGGAAACGTCCCTTACTAGTATGTTTGTGCTCTTTTCCAGGAATCTGCGTTTTCAGTGTTCCAGTAGCTGTCCCCTCCCCAGTTGACTCTGATTTCCTTTCTGTAGTCATGACTTGCCGTAGTTGCAGGAAGGAAGCTGTAATCCCTTTTCCCACTGGATTTCAGCATGCTCCTTGAAAACAGAAAAACACGTATTTTGTCATTGAGGAGATACATGTTGATATCACTAAACGCTCTATAATTGATAACTTTTGTGCCACTTGGAAACTATGCCTGTGTGTCTTTCTTCTCCATGCTCTGTCGAGATAGCACATTTTAAGGTCATCTGGTATTTCTTCAGAGAATGGGATTTCGTATACAAGCATTTTTTTCTGATTATTTTCAAAGTTGTCACGCTGATTTTCTGGTGTTTCACGTTCCATAATCTAAGGGGAACAAAAAGATGAAGTTAATTAGAAATATTCTTTCTTGTGTCATTACTGGTTTGAATAAAACCTTTGCTTTGCTCTGTTTTTCAAAAGCTTGCGCTACTTAATATTATATTACTATTTCTGTTTTTCAAAGACAGAATTAATTGCATTCTATTCTGTTTCAGTGGTGTGCAATCTTAATGGCTTTGCTCAACTAACATAGCTGGGCTGATTTCTTCCCTGGCGCCATTTTTAATGACGCCCTTTTGTTATCAATAACTATATAATCAATTTCTAGTCTGTGGTAAAATGTTTTAACAAAATTTTAACATGTAACATGGTATACCCGTTTAAAAGAAAGTTTCAGAACCCCTAGTATTCTCAACATGGAATATATTTTATCTTCAGTATAAATTTTTAACATTTTCTGGTTTATATTTATTCTGTTGGTTTGATTCTTAGCAAAATGTCTAAGAAAATATTTTAGATATTTTGTTTCAAGATCAGAAATTAAATGCATCTTTTAATTATACTTGACTCATTTTTATCTGAGACTATGAGATTCTACAATTAATATATTGGCATATTCATGTTATTTTGTTTTTTCAGAAAAGTATTAATTTCTCATAGCACTTTCAAATATCTCAGTGTATTTCATTTACATGTTCCTATAAACCTGCATTTTATGTAGCTTAAGTTTCTACAAATTTAATATATTTAGTATATGACCATGTCATGATGCGTTTTCGTCAATATTTATAGAGAAGACCAAGGCAAAAAGAAATAATATACAATTCAGGTGTCACAGGCTTTCGATTAGAAGCCACATGGCCACGTTCACTTTCCTGATAGTTTCGTGCAAGTTCAAATTGCACAAGTGACACTGTATAATTTTTTGAAGCCTGTGTGGGTTTTGAACCATTCACGTGACCAGGCAGATTTATCATTTACCATTTCATCAGCATGCACGTCGTTTTAAAAGGACGTGAGTTCAGCTCATTTCATTTACTGCATTTCAGTATGTTAAAACAGAAAAGCTTGAAATGTTGACTTTATCGAGCTCTTGGTAATTCAAGAGGGAAAAAAATGCCACTGGCGGCTCTTACTCACCTCAGATAACAATATACTTTTTACTTTTCATGTCCTGCTTTTCAGCGACTACAGTTTGTATGACCTAACTGTGTACATTCCTTAGGTAAAACTGTCGGGAAGAGTCCAGAAGGAGTAAATGTTACTCGAAAGGCGCACCCAGTAGAGGCGTTTGAGCCGGGAGCCGAACCCATAGTCCGCCTGTTGACTAAGAGCTGGGTTGATAACAATAGCATTTTTGAAGATGTAATTGAGACCAGAGGGAGAGGTGAGACGTGAGATCCCGTGTGTGTTCCGTAGAGGGTTAGCTTGCATGTACTTCCTGTATTAAAGGTGAAAACATGGAGTACATGCCCATAAAAACAGTACTTCCAGTTTGTTTCGGCATAGCCATTTAAAGTTATCACAGCGAGAAATGCCCTACAAAGGTCCAGCTGCCCGTATTGCTTGGGCCAGAGTAGTTGCCTAAATATACCTCCTGCTCATTAACACATGTGAATAACAGAAACTAAAATGAAAATCAGACCAGACCACAGAGACGCCACGCCACCTGCATATAACCAGGGTGCCTCTGCTTCCGCTGCTGCTCATTTAACTTGACCTGCTGCCCTGTCCTCTGTGGCTTCCATCCTCAGAACCAAATGCACCTGGAGAGGGCCCTCCCTAAATAAAGATGAACGACCTGTCTCCGTTCTCCCAATGAACTGTCCTTCAGGTCACGTTCCCTCGAGGGTCGCTCGAAGGAGAAATAAAACTGATGCTATTTTGTGTGTTCAAAGTGATGTTTAATTGTCCCCAAAGGGGCACCGTCCCAGTGACTGTTTGTGGCCTTCAGCGTGTGCCTCTCTGTGCTGCAGAATATGCTGGTTTGTATGACGACATCGCCACGCAAGGCTGGTTCATCGGGCTGATGTGTGCCATTGCCCTCCTCACACTCACGCTGTTAACCATTTGCTTTGTGAAGAGGAACAAAGGTGGGAAGTACTCAGGTAAAGTGCTTTTCTTTTCTGTTTTAAATGTATTGGGGTAACACTACACATGGAAGAACCTAAGTGTCCTTCAGTGGATGAACGGATAAAGAGGAGGCGGTACATACATACGATGGGCTATCACTCGGCCATGAAAACGTGGAATGCTGCCACTTGAGACGACATGGATGGACCCTGCGAGGGTCACGCTAATGACATAAGTCAGGTGGAAAAGGACAAGAATCACATGATTCCACTCATGTGGGATATAAAACAAAGCAGCAAACGACTTGTTTTTTAACATGACTTTCAATTTATGTAACAGTATTTTCTAGGAGGCACATGTCAGAGACATGTCTTGTTTTTTTTAGTTACACATTTCAGTCAAATTTATATTAGCACATTAGACACACAATGTACTGAGAGGAAAGATTATTCCTGTATCAAGTGACCAGATAGACGGTCTGGAGCACCGCCTCCAGGTGGCTACTGCTTACCAGCGTCTAGCACTTAAAATAGGCTCCAAATAAACGAAGCCGGCCTAAGTGATGTAATGGCTGCTTTCCCTTTTATTTCCTTCAATTTCCAAGTTTATTGTATCTTTTCCAGATGGACAGATTGTGTTGTTGCTGTTATTAGTTTTTCTTAGTATTTGTGATGCTTTTATTTGGAGAAAGCTTTAGACCCCACTGCTAGCTATGACTTTGATGATGTTCAGACTGGGGAGAGTTCATCGGCTTAGCATTCATCTAGCAAATCTTCACTGGGAGCCCAATATGTGTACCGAACAAATGAGCACGGCTTCTAAATTGTTGTAAAATTACGCGGAAGATTTATGGAATTAGCTATCTCATTTTTCCCTGTGGTGACTGAATTGCCATGACGTAGATTCGCAAGGGCAAATGAATGTGCCAGGTGGTTAATCGGGAGCTTTATGGAGACCTAGCATTCTCGTTCCAGCATCCCCCACAAATGGCCATCGTGAAGCGTGGTCCTGTCCGAATGCTCCCGGAGCGTCCCCCTTAAAACAAAAGGTGCACACCTCCCATTGTGGGGCAGCCAAGAGAGTCCCCCCAGGACTGCAAACATGGAGGTGTCGCGAGGAGGGCGTTGTGTTGGAGATTGCCTAGTGGGTGAGGCCGGGGCCTGCTGGCTTTTGCCCCACCGTTCAGGAACAATCTGGTGGAAAATGTCACCACTGACCTGAATATCCTGATTACGGAGGCAGTTTGGAGCGAGAGAGAGCGAGGACCAGCCAACTGGCTGACTCTCCTCTTTAGTTTAATGACGTAGAGCTGATATGCGTGAGCGGCGCCCTCGCAGAGCTTAGGACAGTGAAAGGTGAGTTCAGTCCTCTGGCCTTCCTTAAGAAGCCACAGTCACGCCTGACGCCACAGGAAGTGTGCAGCGTGTGGGACTCTGCCGGCAAAGGCAGGACCCAGAGAGTCCTTGTTTGCCTTGAAGAGGTAACTGGTGCGTTGTCACTACAGCCACACAAAAAGACGTGACTCACGAGTGTCACAAAGTGAGAGCAGCACTGTTCTCCCCGGTCACCTACCTCCCAGCAGCTCAGCTCACACAGCTTTAAAATTATCTGCGTTCTTTTCTCTGTTTTTTTTCAGTGAAAGAGAAGGAAGACCTGCACCCAGACCCAGAGGGCCAGTCGGGGAAGGACGAGACGTTCGGCGACTACAGGTAAGCGCGCCTTCCGTTTAAACGTGCAGAGCACGGGCATACGGCCGTGAGCCGACACACACGGACGTGTCTCTTCTATAAAGCACAGCCTGTGCACCTCGGGCCTTACCTGACGGCTCCCGGGCCTGTGCGTGTGGGGTGCGGGGTGGCGCACCAGGCAGGCAGAGGCCAGGGGACGTCCTCGAAGCCCTGCCTGCTGGCGAATGGCACTGACCGTCTCTATGGGTAGCTGGATATCTTGCAGTCGCTCTTTTGCTTGGCTCTTATGATCCCGGGCTGTGATGGATTTACACCCACAAACATGTACTGTGTGCGCCTACTATGTGCACATGCAAAAGTGTAAAAGTTACCCTGTCCCCAGGTGAGTGTGGTCTGCGGAGGATAACACTTCTGTATGCCAGGACCTGTAATTAGAGAAACAGGATAACAGAGCAGAAAAGGAGCTGCTATTTCTGCCTAGGAGGGAGTCTGGAAAAGGGTCATCCAGAAACACGTAAGAGCAGCTCAGAGGTTGCAAAAGTGTGGTTGTCATTAACCCCTGGGCACCATGAGTGCCTCATGAGGATATACAAGTGGGGAAATTGCACGAAATCTGGTGTGAGACACGTAGCTCTCGGACGTGTCACCCTCTCTCGCTGTCCTGCTGTCCCCTCCCTCTGCCCCCTTCTCCCGCACTCTCCATCCCTTAACGCTTCTTGCCTGGGTTGCCATCATTTCCAGTCGACCCTCTGAACCGCAGCCAAGACAGCTGTTGCCATTCCCAGGTCCTGTGGCTGCTGGCACTGGCCACACCAGAATCTGTCAGGTCAGAGGCCGACTGGCCCAGCCCTGCCCCCAGGGACCTGGGGTGTTCTGAGTGGCTGTCCTGGGTCAGCTGCGAACAGCCGAGCCTCGTCAGAGGCTCTGACTGCTCGGGACATATTCTTCTTTCTTCAACTGAGCAAACACTCTCTTTAGATTTTTATGTTTCTTGAAAAATCACTTTAAGTTCTTTCCAGAATAAGGAGCATTAACTGGGAAGAAGGAAGGAGGCGGGGAGAGGTGGGAATTTACAAATTGTGGCTCAAATCTCAGGAGGCTGAGGCCATTGTGAACCTACAGCAACTGTTTAAAATACTTTTGAAAGACAAATATTACTTAATTTTATAGGCAAGAAAACTCAGTGCCTTGTTCAAAAACACATCCGTCGTGCTCCGACGCTTCTTTCAAAAGAGGTGACACCGTCCCCTGAGCCCCCAGCTGCCCCCTCAAAGCACTTAACGTTCCCACCCACGTTCCCTACGCGATGTTCTCAGGAAGTGATCTGATCTCCCAGCCATCCCACGAGACAGCTTTCCTGGACACTGTGCCCCTGCGGCCACGGTCTCATCCTTCCAGCTTCTCCTAATGGTTTTGTCACCACCGTGACCTGGTTCGAAGCCAGTGAGTGCCACATGTTGGGATTTTGTTGCTATTTTTATAACTGTAGAAGGTGAACTCTGCCACAGTGACCAGATCAGTCAGGACAGCCTGACCTTCGCTTCTGTCAAAGCAACTCCCACGTGGTTCTTTGTCTCGTCCTGGGTCTGACACAGGCTGTGCTGGTCACCTTTGTCACTTCAGGGCACTGGCTGGTGGAGCGGTCAGACCACCACAGCGCAGGGGTACAGGACATGGCGATTTGAACGCTGGCTTAGAAGTGACACGTGCCACCCCTGCCCCTTTCCTGTGGCCAAAGTGAGTCGCAGGCTGGTGTGAGGGCAGGGAAGTGCTTCCGGAGTGCTGGGGACGGGACCTCAGATGAGCAGCACTGGTGACACCACCAGTGTTATGAAGTGCTGGTCACGTCTTAATGATTCTTTTTCTATGTTCTTCATTTTCCAAAGTGTAGAGTCGTTGGTACTTACAAAAAGAAAAAGAAAAAAGCTTGATCAGGGATTAGCAGGCCGTGCCGTGTTATAGACATTTTACTAACTTGGAGTTGCTTTTGCTGAAGAGTAAAACCCAAACCGTAAATATAGGATACGCGTAGTGTTTATGCTAAAAATGCCAGCCCTGTTTTTAAATTTAACAAACCTGAGTTCTTAAACTGTATTAAAGGACATCCTTTGGTTACAGGAAACAGAATTTGACTGAGTAACCTAAACAAAAATACATTTTTGGAGGGATGTGGAGGAACGGACAGGGTCAAGGGTAAAGACAGAAAGTCAAGACTTGGTGACTGGGAGTCTAACGTTCAGGGACGCGGAGGAAGGGGTGCTTCTGCGTGTGAACACACTGACGTCGGCGTGTCCCGCGGAAGCGCCCAGTGGGCAGGGAACCGGGAGTGCTGTGAACGATGTTCCTCAGCTCCTCAGGAGGACACCAAGGCTGTGACGCCTCAAACGCATCTGTGGAAGTGTCACTTAGGGTTATCTGTCCTTGATGTTAGCACGAGCCTCCCGAAAATTACAAGACTGTTAGTTAGCGCTTGTGTTGCTTCTCGCTTTGTGTGCCTGTCTCATGTTGGACCTGGTGGAACCATTCCTTTCCTCTTTTCTAGTGACAGTGACGAGAAACCCCTCAAAGGAAGCCTCCGGTCCCTCGCCAGGGACACGCAGGCCACAGGAAGCGCCGACAGCTTGGTGGAGTACGGAGAGGGCGAGCAGGGCCTGTTCGGTGAGGACGGCTCGTTCATCGGGGCGTACGCGGGGCCGAAGGAGAAGGGGTCTGTGGAGGGCAGCGCCGGCTCCTCGACGGCCTTCCCGCTCCGAGCGTGAGCGCGGCGCGCAGGGACAGCCGCCCGTGTCGCAGAACGTTCACGCGGGGACAGGAACACATGGGGAGAAGGGTCCGTGCAGACGCCAGCAGCCTGCCGCTACGTGGAGGAACGTGGCGCTGCCTTGGAAGACAAAGCACTGAGCACGACAGGCCTGTGGCTTTTGTCTGGCTTCTTTCCAGGTGCTGAAATGCAGAACACAGCCCAAACCTTGTATTTAGCGTCACCTCAACTGAATCCAAAGTTCGCACCCGAGGGCTCGCCAGGGCCCTGCACACTCGTGACGCCCTCCTGCCCCTGTGTGCACACGTGTGTCGGCCCTGAGAACGGTCGGAGTGACTTTGCTTCCTGACAGGTTAAAAGATGGTACGCCACCGGTTATTTAAGCTGGAAGAGGAGCACGAGTGTCCCATTAAGGCCGCTCGCTGAGCACATGCAGTCTAAATGCATTATTTAAATGTTTAGTCATCTTAGGTAGGCAATCAGCTGGTATTTATTGAGCTCTAACTCCTTGCCCAGAACAGTCCTGTGCAAACAGAATTCTAACTTCTTCAGTTTCAACGTCCGCCGTTTATTTCTGTCAGTTATGACATCTGCAAAGGCCTTTGTTTTTTGGGGGGTTTCCTTGGACTAAATTCAGCTGCAGTGACGGCCGTGGTCGGAAGGTTATCTTGTGAAAGAACACGCATGAGTTCTTTGTGGTGCCGGCGTGTGATAACTCTACATAGTCAATGTTGCCATCTCTCAATTGGCCGCTTTTCCTTTTTTCTGTGTTTATAGGATGGTATGCACATAGATTTCATGAATGCATTGTACATATTATATTGACACAGTTTAAAGTATAGATGTGTTTTATTTGGACATGAGACAACATTAACAGAATGTCTGTAAATAGTAAGATAGAATAGTGCGATACCGCTTTCTGGCGTTCCGGGGCCGCGCCCAATAGCGTGAGCTCCCCAGCGGGAGGCTTTGTACAAAGCATTTGGTTTTTGTTCTTCTATTGCTTTTCCAACAGCCTTGAAATAAAATATCATATAAATATTGGGGGAAATGTTTTCCTATTTTTCAAAATAAGTTTCGTTGTTTGCGTGTGCTCTACACCAGCCCCCGAGGAAAACCTGTTTACACTCGAAGTTCCTGTACATATGTTTGCCTGAGTCCCATTTTAAACATCTTGAGGGTGGGACGTTTTCTGTGTTCTCCTTCTGTCAATGTCAGTAAAAATTCGGGAAATTTACTTCCTGGCATGTGGTCTACTAGCCCTTCTAAAATTGTACATGGAAATGGTTTAGGAATAGTAGGAAGGATTGTGCGTGCATGTCAGTAAAATTCAGCATTCAACTTCTCATTTTATGGAAACGTTTTTTAACCTTACCACAAAATTCTTAGTTACGTTTAAGTGAAATTGGCTCACAGATTTCACTTTAGTTTTTGAACTGTAGCTATGGGCGTATCTTGTTAAATCGTTGACTTTGATTTCTGTAGCCCACTCTGTTTCCTGTGGACCAAAATTAGTGGTGCTTATAATGGTCAATGCAGTGACCCACGTCCAAATGCATAGGCAGCAGACAAACGTCTTATTTCAACAATGCCTCGTGGCTCGGGGTTTGCCCACATCCCCAAAGGGAGTTTTTCCAGCGGGGAAGGTACCCTGGCCCTCACCCCGTGACAGTGGGATCCGCACGCCCACCAGTGCATCTGCAGCTTCATCTCCACCTGATTTCTAAGGAACAGCTTTTCTGGAGGGAGGAATACCACGTTTTGACTTGTCTGGAAGGAATTTCTGGTACTCAGCTGGCGATGAGGCCAAGGTTGGGCCTTTTGAGTTTAGTTCTGCTATTATTCCAGTTTCTCTTCTTTGTCATCACCCAAAAGGGTCTCAAGAGAATCGTGCAAATTGGCAAGAATGTCAAAAAACCATTAGGAGCAGATTTATTATAAATGTAATAATCTTTAAGTTAGAAATTAACACAATAATGAAATGTCCGCTTTTCCTCGATCTTGGCGCTCCCCGTTAGCCTCTGAGTAACAAGAATGTCCTCATATTTTCCGAATGGCCAAAACTAACGGATGTGAAACATAAGATCGCATGACACTGCCTTTTGCCGTCTCTCTCTATTCTCGTTTCTCAATACCATTTAGCTTCTACCGGGAACTGTCTGCGCAGAAGGAATGGGTCCATGACCGCCTTTGTCCACTGTCGCTATTATTTTAATGCAGTAGATTGTGATTAACCTCAAGGACTGTTGGTGGGATGACTTCCTAGAGAGCTGCCCATGGGCTGGGAAAACCCACGTCTTTCCCAGGTTCCAGCACTGACTTTGTACATAAAGCTTTAGGCGAGTTGCTTGTCCCCTCTGCTTCAAACTGTCTCAACTACAAAGTGCTAATGTTATCTCAGTTACCTGATCTTTGTCACAGGGTGTTTTTTTGTATGAATTACAATTTGAAAACGATAAAAGCTAAGATGCCTTTTAACTTCATAAACAAACCTAGAATCTTAATGATGTATCGAAAAGTCACCCCACGCACACCAACACAATTTTTTTCCTGTGAGCACATAAATATATTTTTATAGAAAAAACAAATCTACAGGAAATGAAATCGACTGTTCAATGAGCAGTATGATTTGCACATGCCATCGAAAATTACTTGATCAGAAGAAAATTAAGCAGGGTCTTTGCTATACAAAAGTGTTCTTCACTGATTTTGCATGTGTGTTTATAAGAAAATGTGAATTTGGTGGGTTTAGTCTATTGGTATGAAGGCATCTGATATTTTAGATGTGCCCATGTTTATAAAAATGTAAAGCACAATGAAATTATGCTGGAGGTCTCAAATGATATTTTTTTCCCTATTTTATATTCATGGAAGAGATGAGCTAATGAGAGACCAATAATGAGAAACGCTGGTGTGTTTTTCTAAGCGTTTAAAGCATAATTGCCAATTGAAACCCTAAATATGTTTACATGCCATTACAATGTGGTACTTGTACTGACTGAATCGATTATAAAGGGGCTGGGTTTGTAATGTGTGGTAGCGTCTAGCCTGTTGTTCCCACAGTGAGACGAGTAGTGTGCAGCCAAAGCTTACTCTGTTTTGTATCTTAAATTGTTCGATTATGTCATCAAAAGAGATACAAGGTATGTAAAACTGGTTTACTTGGTTATTCTTTTTTTGGCTTAGATTAATATTCATAGTAGAACTTTATTAAAATGTGTCTGTGTTGTAGGTGATGTTTATATGATGCTTATGAATATGTATGGTTTAAAAATATTTTCACTGCACATGAAACTCAACTTTCCGAATAAAAGTTTGACTTCATGTACTCTAAAAATGTTTGTATTCTTTTCTGTCCAGATGAGAAGGATCAGAAATTACATATCAACCTTTTCTTCTGCTGCCTCTGCTCCTGGAATATCTGTAAGGAGTATAAATTGAGGAAGTATAAATGAGGTATAAAAAAGTATTTTGATTTGAATGATTAGATTTACAACAGACCATGTAATACCACAACATTACAAAATGTAAGATGGCAATAATTTCTATACTTAGGATTAATGTCAAATTAAGATGAATGTATATTCATCTGGTTGCTTTTAGTACAAGGCAGAAATGTCACTTTTCAAGAAAATGTCCAATATGGCATACTTTCAAACAAGGCCAATGGATAATTGAGACACCCAGTCTGGCTCAGCAGACAATCTATTGAGAATTGTGGGTTTCTTTTAAACTGTTTGATGTGCGCTAAGCGCTTACACACATTTAACCTCTAAAACAATCTTATGTTTGTAGACTTAAGGCACGAGGGACTTGAGTCACTGGTGAGTGTGACTGTGTGGCCTAGAGACAGAGATTAGAGCAGAGCTGTCTGGGCCCCAGACCCAGGCCGACAGTCACCCCGCGCGGCCTCCGTATTCTCTTAGCAATGCCAAAGAAAGGTGAGTTTGAGTTTAGAGCTGACTTATTGATCATGTTTAGAAACTGTGGTTTTTAAGTAGGTGGGCAAAACACACAACAGGGGAAAACAGTCAGTACTGTATGTATATGAACCGCTGAAGGGGTAAAACCCAAAAAAAGCAGCAGTTGAGACAAGCCGGTCATTCTGTGCATTGCAGGTCCCCAAGGGGAGGGCGGCGCCCCGCCTCGCGGGCCCAGCGGTTCTCTGCAGACTCACCCTTGCGCTGTCTCCCACCCCGCGTCTCCCTAACCCGCCGGACCGTCCAGGGCTTTGATGGTCATGTGCACGCGATGACCTGAAGGGAATTTTAGCCCAGGAGCCTCCTTACACCTGAGGCCTGCACTGTCCCTCCCTCCTTGGCGCCTCTTCTCTGAGGTCTGAAGCGTCGCAGACTCAGTGATTCAAAGTGAGCACACACTTCCCTACCTGGTCTGCTCAGCACCTGCCTACAGATGGCCAGGGCCGCCTCCAGCCAGGTCGGCAGCTGTGTCCAGGGCATGTGCTGCACAGTGGCCTCTGTCCCCCATGCTCGGTCCACCGCTGCCTCTGGCCACGTGGTTCCTGTGTGGCTCCTTGGCCCCCAGAGCTCTGCACTGGACCACTGGGGCTGGGACACTTGCCCGCCGCTGGTCTGCTCTGTCCGCTGGCCCCCTCCCTCCGTTCCCCACTACACGGGGAGGTGATGTCTTTAGTACCAGTGTGGTCATGCTGTCTCCTGCTCTGACTCCCGAGTGACTGGCCAGTGCTCCTAGGTGATGACACAATCTTCGCTTGCTCTTCAACCTCCTGCATGGCGAGACCCCCACTAAGCTCGCAGCCCGTCACCCCGCATCCTCCCTTCCTCTCCGCAGCCCTGTCACAGGATTATCAGGTGGCTCCTGTGTCCTGCTTGCGGTTCCCCCGGCTTGTCTGTCCTGTATGGCGATTTGGTCACTGCCTTTGTTTCTCCGATGAGTCTAGATGTTCTGAAGGGGCAGAGGCGTCTTTATTGTCACTGGAAATGCCGACCACCTAGCATAGCGCTGGCATCGACACACGCTTATTATTTGTTAAGTAAAGAGAGTCACAGGGGAGAGGTTCCAAACGAGTGCACGTGAGAAGGTGCCCACAGGTGCAGAGAAGTCTCCATTTGCCCCAACTCCTCTCCCAGGTTCTCCATGTTAGCGAGAGACCCCATCACCACCCCGTTACTTACGCCACAGCCTCGTGATGGTTCCCGGATCCACTGCCCCTCCTCACTCTGCATCACCTCCTATCAGTTCTGACTCGAGTGTTTAAGATTCTTTTCTCTTTCGCTGTCCCCATCACCACTCCCAACCTACACCAGGCAGCAGGCACCTCAGTCCCACGGCGGGTCTTCTCGCTTCGTTCCCTTCCTCTCCGTCTACAAAACAAAGCCAGTGAACTGTATAAAGCGTAAGTGATGTCAGTGGTCTCTGCGTACGTCCGCCAACAGCCTGCACCCCTGAGCCCAGGCCCGCCTGGCCCCTGCTCCTGCCTCACCCCTGCACGCGCCCACAAAGCCGCGCTGCTGCCCCCCGACCTCCTCCCTGTTTCCGGAGCCCACGAAGCCCCAGGCCCGCCCAACGCCGTTCGCAGTCATCTTTCCTTCGGTCTGGAATGTTCTCCCAAATCTTGTGTAAACTGGCTTATGGTCTGTTGAAAGACCACTTCTGCAGAGAAGACGTTTCTGATGATCGGCTCTAATGTAGTCAGGCCATTATTAGTCCTTTTTGTTTCTTCATAGCAACCGTCACTCTATTAATTTGTATTCTTCTGTCATTTCTTTTCTTCTCTGCTCCCAGCAATGTAAGTTCCATTGTCTTGTTCACGACTCTGACCCCAGAATCGGCCCCGGCATGTAATAAATCCCAAATAAGCACGTGTTGAATAAGGGGGGGAGCTAAAGCACCGAGTGGGAAACAGTGTAGCAAACGATAGTGGGAGAAAAAAACAATCTACTCACCAAAACCCATTGACCTGACTTTTGCATTTCTTAAATATTTCTATATTTAGAAAATACTAGGTTTATTCCGATGATCATTTTACAATACCAGTAATATATATAAAATATCAAATAATTTCTGTACTCCTGAAGCTAATATAATGTCGTCTGTCAGTTACACCTCAATTAAAAAATGTGTACAGTCATCACAACCAAAACACAAAACTGCACAGCAGACATAGTCACAGAAGAAAAACAGTTTTTTTCAAAGCTAATATTAAACATCTTCCGATTTTGTTTTATAAACTCAGCAATTCTAGTTATAAGAGTGAGTAAAAATTTTGTGGGGGCAAACTTCAGTCAGTTACATACAAAGACATTAATTGCAACACAGTATATATTTTATATGTATTGCATATTTATATATTTTATAATGAATTATATATATAATTCAATAGGATGATTATGGTAATTTAAATGTTTGTAATTTCATGGAGAAAACATTTATATTATAAAACAATATATGTAGAGTATGAGAATTAACTGTTTTAAAATGAATTTAAAAACACCAGGGCCGAGTTGGTTAAGAGCTCGCTCAAGAAGTTGAGCTCTGAGCAACAGCGGTTCGAGTCCAGCCCGAGCTGAGCAGCCACTGAGCTGCCAACAGGTAGCAGGATGGCTCAGCTAAAAAAAAAAACAAAAAACAAACAAACACCAGGGCCGGCCGAGTGGCGCGTTGGTTAGGAGTTGGCTTGGAAATGCCAGCTCTGAGCAGCAGGGCCCCAGTTCGGATCCCACATGGGTCAGTGATGCTGTGCCCTCTACAGCTAAGATGCTGAACGACAGCTCGGCCTGGAGCTGGGCTGCTGGGAGCCGCCGGCGACGACGTAGGCTGCAGTGGAGCTGCAGTGGGCTGCCGTAAGCTACCGTGAGTGGCCGGCAGCCAGCATGAGCTGCTGTGAGCGGCTGTCCAGTATCCGGCTAGTGACTGCCTCACCCGGGAAGAGCGCAATGATCATAATACCAACATGGGCCAGTGAAGCAATGTCCTCTACAACTAGACTGAAGAACAAAAGGACAGCAACTTGTCTGTTCCCCTTCCCTACTTCCCCAATGCTGTTCCCTCCCCCAATTCCCCAGTAATATCTTAAAAAAAATAGAATAAAAATAAAAACACCAAAACAGCCTCTTCAATGAAGTTAAACAGCAGAAGCATCTTCTTATTGTACCGTTTTAATAAAAGGTGTAATTAAAACACTAGACCACTAGATGGGAGTGTTTCAAAGTAATATAACCTGTGTATACAGACAGCATCCTTAGTCTAGTTGTAAAGACTGAGCATTATATATGTGTTACCTAGGTATGTTACACTTCTGTTCCTAAATCATGGTCGCATTATAGTTATTATTGACCTTCATTAATTCAAGTTTTCAGAATTATACAGGTCTTTTCTAATTTTGAAGGGATCAGTATTTTCCAAATTTTGACAAAGTATGATAAAATGATCTGTTGTAATACTTAACACATAAAAAATAGTTTCTTAGTTTAATGGTTTTCTTTGTGGTAGAAACAGATGGAAGTGATCTCTGAATTATTTACGTTATTATCTATTTCTAAACAAATTGATATTTCTTAGTTTCTTTATTTAACACGAATAACCGAGGTACAAGGATAAAATGTTTTCTGGTAAACGTATGCATACCTGAATATCATAGTGGTGCCCATGCTGTAGGACTACTGTAAAGATGAATACGCGTTTCAGACAGGTAAGCATACCTCAGCCATGTGGAAAGTGCTGCTTACACATTATGACATGATTGAACCTTTTATAAAAGTGGTCGTTAACTGAGAAGGTGTAGTTATGGCCGTGCTGAGAACCCACAGTGAAGGATGAGATGTCACATGAAATAAACTGTCTTGTCACAGATGGTCGCTGGGTGAAACCAGAGTTGACATACATGCAAATAAAACATGAATTTCAAAATCCAGTTGAACATTGACTCCAGTATGTAAAAGATACACACCTGCACACAGGTGGCCACCTGCCGTCTTACTGCCTCAGGCTTCGGCCAAGCGTCACCTGAAGAGCTTGTTAGAACAGGCATGCTGGCTTTGATGCCCACGGCCTCAGGTTCTGTAGATCTGGGGTGCAACCTGAGAACCTACATTTTTTAAAAGTTCCCGGGTGCTGCTTCCTGAATGGGCTGAGGAGGCACCGTGGAACCACTGACCAACAACTGCATCGGTCTGAAATCAGCTTAAATTACTTGTAAATATCCCATCAGTTCTCTAAATATTCTGTTCATAGAAGTAACAGGTGAACCTTCAGGACAAAAAGCAATAGCATATTTCCTTCATGATCTATGAAATGAAATCTGCAACACAGTAATATGAATTTTTAGTGTTTTATAATATCTGACAGATAAGCTTTATTTTTTACCCCAAGAAATGCTGATTTGAAAAATTGCTTAACTCCTTATTGTATTAGATATATATTTTTTAAATTAAACAAATGAAACAGCTAATCTGGAGG
>NW_017731591.1:1080484-1091219 GCF_001890085.2 Hipposideros armiger
GGCGGGCTCAACAGAGAAACAATGGATTCTACCAGCTCCTCCGTCCATGAGAATGCTGCCCCTTCAGCTCTTTCCCTGAAGCCAGACAACTCTGTTCCTCATATGTCACTGGCACTTTTGCAGCTGCTGCCCCAGCACTACAGCTCAGAAAGAGGGAGTTCCTGAGTGAGGGAGTCCATGTGTGGGCCCTTTAAAAAGAATGCCTGTGACTCTAGCTGCCCTCTGTGTCACTCAACCACAATCTCTGCTGGTTTTCACAGCCAGAAATTATGAAAACCTCTGTCCCAACGCTGGTGAGCCTGGGTTGGAGAGGGGCTGGAACCCCTCACTCCTCCAGGGGGGCCTCTGCAGCCCAGATATCTCTCCCAATTTTTAATGGTCACACATGTGTGTGGGACCAGCCGAGTTGGCATCTCTGACCCTCCTGCCAGTCTCAAGGTGGCTGCTTCTGTATGTCCTTAGCTGTAGGGCTTCGGTTCAGCTAGACTTCAGGCAGTTCTCAATGATGGTTTTTCTGTAGTTTAGTTGTAATTGATGTGGTTGTGAGAGAAGGTGAGCACAGCATTTACCTACTCCGCCATCTTGACCAAAAACAAAAACAAAAACAGCACTTTCTTAATTCCTTCAATAGTCTTAGCCAGTCCCTAGCCACTCTGTCATTTCTTTATCTCCCAGCAGCTATTGAAACACAAAATCTTTCTAAGTGAGCCTCCTTCCCAGGGGGCCCCATGCCTGTCTCTCACAAATCATCGGGAAGTTTATGAGTTAGTGGGGACACCCAGTGTGCCTGGTAAAGTAAACACGCGGTCACCTGCAGAACGTACTAACACACACCTGTTAGTTACGGAGCACCTGGTTCTCCTGAGAACACACTTGTATCCCGACGTCTTTCTGAAGCTACACCTTAGTGGCAGGGTAGTCTCCTCATTCTCAGGTTTTGCCAGGATGTTAGAAATGGTTCCAGCCTAGGTTGTAATGGTGGCAATTTCAAATCTGACATGTGTAAGCCCAGGGCAAAAATTTAATAGTACAATTAAATTTAAAGAGATGAAACATTATTAGTTCCCTGCAGAATTAACAAAGGTGAATAATGATCATAATGTTTAGGGTTGTCAGGGAGATGGTAAACTGTAACTCTTGCTGATAACACAAACTGGTAAAACGTTTAAAAAGAGTAATTTGGCAATATTTACCAAAATGTATAAGAAGCCCCCAAATATACTCTAGTAATATAATTAAGAATACTGTATTTCCTGCAATTTACATTAAACTGTAAGGGAAACATATCAACATAATGCAAAATTTTTTAATGGTCATTTTCAAATAAAGCCTTTTATGAAAGCATTTTATAGGGATGGAGTGTCAGGACAGAAACCCCTGGAAGTCAGACCCCGGGAGTCAACAGCCCAACACTAGATATAAACCTTGCATCTATTTGCATATGTATATTTTCTGAGGAAAATTTATAGTAGCTTTACTCAGATTCTCAAAGGTGCCCCTTTGAGAATTTTGCATTTAACAGGGGTTGGGGGGATTCTGTGAAGTCTAGTGTATTCATCACCCTTAGGACTCCTGATCGAGTGGACCCCACATTGAATGTAAGAGGAAACAGATCTAAATAAAATAAGTTTTGCAAAGACACTGTCTGGTGACAGCACAGAGTTAAAGCAAATGGCTACAGTGGGGTTCCCCACCTGCATCTATAGTTATTGCTGCAGGTCTATAGGTAGTTCTGTATTTAAAAAAATGCATTTTAAAAAAACAACCCTATAATGTGCTTTGATGTCAGTGCTCTTACCTTTGTCATTGTTGAGGATGAGAATTCCATGGTAGAAAACAATAGGATATCCAATTTACTTTCATTCTTCTATAGAATGAGCCCAGCGAAAGGGACTGTTCCAAGGTCACATGCCGTTGAAGGACATATCTGTGGTGAGGAAAGCCAAAAGTTAGCCGTCAATTTTTTAAGCAGATGTTTTACATCCAGTATTTATCATCTCACAGCCTGGCTCCCCCACTTTCTAGCTGTCTGACCTAGCAAGCCCCTTGATATTTAGTGCTCTCATCTGGAATAATATCTACCTCCAGGTTTGTGGGAAGGCATGGAAGAAAAGTGTAACTAAACTAACAAGGGTCAGACAGGCTCTTACCGAGTGGTTGCTGGGCCCCGTCAAACCCATGTACGTACTTGTAAGATGAAATTATCATCATGTGTGAAAGCCGGTAAGAAGTGAGTGTGACTGTCAAAATGGAAGCCCTGTAACTGGTTATAGGAGACACAAATCCCGTAAAGTTTATGTTATGGATTTTTATACAATAGCTTAAAAGCAGCGTCTGAACCACAAGTTACATGAGAACAGGCTCTGGGTAGGAACAGCTATGTTCTGATCAGCAGAAGCTTCACGCCTGCTGCTGGGAGGGACATTCCTCCCATAGCCTTTGCCACATCCCTTGAATGCATCGTGTCAACAATGACAATTGTCTGCAGCCTCGCTCAGAAAAAAGCCTGGGTGACCTTGTAACTGTCAGGTGGTGGGGATTCTGTGGATGGGCCTCTCACTGTGCCCGGTGCTGGGCACCTCTGGAGCGAGTGGCTCCCGTCTTTACAACTTCAATGGGGATTCCCAGGAACCTACCACTGCCCCAGAGACCTTAGCGTCCCTTAGGGGTTCTTGGGCTTTTCTACTTTCCTCAGGACTGTGGTCAGAGAGACGGCCATGAAAGTACGTGTTTGTTTCTTTTCCTTGCAAAACCCTTCCTCTCTCGGCCAGCCTTGGTGACACCAGAGGACACACATAAAGCACTAATTGCTGGCACAGGTCCCATTGCAGAGTTAAGTTCACTGGCACACATGCTACCCTGGGACCCTACAGATGGCTGGACACATGGTATCTCAAATGTTACTTACACTTTGGAACAAGCCACGATGACTGCACGCGCCTAAGTAATTAGAAATGCATATTCCATATCAAACACAGCTCGTGGTGTCGCTGTTACATTGTGCACATTGCAGAGTCAAACTAACCATCATTCACTTCACTTCCTGCTTGTCAACAACCAAAATACACATGTGAACATCCCTGTGGGATAGTAATAGTGACGGGGTGCTAATAATTGATGAGAAAATGTGATAGCTACATTTTCCTCAAGTATATCTTAGTGGTTTAGAGTATGAATTTTGACATCAGTACAGTTGATGAAAGGATGGTGGCTCATGTTACACGCCTACTCCAATCACATAGAAGCAGCTGTCTGGAGAGCTGCCTGGAGGAGGAGGTCACACGGAAGGCACCAGCTCCATTGGCGATGTCTGCCTCGGACACAGAAATGCACAGGTACACTGCGCCATCCCTTCCCGGGTGTGTGGTTATGAGCCCGAGGTTTTAAAAATCAGAAATTCCTGGATTTATTTTCCACATCAGAACTTTCTAGCTAAGTAAGGAAATGACCTTGAGGGTGTTATCAGTCCCTCAGAGCCTGTGTCACTTAGTTTCATCAACTGTTAATTGAAGAAGCAAATATTCTCTCTCTCTCTCTCTCTCTCTCTCTCTCTCTCTCTCCCTCTCTCTCTCTCTCTCCCCCACCTCTCTCTCTCTCTCTCTCTCTCTCTCTCTGGTACTAAATGCATGTAAAGTGGTACCTGGCATATAGTCAAGTACTGCATAAAGTTACTTAGGACTGTTGCTGCTGCTAATGATGTTATAAAGAAAGGATATATCTTCAGGCTCATCACGCATTGAAGAAGTAACAAGTTAGCAGGGACAAGAACTCACAGCAATCCCTAATCCATCCTCCTAACCCCAAAAGTCCTCCGTTTCAAGTAGGTCCGAAACGGAACCTGCTTTGCGGGACACGCCAAGGCTCAGGGGAAGGTGTGCCGCCTGTGACAGGCCCTGGTTCCCAGGGGACTGGCTGCTTCGCAGGATGTGCTCTGGGCCAAGCTCACGGCTGGGCTTCAAGCCCCGACCTCACCTGGTGACTGCTTGTCATAAGATTTCGTCGTGATGCCTCAAGCCAAGGGAATTTCTAAACTAGAAATGCTATGTATATGCAAAAATACAGACTTTTAATGTTTAAAAATTCAGAAAGCTCAGAGACCATCATACACCCACTTACACCCACCCATCTGAGATTACCAGTGTTGATATCCAGTCACTGAGACAATTTGTCTCAGATTATATGACTACTTATTTATACACAACTTCTTCAAGAGGTAATGCCAATGGTGGAATCCTTTACACTTGGGGATGAAGAATTCTCTCTCTCAAGAAACCTTTGCAACTATTTTTTTATGTAGAATTGAGGACAGATTTGCAAACTGACGGCTGCAGCGATTGCTGGAATTGTGGGGTCGGTCGTTCAAATAGCTTGGGAATGGCCAAGTGACTTCAAAGCAAGCGTGTAAGGGTCACGGCACAGGGTTGTTCAGCCTCTGCGCTGTCAGCGTGTGTCCTTGGCGGTGACAGTTTTGTTGGGCTCAGCCGTGTGGAAGGCGGGTCTAAGAGCGAGGTTCGCCTTGGAACCAGAAAGGTCAGCTCCTGGGAAAGGCGTTTTAATTGTGCGCGTTGCCAAAGCCACATGGGTACCCTCCTCCGACCAGGAGAGCGTGGCCTCTCCTCTAATGCAGAACGAGATTAATGCCACTCCGTTAACACTTGGGATGCGAAGTAATAA
This sequence comes from Hipposideros armiger, assembly GCF_001890085.2. NCBI lineage: Eukaryota > Metazoa > Chordata > Mammalia > Chiroptera > Hipposideridae > Hipposideros > Hipposideros armiger. Next base: position 1,085,159 of record NW_017731591.1, read on the forward strand.
ATACACGAGAAGGCGCAGTAACGTGTCGTGTGCTGACATCTGCTCTTCTCTGGTTTCTACTAAAAGAAGCTGCGTGCCGTGGCCGCGGTTCCCTCCTACTGCCTGCCCCCCCGTTTGCAGATGGCAGAAGGACGTCTGTCTGTGGTGTTCAGTCTGTGCATATCATTATAATGAGTTATTTCATCTGGGAAGTCAGTACCTAAAAAAGACCGTGACTTTGGGTGCCAAAAATAAGCATTTATCACTTGAAACTTTCACAAGAAGCTAACGTCTTGCCACCGTCTCAGGGTGCGCACATCAGATGGTGAGGCTGGCTGTGCAGCCTCGTTATGCAGTGTTCCTACTGGTGAAACATCTGACTTGGACGCTTTCCTGCTCCCCAGAAAACCGCTCTGACTCTTCCAAAGAAGAAAAGACCCCGCAATTCTGACTCTCATTGTCCCCCAATCACCAGGCTTCACCTGGATTTGTGAGAGCAGCGGCTTCTTGCCTGTAACTCCCTGGATCGCCATGTCTCAGAGAAGCTTTCCTGGGGTGCTGTCCCCTACCTGTCATATCCGCTCCTTCTGAGCGGGGTGGGGGGGGCAGGTAGCGGGAACAAAGGGCTCCTAAGATCAAAGTCTGAAACCAGGGCAAACTGCGTCCTGTCTCAGAGAGTCAACATGGATGCTGAAGGCTGAGCAAATATGGGATGAAGGCTGTTTAAGCCAGCGTTTCACAAACGTGTTTGTTTTTAGAAATTTTTCACACAACACTATTAACATTGTGAAAACCACAGTTTGGAAATGTTGGTGTCAATCGCTTTCTCACCTACTCGGAAGTGTCTTCCTCCCTTTCTTCCTTACTTCCTTCTTTTCTTCCTTCAAACTTAGATTTATTTAGTGTGGGTGTATAAAAACACTCACTGAATAATCTCGAACCCTCTGGTTAACGGTAGGCTGTCTGATTCTCCCCGAAGAAGCAGGAATTATTTCCTCGTCCTTATGTTCGCAGAATGCAACTTCTGAACCCATTACCAAATTATGGGTTTCGATTTGGGTTGTGTCCCTAGTGGACCATGTGGAAAATGTGAAGAGAAATTTAGTTCTCTAAGTTGATAAATGGAATCATACTTCTTCAGTGAAACCGAAGAAAAAAATATGGAACAAACTCACAGAATATGGTTTTTCCCTCCTAACTGGGGCACAAGGCCTTGGCCGAGTTTTCTGCAGAGCCTAGGGAAAGATCTAGAATAAAATCGACCAGCCCAGTGTCTGAGAGCCCAGGTACGAGTCCAGACAGACAGCATCAATGTCGTACCCTCAAGGCTGTTAGTCATGTGATCTTGGTCGGACAAATTACCAAATGCTTCTGGCATTCTGAGGACGCGAGGAGTGGATGAGATGAGGAATAGAAAATGTTTCGCACGTGCCCGCTAATAAAGCACATTTGGACAGTAGCCATGATTTTTATTCTACCAAAGAGGCTGTGAACAGAGAAGGAGCCTGAAGCTGGCACTGCCAGCTGTAATGCCCGTGCTCCGGATGCTGGTCTCAGATCTGTGCTCAGTATTAACATTCATCCTTCTGATTTTTTTTATTTGTGTACTTTCTTTTCTGGGCCTTTTGGGAGTTTCAAACATCACGTGACAGAGTCTGTTCTGAGGCTGAGCTGATGTTGACGTGCAAATAACCTACATGTTACTCTGAAGCAGGCTTTATTTTCACTGAGCTGAATCGCCTCAGTAAGCCAAGGAGAGTGGGAGAGGGTGTTAGAATAGACTCAAATCTATCAGTTATCAGATGCCAGTCATCTAGGAGTGCTGTCCAGGGCCCACCTGATCGAGCTGGCAACCTTTTGGAGGCTAAGACCCAGTCAGGTCGCCAACCCTGAGGCCAGAACCTCGGGGAGGACCGGGGGCCCTCTTGGAACCCGAGTTTCACCTCACCTCCTGCTCCCCGAGGGCGCGGGCTGGAGACACCCCCCACCGGCAGCTAGAGGACATGCCTTCACAGACCATAAAGAGGCCTTGACATGGGTGTCCTGAGGCTGCAAGAACACAGGAGACTCACATCTGATTCTACCTGCAGATCGAAATGGGCTGGGAGAGGAACCTGCTTTGGAATCACGGTGCACTCTCTGAATCCGTGGGGGCAGAGGATGGGCATGTGCTGTCTGTGGTCCTCATGGGAACCATGAGAGGCTGTGTGAGCTGGAGGCTCGGGTTCATGGTCAGATCTTGTCCAGGACTCTCCTGGAGGAGAAGTATCATCAGCAGAGGACAGCTGGCCGTGGACTTCTGGGTTCTAGAGGAAGTGCTACAGAAGCAGTGACCTCAGAAATGGAGAGCTCCCCACCAACAGGAGGGGGTGGTCTTCTCAGGGGAGGAGCAACCAACGGCTGCCAGGCTCAGGAGGCGAGAGAGGCAAACCAGACATCGCATACACTCCCACGCTCCGTCCACATCCCATATGCTGCTTACTTTAAAATCAATATTATCTGGGTCCAGACGTTCTAGTTTCCAAACTGAGCATGTGTTTCATGACTTGAGCTCACAAAGGACTTTGAAATCTACAAACTGACCCGAAAAATCCTAGAATGGCCTCACTTTTCATCCAGAGACAGGGAGAGACTGCCTTCCATGGAGCAAAGGGAGAGAGAAGAGTGAAGAATCACTATTATTAATAATCATCATCATCATACTGATTTAATCTGAGGCCCTGCGATAAGCTTTGCCCACCCTCATTGCTGCCGACAAGGCATGTGACATACGTGTTATGATCCTGATTTTCAGGTGACATGAGCGAGGCCCCAAGTCACTCAGCTGCCCCAGAACAGCGAACAGAAATTGGGGCCCAAATCTACATGACTCCAAACCCCAGTTCTTTGCAGGATTTTGCAGGCTGAAGCCCAGCCGGCTTCTGAGATAACAAACACATCGCTGTACAGAGAGGATCCTAATCCCTGTAATATGCAGACCTTTCGATCCGGGTATCACGGGGCTATTTGACCCTCTCCACTGCTCTCTGGAGTAATGGAGGTTTACATTCTCTAATGGACCTTATCAAACCACCTTGAAACGGATTTGGTAAAACAGCTCAGTTTTTAGTTTTACAAAAGGTGCTGGATAACGAGGAACTTTATTAGAATATTCAGAATTGGGTTAGATAGTAAATACTCCTGAGCAGACCTTCCTAAAAGGAAGATAAAATCCCAGTTTGATGGTGTTTTACTTTATTTTACCATCAATTTGCAATCATAGTAGCAGAAATCAAAACTGTCACTGGGAGAGAAAAGGGAACGGTCTGGGGAGCCAGCTAAGCCAAGCAGGCTGGCGACACATTTTCATTCATGCAGTTTCCTTCGTCAAATAAAAAGTAAACATGGACTCAGGTAAGGAGAGACTATTCTGAAGGACTGTGGCAGGAGTGGAGACTGAAAGGGACTATTGGGACGGGAGAGGCCCTGACCTCTGACCTCTGACCTGAGGCTAGCAGGTGTGGGTGTGGAGGTGAGGCAGAGGCCTTCCATTGGCCAGGACCAGGAAACGCTCAGGAAGCACCCATGTGGGGAGGCCGGAGGAGGGAGCAGGGAGAGGAAGGTTTGGGCGGAGGTCAGCCTATTCCTTGGAGGGGCCGAGCGGAGGGGCTGCGTGCTGGCTGGGGCTGGGGCGGGTCAGCATTCAGAGGCCTCGGGAAGGAGGGAAGGCTGACCGCAGAGTCATCCACATGTGTTTCGTGACGCTGCTCAGTGGGGACAGGGGGCTCAGCTACTCGTTTAGGAGGCAGAGTGGGAATCTGGAGGGTCTGTGTTCAGCCTCGTCGTAGGCAGCCGTCTAACGCTTCTGGGGAGGGTGCTGCTTTGCAGCAAACCTTTCTCCAGAACGCCAGCGAGTGGCGGGGTTCTTGGTCCTGGCACTTGGCCAGGAGCACAGGGCTCAGGTGAAATTCAACATTGTCACCTTAAACGTCTATGTAGGTTAAGTGCCAATCCATGTTACAGAGTCAAAAGCGTCTGTGTTTTAGAAAAGATTTACAACTAATTTTTAAAACTCATCAGGCTATCAGTTTTATTTAATGCTGCAATTCGGTGATATTAACGTGGGGCCTCACCCACAGTGATTGGTTGACTCATCTCTTTTGAATACTAATAGACACAAGATTAATAATAGTTTCCACTTAATGATTTCTGTATGCCAAGAACTATTCAGAGTTTCACATCTTTTATCATTTTTAACCTTGGAAGCCTCACTAGACTTTCAGTTGCTATCATAAGGGCTATTTTCAAATATGGAAATTACACGTAAGCCCAAGTTCTCACAAACGGTTTTGTAACTCAGGGCCAGTGGAGCCCAAGCCCTGCCCATAACTGCTAGGACTCACCATTTCCCATAATCCACAGAGAGAGTGGGGGCTTCCGTCTCCTGGGTCCTCTATCCTATAAAATAACACTTGCTGAGGCTCCTGCCAATGGGCGTGTTTTTGTTGGGCTGCTAGAGCCGAATACAACAGATTGAGTGGCTTAAACAACAGACAGTTACTTCTCACAGTTCTGTAGGCTGGAAGTTCAAGGTGCCAGCTGATGCAATTCCTGGTGAGAGCTCTCTTCCTGGCTTGTAGACGGCCTTCCTATGTCCACACATTGAGTGGGGAGAGAGAGAGAACAAACTCTGGTGTCTCATTTTATACAATCACTAATCCTAGAGGATCAGGGTCCACGCTGTGACCACATCTAACTCTGGTCACCTCCTCATAGGCCCACCTCCAAGCACAGTCAAATTGGGAGTTTGGGTTTCAACATACAAATTTTCAGGGGACAAAACGTTCAGTCCACAATAGAATTATATCATGGAAACTAAAAGACCAATAACTGTGAGTGCAATTTTTCTTAAAATAATTGAAAAGTCTAAATTATGGTAACTGTAGTACACAGTATTTTAATCATTACATTTACAGAATTTCTTTGAATAAAATTACCAGCTAGAACACACAATGAAACCATTTGACATTAGGACCCACCCAGTTAGCCCACTCAAACCCAAGAGCCCAACACACACGCTCCCAACATCATGTATCAGTGAATTTTACCAGTAATTCCACTCTGCCTTCCTAGAGAAAAAAAGTTTTATTCATATTTGATGAACATTTGGAGGTATCAGTGTTGAGTGCTCTCTGTACTAACCATTTGGAATTTCTATTTTTAAATTTCTATTTCACTGATTTAAGAGACACTGTTTAGGCATGGGTCTCCATGACAACACTAAATAGCAGCGTTCCAAATACAAAAGCAACTCATTTAAAACAAAAAGGACGCAAACAATTGTGTGTTGTACATCATTTGCAAAAAGGAAATATCTACCTCAAGAAAAAAAGGAAATGGAGAATGAAAACATTGGCCAAGAGAACCCCAAATCACAAGGTAGATAAGGGAATGTGAAAGTGAAGCAATTTCCAAACTCTGAAATAAATACAGAGGCAAATGTGAGGAGGCAACAGATGTAGTTTTGTTCTGCATACAATAAACACAGAGTATAAATTGGAGCCACCTTTTCAGTCCCCAGTCAGACAAAGAATCATGTGATGTTCGTCATATCACCTTTCTCCATCACAGGCCCCACTTTTATATTCTGCACAGCTTGACAAGGCTGCAGTGATTTCCTTTGTTCTCACTTCGGACTCATGAGGCTTACACAGTTAAAAGTTCTTAAAACCTCTGGAGGTATTTCACTGATCTTAAGTTACTCACATTCTGAAACTCCATCTAACATACTCTTTGATTTTTAGGGCACTCTATGCCAGAGTGTGTTTCTCAATCCCCAATATAACTCAAAACTCACATAATCCAAGACTCATCCTGATAAGCTGGGATTTATATTCATCAGAGAGGGTATAACCACTCAACAAAAGTATAAACAGAGTTGACAATTTATACAGCTAGGTATGAGACCAAGTTAATTTGTAAACTTAATTTTTGGGGAGAGAAGGGTGTTGCACAAATTAAAATTTGTGTGTGTGTGTGTGTGTGTGTGTGTGGTTTACATCACACTGCTTTAAGTGTAGATAAATCACACTTATATGATATA
>NW_017731591.1:1092028-1105459 GCF_001890085.2 Hipposideros armiger
CTGCTGCCACCTGCCGGCTCCCTTAAAGTTCAGCCCTTGATAAAGCCTCATTCAGTATGCAAGTTGGGTGAGTCAGGGCTTCAAGGAGTCACTGGAGTGGGAGGAGTTGTGGTCACCAGGTTAATGTAGACTCTGGTTTGGTGCCAGTGCTGAGCCTGGAGCTTCTCAGCAAAACTCTCAGAGCACACCAAGGCCTGTCGCTGCCCACCTGGGGTCTGTTGGACTCTGATAGTTTTCCAAGAAAGAGTGAAATGTGGGCCATGCTGGCTGCTCGGGTAGGGAGGGTCCCAGTGAGTCATCAGGGTGGAGCCCCAGAGCTCACCAGACCAATCAGATTCGAACGTGGCCATGTGGGGGCGGGCTCAACAAGGAAAGGTGGCAGCTGCCTTCTGCCGGCTTCCGCCAGTCCTCCCCTTGAAGCCACACACCTCAGCCTGCCCCCCCCCCACATCTCCAACACCCCCTGAGTCACCGTGCCTTTGATGGAGCCCAAGCTGAGCGCCTGTGCGCAGGCGATTAAAGAGGACGCCTGGGTTTCCACCGCCTTCCGTCCCCCCCAAATGGTTGGAGTCCTCACTGGTTTTCACAGCCAGGTGCTGTGGGGGCTTCTTTTTCCAGCACCAGCATTCGGCTGGGGAGGCCGGTGTGAGGGGCTGGGGTCTCTCGCTCCTTTTAGGGGAACCTCCTCAGCCAAGATACCCCCCGATTCTCATCAGTCACACTCAGGTGTGGGGCTCTTCCACGCCTCCGCCCCTTCTACTGGTCTCAGTGGAGCTTCTTTACATCCTTAGTTATAAAACTTCTGTTCAGCTGGACTTCAGATGGTTCTTCAGGTTGATTGTTCTATAATTTAGTTGTCATTTTAATGTGTTCACAGAAGGAGTCAGGCACAGTGTTTATCTACTCCGCCATCCCGAGCCTAAAACTGGGGGTGTAGTATTTAATGTACATGAAGACTTTGTTGCTTTTAAGCACTCAAGTATTTAGCTGTGAGTTAATGAGAAAGGAACACATTTCTTGTTTTTGTTTTTGTTTGTTTGTTTGCTTGTTTTTGGTTTATTTCTATATGTAAAAGAAATGAAAATCATCCTATAACCTAAAATTTATCTAAATTAAAATAATTATTTTAAAGTGATTCTTAAAAGTGAGAAATTATTTTGTATGATAATGCAATTTTAAAAACTCTTTTCCGTCTACATTATTCAGTAAATGTGTTAAACTTTACTTAACTCGGGCTAAGGAAGGTCTGATTTAATGTTGCTTTAAAAAAAATAAAGTTTGGCTTATTTTCTTTGTGACGTGGGCCAGAAGGTCAGAGGTGGTCTTTGAAATGATAGGATGTCTTTGGAGACCACAGTCCCAGTCTCCTCGGCCCCTCGCTACTTACAGGAAGTGGTCCTCAGCGGGCAGACTTGCCTGGGATGCTGTGTTTGGTTTCTCCTCGTAACCCACGTGAGGATAGACTCGCAATGCCTCTGGCAGACACTAAAGGAGGAAGACTAGGAGTCGTTTCCTCTGGGCTCCCTGACCCTTCACTCTGATGAGCCCCATCTCAAGTGTGCCTTTTCGTCTCTGGTTCTATGGGGAGGAAAATGAAGTTTCCCCAGCTTGGAGTCATTGCATCCCAAATTACGCCAGCCCTTCCGTTTGTGTAGGCGCCTGGGTTTGCTTTTACGTTAACTCTTTCCCTTTCTTACTTCTTTAGCCACTTTGTTTCATTTTTATTAATTTTGTGAATGAAGGTAACTTTGCTTAATTCTTCATCTTTCTATTTCCTTTGTATTTACATTTCCTCGTGTATTGATAATTGAGTGATGCCATTTTGAGTGGGGTCTGGGAGCTTCGCCTCTCAGTTTTACATCGCAGATGGTTGGGGAATATAGGGGACGCTTCCACATGCCTTACTTTTTAGTCCTCATCCCATTTATATCCTCAGAGACGGTTTGAATAATGGTTAAGAACTGGAGCTCCCAACCAGGGCTCAGGTCCTGGCTGAGAGCACTTCCTGCTGTGTGGTTGTTGACTTTACGCCTCACTATCTGTCTGTGAAGTGGGAGTGGTAACAGTGGCTAGCTCCTACACCTGTCGTGAGGAGGAGATTTGCTAGCATTTGTAACAGGCTTAGAACAGGGCCTGGCCCCCCTGAGTGCTTGTTACTCCTAAGGTCACTGGCCATTCATTTTCTCAAGATCATTGGCCCTTTTATTCCTGTTGGGGAGGGGGTATGGCAAATGATGGGCATGGCAAAATGCTTTTCTAACATTGAGAATGTTACCTAGCTCTGTGCAATGATATGTGGGGTGTGCAGATTCTGGGACAAATGCCTTCCCTTATTAAATGGGGGTGGGGTGGGGGTGGGGGTGGTGGTGTTATAGAGAAATGCTCTGCCTTGTACCATCTTCTGCCTCATGCATTTTAATATGATGGAGACTGTGATGCTTGGAGCTGATGCAACCATCTTGTGACCAACAGGGAAAATAAAAACAATGACAGACACACCAGTCACTGTCACTTTGGAGCTACTGAACCAACCCAACCAACACTGTGGTGTAGGCTTCTTGTCATGTGGGAGAATAGCCTCCTATGTGTGTAGGTCAATTTGTGGTCATAATTTTCTCTTTTTAGTAGCCAAAAACATTTCCATTGTGCATTACCAGCTCTTCTACGTAACAGCATCTGCTTTGGCAATGCCTAGACTTCTCCAGTAATAGATTCAACCATTGGATGACAAATATTTTAATTGGCATTTCTGAACTACCTATTTTATAATAAAGATTCTTACCAATGGTTTTTAAGTTTCATTTAAAATGGCCCATAAATGGCTATTTTATTTTCAAAGGACTCCAAGTGTTTCAATGACTGGAGAGGACAGCATGGCAAGGCCAAGACGGCAGCCCCCTCGGGGGCAAGACTTGGCACAAGTGCCATGTAGCTGGATGCTTGGCTCCACTGGTCTAGGAAGAGTCTTCATGCACCAGGGTTTTGTGGGTCCACCTGGGCACTCCTGTTTGCACCGTGATAAAATCCAAATGACATCATTTACCTGAGTGGCATCAATGCTTCTAAGATTTCTTAGGGAAAGGAAAGAAAATTAGTTTGCCTTGACCTGGCAACATATAAATTAAATATCATAGATCTATTTTGAAGAAGAAAAAAGATAAGTTCATTTATAAGGATGTAAATGAAGAAGAAAATAGCATCTTCCCATTTTCCAACTTTATTGAAGGGCAGGGAACAGGAGCGGCCTTGTGAAGAATGTGGATGCCAAACATTGTGTTTGTCCTCATCGTCCCGAGAAGGCAACGGGAAGCACCTGGAGAAAAGCCACACGTGTTTCCCACCTTGTTCCTGGGGATTTTGATAAGTCCTCGGCATATTTTAATGGGGGGTTGCATTTAGGAACTACCAGAACAGAATTAATTAATTTACTAAATAATTATACAAATAGCACAGGAATATTGGGTTACAAAATTGGCAAAAAATAACACTTAAGCCAAAGTTCTCATTTCTCTCCCCTTCACTCTAGCTTCCCACAGTAACGATGTTTGCTATCAGCTCAGTGTGTAAACATCAGATTCCTTTTTCCTGGACCACCCAGTACTATCATAGTCCTGCTGGCGAAAAACGTGTGTGTGTGTTGATGAATGTTAACACAAATAACTTCTATATTCTCTATGTACTTTATAAGTTTTATGCAACGTTTCAAGTAACAGTGTCTTTCAGATAATGTCCTTTATTAATATAGATAAAATTCATTTATTTTAAAGGCCAGCACGGTGGTATACTGAGGTTCATTTAAATATTCCCATCCAGTGTCCAAATCTCTCCAAACTCTGCAGTCCGTTCCGTCACAACAGCCTCAATAGATTGGGCATCTCCACTCACAGAAACCCTGGATATTGTCTCAGTTTGGAGAGTCATCCTTTCTCCTCCACAATTGTCTGCTGTCCTGGATCACCAGTTTTTGTTTCTTACTGCTTGTGGTAGTCGCCTTGTGGAGTTTCTGATATATAGATTTAATGAAAGCAGTTCTTAAAAATGGTTCTTAAGTCTCCATCCCATGTATTTTCTTTTTTTTTTTTTTTAAAGATTTTTATTGGGGAATTGGGGGAATGGGAACAGTGCTGGGGAATTGGGGGAAGGGGAACAGACAAGTTGCTGTCGTCTTGTTCTTCAATCTAGTTGTGGAAGATGTTGCTTCACTAGCCCAAGTTGGCACCATCATTGTGCTCTTCTCTGGCGAGGCAGATCAGTCGCCGGCTTCTGGACGGCCGCTCACTGTGGCTGCTGGCCGCTCACGCTGGCTGCTGGCTACAGACGGTAGCCCATGGCAACCCACTGCCACAGGGGCTGCAGCCTACGCCATCGCTGGCGACTCATGGCAGCCCAGCTCCAGGTTGAGCTGTTGTTCAGCATCTTAGCTGTGGAGGGCAGTGTCACTGGCCCTCATATGTGGGATCCGAACCGGGGCCCTCTGGCATCCCAAGCGAGTTCTTAACCATCGCGCCACTCGGCCGGCCCCATCCCATGTATTTTCAAGTGTTCCCTTCTCACAAACATTGTCCATGGATGCAGGACTCACTTTGGTCTCTTCTGGTGGAGGCTTTATAAGCCAGTGAGGGACTCCCCGTGGTCTCAGCCTCATGGGGGTCGTGGAAGCACGTGTGGACACCAAGGCTCATCAGCCTGGGTCTCTGAGTGGGAATGACCAACCTTGCAAACCTTAATTAGATTTGTGGCATGAATGAGAAACGTTTGTTGTGCCAAGCTATTGCGTGTCAGGGTTATTACGTCAGCATGACCTTGCCAAGTTCATTATTCCACACACAAAACGACGCTGGGACGTTGGGCTTCCCATGTCACTCAGCTCCACGGCAACGCGTCTCAGCACAGGTGTCCATGTTTCTCATCTTGTCCGCCATCTTCCCACTGTAGTCAGGCTTCAGCACCCCTAAAATCACTTCCAGTATCCCTGATGCTTCTCACATTTCCAAAGCCAGCGGCCAGTCTCTGTCCCTTGCTGGACCTCACAGGAGTACTCACCATTATGAAAAATGAAAATTATTTTCTTGCCCTTTTGCCAGGACACCACACTTTGAGGCTGACCATTAAGAGAGCCCATTCTGAAGTCAGATAACGTGAAATCAAATCAACTTATACGACTTAGCCTACTTTCCTCTCATTTTGCCAAAAACTCCCAAATAAAATGGAAATAGTAATAAGTTTTAAATCACAAAGTTATTGAGAAGAGTAAGAAAACGCATGCAAGGTTCCTAGCACATAGTAGATACTCAACTCAGTAAGTGCTAACTATTGGTTATGTATTTTCTTCATTATTTACAATTGCCAATTCCATTGTTTGGGGACAAATAATTTTGAGTCTCTTCTGTTGCCAGAAAACTATCTTCGTGGGTAGAATTCATTCATCGCCCCACAGTGTTCTAGATTTTAGATCTGGAAGGGACACATAACAGTCAATTAAAGTTAATATTTAATCAACATTTCTTGAGCAGCTATTCTGGACTGGGCTTAGGAGTGAGACCAAGACTCCAAATGGAAGAGAAAGCAAGTGATGTTGGAAATGGACTTCCAGGTGGCAGTGCAGCCCCACCTGTCCCCTCCCCCACCCTTAGCCCAGGTGGTCAGCAGTAGGCTGACCGTGCCTTCCATGCTGGGTGGGCCAGACTGTCTGTCAGTGGCCACCCCCTGGACATCCCTGACCGGGGCCCCTGTGGATGTGGCCGGAACGACCTGGCGCGGTGCTGAGGCAGCCAGGCCCCTCACTCGGGGAGTGGCGCCGGCTTGCAGAGAAAGGTCTGGGCAGGCCCTGCCGCCAGGTGGCTGGCTGCAGGTCCAGCTGCCTCCCTCCTTCATCCGATTTCCGGGCCGAGTGTTACTGTTTCCAGTGGCGACCTGGGGACTGTAAATTCTGAGGCTTGTTGACGAGTTCTGAAGAGTACTGTGTAAATAGATCTCATGAAATGTGCTCTCAAGGCCCCGACATGGCGTTAAGTGCTTTGAAAAATTATCTCATTTAACCCTCACAACACATTTCTGAGGTTGGTACTATTCTCTCATCTGAGGTTCAGGGACAGGAAGCAAAAAATTGGCAAATCGGGGATTGGACATTTTAAATGGACCAATGGCAACAGCGTGAGTCCTTTCTTAGTAAAATATATTCTACGAGCAGGTTTTCCGACCTTTAGAATGTAGTTGGTAAAGAAAAAGAGGGAGTAGAAACCCCATCTGACACGATTGCCACTGATATTTGATCACTCACCCAAATAATATTGAGTGTGGGACCATAAACAGATTCACACTAAACATTTTAATGCGAATGGAAGTATTCTTGTCTTCACAGCCCTTTGCCGCTGAACCAAGGCTTTTGTCTGTTGAGTGAGTGTCTGCAGCCAGAGGCTCCCCACGTCCCTCTCGTTCATTGCAAGAATTCGCAGGGGCATCAGCAAAGACTTCCAGCTTGAGTTTCCCTGCACAGGGAGGTCTGCTGTGTTTTTACAATTATGGCTGATTTCTCCAGTTATTTAAAACTACTAACAGTTAATTCTACAGTAATTTTTCAGCAACATGTCCCTCCTGACTTATTTCATAGAGCATACATATGACTTCAGTTCTAAATATTTACATAAAACTGAAAGCTTAACATTTAACTGTCATGAGTGGTTTGGGGAGTGAATGCCGCCAACACTTAGACCTCCTGACTCAGCTGGGGGTCGGGCGTGTGGGGTGACCCCTGGCGTGGTCAGCGAGGGGCAGGCGGCCGGCCAGGGACGCTCAGAGACCGAGGAGGTTGTGCACAGAGGACCTACCTGTGACTGCTCGTCCGTAAGGTCACATTCATGTCTCCTGGCACGGGCGCCGCTTGCTCCATTGTTTGGTCTTTTTCTGTGTCGTTATGTCCCTGGATGTCCCTTTGCTAACAATCCGCATGTCCCATCAGCTTGTGGACATGAGTCTGCTGCTTGTGCAATGGGAACAGAGCACAGCATAAACTTCCTGTAAAAAAAAACAGACTAAACGCCCATTTAGACATCACAGATGTGGCTGCATGACTTTGGAAATCATTCAAATATGTAAGGTGTGGTTTCCTTACATCAGGGTCATTTGTTGGAAATCCCGTGACGGCGGACATGCTGGGTTGCTTTCTTCTCATGGATTACATACTCTGCTGCTACACTGTCCAGGAAGCAGTCACTGGCTCCGTGGGGCTACTGAACTCTAAATACAGCTGGAACCACGACAAGCAGAATTTTCATTGTATTTCACTTTAATTATTTCAGTTTCAAGTTCGGCAGCCATGCCTGACTCCGGCCATCATTGCAGCCAGCACAGATCTCTGTGTGTTCCTGCAGCATTTCCTCAAAGACTGGGCTAACGTCTAGGACCGGCTTCGAAACTAAACGTGAAGGTAAATTATAGGAACGCTTCAATGTTCCCTGGGAGATTGCTTCTTACTTTGATTAAAGGAGAAGGTGTGATGTAAGTACCTGTCTTCCCACGAATATATGCTGCCCGTACAATGAATCATTCTTCTTGTCTCTAGATAATTTTTTTTTTCTTTTGGCTTAGTTTAGTGTGAACCTCATTTAGGAGGGTACGAAGAAAGACAGAGGGCAAATGCTTTGCCTTCAGGATGTAAGCTAAGTCTTGTGGGAAATTACACGCAAATCTATGTAAATATCCACATTCACATCAATGTCATGACATGAGCAGAAAAATGATAAAGCAGAAAATGCAAAATAAGGCAAATATGAAATCAGATAAGCCAGTGATGGCATTCGAAACATAATGATCATTGCAAAGCTATAATATCGGGGTTCAGGAAAGTTATGCACACCACGGCTCCTGATAACTTTGCGTGTAGCAGGTCAGCCTCCCGGAATGTTTCCGACCTGGACCCTGCACGAGCCTGTGGATTTTATCACCCAATGGGAAATCGTGTCGTAGTGACCACTGGACATACAATTTGTGTCAGCATCCTCCAGTCAGGACAGGTGCAGTGGACTCAAAGTTTTGGGATTGAAGTTACCTATTGATGTTTGTAATGTTCAAAAATGGAGATGAGACCAAGCAGAATGGATTCGAAGCATGTGTTTGAACCATTTTACTGCTGCGGTGGTATTTTAGTGTGGTGGGGGGCATCTGGAATGTCTGCTATTCACTGAAATATTTTTATATACAATAGTTGTGAAATGTATTTCAGAACATGTTTTAGCAGTGTTTCCCCCAAATTTTAATGAGCACAGTTTTGCTGTATTGATTTCAATTATATAAAGGAACAGCCCCAGGTACTATTTGGGTGTCAGGAGGGATAAGGAGACTAACAGGAGATAGGGAACCCCTTCTCTGCATAAACCCTAAGATTGCACGTTGTCAACACTGGTCCTTTGCCACGGGGCCGGGGGGATGATTCTAATGAGTGTGAGGGCTACATGTTTATGTTTAAAGCTGTCATACGTTGAACACTTTGTAATATCGTGCAGTCCTTAATGAGATTTTTAAAAAATCTTCTTATCCTCTGTTGACTGGCTACTAAGCTTGATGAGTTTCACCCAGTTATGTCCAACCAGTTACTATCACGCAGGCGAATAAACTGCTTACATTCAGTAGCTTCCCCCTGTGGAGACTTAGAGAAGACACAGTCTCCATCGGAAAGCCATGGGTGGCCACGTTGCGTTACGGCACGGCTGTCCAGCGCCTTAGGGTGAAATGGGTTACCTGCATCCCCGGGAGCTCCCGAGCACTGGGTGGGCCTGCTGAAGCTGGGAGTGGGGCTCGGGTTTGTGAATCCACAGTTCCCAGAAGAAGTGGCTCGTCGGAAGCTCCTTTCCTCACGAGACATCCACAAGTGTTTGGTTTCTCTTGTGTTGAGAACCTCTTGCCACTGGCAAGTCTTCACTGGGGAAGAAAGCAGTTGGCCTTGGACAAACATCGGCGTCCTTCTCTCTCTGTGCCCCACCCTTCTTTATGCGAAGTGAAATGAGGCATTTCCTCAATACCCTTGGATTCGCCTTTGTGTCTTATCACCAGTCCCACTTTCCCTCCATTTTTAGAAGGAGTCCATTCTTATGACTTTGGTGTGTATCCTTTCTGGCCATTTACAAAGCATTTCACATACATCAATTTCTCCGTGAAAAATGTTTGGTGAGTTTGTGTTTGATTGTTTTGCTGACGGGACAGTAGTCACAAGGGTGCCTCTCAGAACCCCTCTCACAGGGACAGCCCCAGAGGCTGCACTTGGAAGGCCACTGTGGCTCCTGCTGGGGGACACAGCCTGCTCCCCACCAGTGACTGAGTGCTGAGGGGACCCAAGGCAGACCAGGTCTCTGACACAGGTAGCTGACTGGCTCAAGGGCTGCCTGTGGGTTTGGTGATCCTCAGACCTGGACGGTGTGGGTCTCTTCCCTCTGTCACTCAATGACAGGCTAGCATTAGTGATGGCCCGCCCCATTTCCCCTGCCTCTTCTCTATTCTCTTCACATGGGCATGTCCCCTAATAAAATCCTGAAATGTTTTCTCTTCTCTTGGTGACTCAGACTAACAGTTAGTCTCCCCCTATGTAAATCCTGCCTCACTACGTTTTGCTCTCTACTCATTATCACAGAGCTCAATTTCATTCCTTTCTACTGACCTGTAGGATTCAGTCTTGTGGATACATCGCATCATAGTTATGTGTTCCCTTGCTGGTGGGCACTTACGTGGTTTCCTTTTTCTTGCTATTATA
Source organism: Hipposideros armiger (assembly GCF_001890085.2). NCBI lineage: Eukaryota > Metazoa > Chordata > Mammalia > Chiroptera > Hipposideridae > Hipposideros > Hipposideros armiger. The sequence continues at coordinate 1,101,771 of NW_017731591.1, forward strand.
AAATATGGTCTAGTTAACACCCTGGTACAGGTTACACTGGGAAAGAGTCATTCTAATGTATAAACCTTGGCTTGAAATTATTGGATTATGGTGTGTCCACATTACCCATTTTCCTATGTACAACCATATTTCTATATAAGAAAATGAATATGAATCAATGTATATTTCCACCAATAGAGAATAAGAGCCCCTGTTTCTTCTTATTCTTGTCATCACTTAATATTGTGAGATTGTTTTATATTCTGATGTTCTCATCAATGTTTTTATATACATTTCTTTGACTCTAATGAGGCTGACCATTTTCTTTTATATTGTTTGGAACCTTTTCAGTTCTTATCATGTCCATATATTGTGTTGTTTATAAAGGCAGTTTTGAATTGGAGAAACTATGGATTTAATGGTAATCTGGTTCAATCTGCAATGCAAGATAGAATTCTTTTCTATAACCACAGGAGGACCATCTATTTAAATACTTCCAATTAAATAATTTTTACTTGCACCCTGTGCATATCTTTTAATATTGAAGAGTTCTTAGCTCTAATAAATAGTCCTGTGAAAGGTTTCTATTTAGCAATCCTTGATGTTCAAAGACCTTATATTCATATTCACAATCACAGGCTGGTAAGCTTTTCCAGGCAATTTGTTTTCTCCTTACAGTCTACATATATATTTTAGTGGCTTTCAATTTATATATTTAATATTTCTGTTCTATACTTGATGCCACCAAAGCCTCATGTTTAGGAAATTTTCATTTGTTCAAAAGCAGGATTGCTGTAGATATGGCTTTCTCCATTCTTATTATATCTTAGTTAATTTTGTTATAACTTCCAAAGACTATACTAAAAAAAATAAATTATTTGGTGCTTAGTTACAACCAGACCACACACATGCCTACGTTGGTGTGTTGGTTGGGAAACTTTGAGGTATTATAACAAAGCTCGCTGGAGCCTGTTTAAAGAAAATGGGGGAAATATAAGATTGGTTTCAGGTTACATAAACATGTGTAATGATAGGATTGCTTCAGAACGTTGGAATGAACTGAAATAGAGGATGCAGTAGTGAAAAGACACTCATTCTGTCTTCCATATCTGATCTTTTTCTTGTTTCCTCTGTATTTTTGATTCCAGGTATCACACTGGCTTTCTCTATTTCCCAGGTCACATGTTGGAAATACAGTTTCTGTGACATCCTAACTTTTCCTGTTGCTGGCCTCCCACCTGGAAATCAACTGGATTGACTCTTTCCACTTCCAGGGAAGAAATTTCATGAGCTCATTGGGTTAGCTGCCCACTCCAGGTCCACAGACCATGTCCAGTAGGGTAGAGGCTCAACATGGCTGCTTCAGCTGTGCCAACGTGATTTGCAGGGTGCAAGACACAGAGACTAGACTGGGAGCTGTTTTTAGACATAAGATTGGGCTTAATAATCACTAGAATAGGTGCTTACCACAGATGGTGAATGTTGGGTAACATTTTATTAAACACCTATTTTGCATTCAGCATTGGGCTTGACTTCTGGGTCAGAGGACGGAAATTCGAGGCTATTTATACTTCTTGCCGTAGAAATGAAAATGTCATTATGTAGTATCTGTTATATGGCAGGCAATACTGCCGACTACGTTTTGTCTCATTTAATACAACAAATCTACAGGTTGGCATGGTCAGTGAACCTCTCAGGTCCTTCAAGAGAACCAGTGGCCAGGGGCATTGTTGATTGACAGCTTCTAGCGGCCACCTCCTTGAATTTGTCCCTGTGTTCACACCAGGCCTTTTCCTGGGCTGCTTGTCCCTAGCCAAGTACTCAGCCCAGTGGGTCAACAGAACAGGGTCAGCGCTGCCCTCTGAGGATGTTCCAGTGATCACGTTCGGCTTGGGAGTTCTCTACCAGCCGGAAGACTTTTTTGAGAACTGTGCTGTGGTGTACGGCGCGTCAGACGCACCCCGTTTCTCCTCTCACAGGTGCCGGACGCCTGCTTCCCACTTCCCTCCACCGCCTTCTTCCTTCACAAGCCTTTCCCCCCAACAAACCCCTTGCATATCTAGCCCATCTTGGTGTCTGTTTCTTAGAGGACCTGAGCAGACACCTCCATTGCCTTTTTACAGATTAGAAAACCAATTCATAGAGAGGCTGGATATGTTTCCCAAGGTCACATACATACTGCTAGTAAAAGGAAAGTTCCAGAATCAAACATAAATCTCTCTGACATGAATGCTCATATTCTTCCCATGACATAATATGCTTTCCACTGTAGATGGCAAGTTTTATGAGAACGTGCTCATTAACTTGTGAGATTTTTAGAATAATGTGTTATGTCAAAAAGCAATGGTAGCTGTTACTCTTCTTATTTTTGCCTTTGTTCATGTATTGTGAGAAACTTGGACAGCAACTCAGCATAGCACCTAGAAAAGCTGTGTGGCAGGTCGTGAAGATGGCCAGGTAGCCCTCGTCACCTGCCTCCACACCCTGGCAATGTGACACTGCACATCTTCGCATTGAGAAGTGGAGAGCATTTCCGAGCCCGTGAACGGAAGTGGAGCTGGCGACCCTGGACAGTGAGCACGTATGGGGATACTACCCATGTGAGCCCACAGAGGGCGGACTCAGAGAGCTAGGTGCTAAATAGACGGTGTTGCTTTTGAGCCAGTGGATGTTGGGTGGCTCATTATGTGGCGACATACCGCTGCTGTCCGGCCATAGCTGCAGAGAGAACGTATTTGCAGTGGGCACTCTCGGTGGTCTAGCCAATTAGCCCTTCCCTCTTTTTGTTATCATCACACTAATGGTCTTGAGGAATTTGGCACAGTATAAGCTCATAAGCCTCTCCCCAGTGCCAGCTGGGTAAATGCTGATTAGGATAAGCCAATCACAGTGATGTCATTTATTTTGCTGGTGAATAGGCAGCGGAGATAACGCCTACAAAGTCATCTGGGAATTCTCCTGGAGGGACTTTTCTGGATACAAAGCAGAAACATGCCACATCTGGGATATTGTTGTTTGATGACGTGATGTGTGCAGCTCTGGCAAACGACCTTCAAGCTGCAAGTTGAAAGTCAAGAGAAGCTGATGTGGATAACATCTCTCATGGTGCGTTGTTGAGCCCCCAAATTAAACAACCCTCGAACTGCCTACTCAAGACATCCTGTTATGTGAAATACTGAATTCCCTACTGCTTAAGACTTGTAAGTGAGATTTTTCTGTAATTTGTAGTTCATGGCATCCTATTTGATAAAGTGGTTACATTTAAGGGTCTTAAAAATGCAGTATAAACTTTTGAAATGAACACATGAATATTCATGCCAGGAGATGAAGCCCAACCACTAATAAACTTCCCTTTTTCAGACTTTCTATTCCCTTCTCTCCTCCTCTTCTCCAAACCTACACGGAGATTTATAAAAATACTCAGCAAGAAAAGCAACACTGGTTTCATGCCAGGATAATGCTCTCCAATTTTCCCAAGTATTGCTGTATATTTCCATTTTAAAAACACACTGATTCCTTTAAAATGAATTTGTATAAACTGGCATTTCATATGCCACACAATCAAATTACTAGAAAAGAGCCTGGCAAAATGCATTTAATCTTTGAGGAGATGATCTGAACCCTTCAGAGAAGGTCAGAAACCATGGGCCAAAAAGACCATTTTCAAAATTGCTCCTGGGATTAACTGCGTAGGTAGGGAAATGCAATGT
>NW_017731591.1:1114699-1125570 GCF_001890085.2 Hipposideros armiger
GTTGGCCAGAAGCTCAATTAGAAATTATGGCTCAATAATTCAACCTTCTCCCCATGAGATGGTTTTATTTTTAATTTTATCTCCTACCTGGATCAGGGTACTGAGCACATACTATACATAGACAAAATCAAACAGGGCCTGGAAAAAAATTAAACATTTGTAAATCAGTGATGCCTAAGGAACACGGGACATTTTCCATGTCCTTAACCTGTGGATGCTGTGCGTGTCTGCATCGCTTCAGAACGGCGTTTCCGGAAGTTGGGCTGCAGGCAGGGACAGACACGTGCTAAGAATCCCAATGCATGTTTCCAAACACACATTGTGAATTCCTGTGCCTTCAAGGTCATCCAAGTCCAAACGAAGCATACTGAAGCTCAGGAGGAGAAAGAAAGAAGAAAGAAGAAAGAAAAAAAGAAGGAAGGAAGGAAGGAAGAAAGAAGAAAGAAAGAAAGAAAGAAAGAAAGAAAGAAAGAAAGAAAGAAAGAAAGAAAGAAAGAAAGAAAGAAAGAAAGAAAGAAAGAATAAAGAGAGAGAGAGAAAGAAAGAAGAAAGAAAGAAAACATCACCACCTCAGAATGAAGTGCTGGTACTAACCTGACGCAGATCTGGACGGGGTAGAGCTCCCCGGGTGGCCTTGCAGGAAAACATAGAGTGGGAGTTACTGCGCCCAACCAGGGGACTGGCAGCCTATGGGGAACCCCATTCTCTCTCAGGGATGCAAACCCCAGGGGAAGGCTGAGCTGTCCAGGCAGAAATACATGCTGATGAAGTCCAGCACCTCTACAATGAAGTTCTGGGCCTCGGTTTCCTCATCTGGAAATTGGCAGTGACAATATCTGTGTCCAAAGGCTATCGTGAGGATTTAATCTGCTAACGTACAAAGCTGTGCTGACTGTGCTATAAAATACATAATGTTGCTGTTTTATTATATGTTATGATTTTACTCCTAGAGTTTAATCTCCCTGCCTTCAATTTAATGAAATCTTCTCTGAAACTATACCACAGAACTCTACTTGAAACTTACAACATCTTAGGGGTTCAGCAAAATGTCCTCGGTTGATCACTTGCTGTATAAAGGGACGGGGTTCAAAACCCGCTCTTCTAGTTCCTGAAGGCCCACTGTGCTTGCAGTGCACTGCTGTCTAGTGGAGGGTGGGCTCTGTTCCCCTCCATCATTTGTCACAGCCACAATTTCCTGGGTCATGAAGCAGTTGTGTCTCCCCCTAGAAATAGGTTTTCTTTGGCTTGACTACTGCAGCTCTCACTTTTTATGAGACTGTAACTTTTCCTTCAAAACTGAACACAGGCATCAATCGCCTACTTGGAAAGACATTTTGGAGCATTTTATCATCCAACAAAAAAAGCCTGTCTCTTGTCTTTTATCACTTTGCACTTATATGACTTTTCAGCTAGAATCTAAGATCCTGGAGGACGCCGCTGTTTCCTGCAATTCTGTATTTCTCCTCTATATCCATGCCTGGGTGATATTAGGTATTAAACGCACTTTGAATGAATAGATTTTAGATTTTAAAGGTATGTAAGATATGCAAAAACACTTAATATGGTGCCTAATTTTCAGTCCCCTGGCTACTCCCATCTTTATATTGAATGATTTTGGAAGATTTCATTATGCAGACATTTACCACCTAGTGGTCCTGTTTGCCAGATGGGACCCCGATGCCGGAATGAAGGAATATGAAACCCAGAGGTGCCGATGGAATTCCAGGCACTAGGAGATCCTGACCAGCCATCAATAATAACAGCAGCTAGGGGACTGAGGCGTGAACAAAGTGATTTCATGTCCTCAATTTCCAAAAATAAGCAGGTGACAAAAAAACCTTCCAGGCTTTTATTGACTGTGCTTTGTTGTAAAGAATTCGGATGTGTTTCCACTGGGTCTGTTCAGCAATTTGGGATATTGGCTACATGTTATAATGACAGATAGTGTGTGGATGGGTTGGGCACACAATCTTATTTCCACCAGTAGCGGTTCAGTTTATGTAAAAGTACAGAAACTTTTCATTCCTGTTAGGAAACTATCAACGTGAAAAGATAACATGACATCTCAGAGTATATGATGCACAAGTATTTTTCTAGAGTCTCTTTTATGAAGTATTCTTAGATATAGATCATTTTACCTAAAACAAATTGAAAACACACAGGCTGTATTCACTGGAAATTCTGGTCCAGTGGGTAATGAAAAATACTGTTGGCCATGACACCCTGGGACAGTCTTGTTTTACTAATCGAATTTGTTATCTTTGCATAGATATAACCTATGCCAAAAATTATATAATCAAAATACTAGCATTGTGCTGGCTGTATTTAATTCTAATGTTATTTAAGATGCACACTTCTTGATCAAATATGAGAGTTTCCCCAAACGTAAGAAGGACCAATGGCACCATCCTCTTTCTTGATGTACTTGGGGTGTGTGTCTATGACATTAATCACCTGAGCTGTCATGGACCAAATGTTTAATGAATGACTATGTCAAATGCATAGGAATTAAAAAATGAAATCTCCAGAGGATAAGGTGCTTTCTTGGTTTACAGCATCATTTGTCATTATCTGTGCCTAAGTGTGGTTTTTACTTATTTGTCATATCACTAATATTCCACCAATGACAGCCAGAAATCACCTGGATCTACTACTTACTTTTTATCTTTTATTTTTTTAGTGTCTGATATTTGTAACCCACCTTAAGATATGTGGAGAACAGCTCTGTATAGCCTTCTATCTGCTCACTGAGTTAATTTGAGGACTATCTCTTTCCTGCATATATAATCAATTTCTTAGTAATTCTAGAGAAATGTTATGTATTGCATTCTAGAAGTTTGTGTCTTTGAAGTTAGGAGGTGGCCAAGTTACTGTCTTTATTGCCCAATATTTATAGGTAACAACATTCAACAAATATTGTGGCTCACAGGTGCTTGAGACCGTGTTCAGAGGAGAGAAGCAAATCTGGAAAAAAGGTTTGTGCTTGCTCGTTAATCATCATAATCACTTCACTAGCTTTGGGGGTCAGGAAGTAAACTGAATTCTACATTTTAGGAGCGTGGAGGTAAGCTTTGCACGTTCTCCAAACATGCCCGTGACCGTGGGTTTGTAGAATGGAAATGCTGCTTTTTGTGGAAAGAACACCCCNTTTTTTTTAATTTAGTAGATTAAATTAAACTTAGATGCTGTTGTATAATGATGAAAAGGCTAGCGTGGTCTCAATCCTCAGAAAGTTAGAAAATCTGAGAATCACCCCTTATGGCCAAACCACAGATCCCTGCTGTCTGCAATGTTCTCAACAGTTAACAAATTTTCCCACCCACTTCCACACTGTTTTCCAGCTACAGCTCCCAGGACTGAATCCATGCCACATGTTTTAAGTTTTCTGCCTCAGTCCTTAAACACACATGCACGGCCACACACACACACCCTTCTCACCCAAGCTTCTTCCTTCAGTCCTGCGCTTTGCCCTTTTCCTGCTGTTCTGTCAGCATGGGATAAACTTTTCTTCTCCCCTGTATACTTGACCTATTAATCTTTTTATTTCCATGATTTCATCTACAAAGCCTGTATCTACTTCTCTGAATGTGTTTTACTTCCTAGGGTTTAGTAAGATACATATTGATGGCAACTTTGTATCTGGAGTAAAATAGATGCTCAGCACATCAACGAGCCATTTTTGGTGTGTGTAATCTTTTCTTCTCTGTGTGGCATCAGTCATGCAGCCTCACCTCTCCTTGATAGGGAAGTCAGTTCTGCAAAGGTGGCGTCAGCACCTCTCCCCGCTGAGCCGCTCCTCCCCCCAGGTGGTGAGGTCTCTCTCCCCTTCCTGGGTCGCTGGACCCGGGACTTGCTTTGACCACAAGAGTGTGGCCATGGTAGTGTAGTGAGGCTCCCAGGCCTAGGCTGGAATCTGACTTTTACCCTCTTGGGGTCCAGCTACCATGTTAAAGCCTTAGGGAGTCATAAATGTGGGGTGTGGTGTGTGTGTGTGTGTGTGTGTGTGTGTGTGTGTGAGAGAGAGACAGAGAGAGAGAGAGAGAGAGAGAGAGAGAGAAGCAGCCACTGCACCTGAGCCCTGACGTGTGAGTGAACCATCCTAGATGTTCCAGCCCCAGCCAGGCTCTCGGCTCCGTGCAGCTCCATACGTAACCCAAGTCAATTCTGTCTCTGCAGAGAGGAGCCCTCCCAATAAGCCTGACACAGAGTGTGGACTTGTGAGCCAACTTGGTCACGGCTCTGAAAAGTTCCACTAAGCTCTGGGGTGGCTAGATACACAGCAACAGGTGAGCTACCCACAATGCACAGCAAGCAACACTTAGCGGACCGGAGGGCTGAACGCCTTACCCAGGTGTAAACCCCTAAAGCCAGATCAACATCACGCCAACAGCAGTCATTAAGTTAACACGTCACATGTGAATGGGAACTGCTCACTGGCTGTGATGGTTCCTGCCCAGCTGTGTCATGTGGGCGGTCTCCTGAAACCCAGGTGACGGCGCTGCAATATTGTTGGTGGTTCCACTTAGCTGGCATCTCACATTGTACACTGTCGACATTTGCTTTAAAATGCATATTAGCTAACGTGTTTTGAGCCCAGGGTTCGTCATTCTGCCCCAAGACTGCTCCCTGCGCTGGTCCAAAAACGTGGCCTCATCTGCTCCAGTCTTGTAAGTTCCAAAAAAAATCAGAATTATCTGTAGCTATGGACAAATGCTTCATCCACAATTGGATCATAAAGAGATAAGAAAACCCCTCCCCCACGTGTCCCCTGCCCCCATGACATTGTAAGTTCCGCCTTGGTGGCGTGAACTGTTTCCCGCTGATGCTGAGTTTTCATCTAGACGTGTGAGCTCTTCCTGGGCACGCAGGTCTTCCTGATTGCCACAGTGCTGTGACATTTTGAAATGTAGAAACTGGTGTTTCATTGGCGTGGCGTTCCCTTCCTCGAGATTCTTCACCTCCTGTGAAAATGTCCCTCGCACCTCACGGTCAGCGACTCTTAGGTCTGGCTTCAGACCTTGTGTCCAACCGTCAGTGGCAGTGACAACATTAGTTTTGCCAAAAGCTATCCGCTTTGTCCAAGTGAAGTGTGACATCATGATTGGTTTTAATATGGGAGAGATCGCTTTTCCATCAAGCGAACCGCGTTTACAGAGTCTGGCTGTGCAGTGAACGGGCCTCGTCTTCCATTCCTGAGTCCACTTTGCCGAGCCTATAAAACCATCTACACGGGCTCTTTGCAACAATGTCCTCTTAGTTCTACTTGGTTACTAAAGTCATGACGTATCGCTTTCCTTCCAAGCAATCTTTTGGACTAGGGTCTTAATGCTAGGTAAATCGGTTGAGTCAGGTATCAAAAAACAAATCTATTTCATCTACATTAAGTTGTCAACAACCCGTAAGCATCTGCCGTTTGCAAGCACAGCAGACATGGCCTCTTTCTAGAAGACGGAGGTTCTGAATTAGTATTTGTATGTGAATGAAACATGCAGCCTAACATTTTTATTCATCACTGTACCCAAGGATCTGCTTATCATTAGGATGGATTTTACCAAAACCTATCTTCGAATTCGCTTATTGAAATCTAATTTGCACACTCAGGCTTACATATTTGAAACCAGTAAAAAGCAATCATGGTGATAAGTAATCAAGTATTAGAAAATGCGGATTTGATGTTTCTCAGCATTTCGTAATATAAAGTTCTGGACATCTGTATTCAAAACCCATTTCTCACTTATATTACTTTTCCTGTCATCAGATGTTGGCACTCCGTCAGCCATGGCCACTTGGTTCAGATGGTAAGGTCTGTGCTGGGTGCACAGACTTTATTGACATAATAAGAATGGCTTTAATCAACTCTCAACCTATAAGAGAGGATGAAAGCAAGCTCTTTAAATAATGAACCTCTAGATACATACTCAGCTGTCATTCTCGAGAAGACTTAATTGCCTTTAACACATATCATCTTTGTGCATAAGTCAATGCCTCAAAAATTAGTTCTGAATGAATGAAATTATTTGGACCATAACCTTTTGTTAAAACTTTAGCTAAAATAATTTTTTCTTAAATCTTTACTTGAATTTTTAGTCTGGAGTATAGTGATCTTGTCCAGGTCTGTGTGGGATCCTGAGGCTATCGGCCAACCTGCCCTTAAAAGCTTTACAGGTGTCCCCATGAATACTTCAGTTTATGTAATCTGTACTCTCCGCCCTGTATCTACTTCTGTATAATGAACCACAGCCTTTCGCAAAATTATTCTCTCTCTTACACAATAAAGGACAAAAGCAAGATTATTCAACACCCTCTGACTCTACCAAGGTACCATGATGACTTGTGTGTCTTCTGATGGAGGAGAGGGCTGGGATGGGGGAAGTGAAATGTGTAAGAACTTTCTGAACCACTGTGGCCTCCATGTGAAGTCGTGGGATGTGACAAGGTCACCTTATTTCCTATTGAGGAGTGTCAATTCAGGACAAGCATCTCATGGGTGCTTCCTCGGTGTCTAGCTTCAGGGCTAGAACCAGTCACCTAACTTTTTTTGGTTTGTAATTTACACCCATGAAATACGAGGAAGATGACATGTTAAATTGTATTTGAGGTCATTTCCTTTCTCCTCAAATGCAGCTTCCACCCTACTAGCTGTCTCTGCCTGCATGGCGCACATGTAGAAAGGACCTGGGGAAGCCAATGCCTCGGCTCGGTCAGGTGGGAAACCCATTCTGGGAGGGGAGAACGGTTTCCCACTCATGTCTTGGGGTGTTCTCCCACATACACCTACTCACAGAGAATCTGTTCTCTTTCCCTCTACTGATCTTCCCACACCCCTCATTTTTTAATAATCAATTGTGTTTAAAATCAAAGGCGTTTTCTTTCTGTTTATTCCCAAAGTAGAGAAAACTGTACCTCCCCCTATTACCAGTTGTAACCTGCTGAAATAGCATGAACTCATGCCCTAATGACAACTAAACTTCTTTGAGACAAAGTGAGGGGGCATGAACAAAAGGATGGTTTATGGGAGCAAATAAAGGAGCTATAGCTTTGCATAATGAGGGGGTTCCGAAGAGATGAGGGGTTGGGGAGTTTACTTGTGTGTGAGGCGAATGAGAGCGTGTGGTCTTGGGCACAGCCACCCCGTGACCTTTCTAAGTAGGCAGCAGCCAGCATAGCCCACTTGCATGGCACAATTAACTGGAGAAGCAGTTGCCACCTGCACCTCTCACACAGGGTGTCTGAATAAGAGTCCCGGGACCCCGCTGCCTGAGCGTGTGGCTATCACTGGGAAGTCCTGCTGATGCAAGTCGTGGGGGGCCATTTTAGGGAGCTGCAGGCAGTGAGAGCAGTTGTAAAAAGATGAAGGTGAGAGAAGGAAAAAAAGAAGAGAAAGTAGCAATTGGGGAAATGCTTGCAGAGGGACAGAAGTGCGTTCCCACTGTGGCAGAAACAGAGACCTGGCTGGGCCATGGCTGCATGCGTGTCTGCCCATCATAGAATGGCTGCCAAGGCGCCCTTGAATTCCTACATGTGGACAGCCTTTCAACCTCCCCTCTCCATTCTTCCTGAGACTCTTAGACCAAATTTCTGTTCCTTAAAACCAAAATTAACTCATGTGTGCAGTAGTTTTATACACACACACACACACACACACACACACACACACACACAGACAGAAGAACAATACAAAAGAAAATGCCTGAATTGACAAGAGAAGCTACCAGGAAGTTGATAAAGTTGTGGATAAAGTTGTGTGTAAGTCAGAAAAAGAGGAAGTTGGGGAGAACTGTATTTGGAAGCTGAAATCAGCAACATGGAGTCAAAACAAGATGTGGACATGTTTCAAGGAAAACAAGACAGGCTGATCTGAAGTGTCAAGACCACTTAGGATGGAGTGAGTCTTGCCAAGGACGTGCCAAAGAAGGGCAAGTATTCACGTATCTCTCTCCAACAGACTCTTCAATTCCAGCATTTTCACACCTCCTTTGTTCTACAAAAGTCATTGGAAAAATTTGCTTTTTGTGCAATGTGCTTTGAATTAACCTTTCCTAATTAAGATGTGAACTTCTGTTTTATTTGTGAGATACTTAAAGTGTTATTGCTATAGCATGTCCTACTTCCCCTCTGTAATAATCTACAAGTAACATAATTCCTTAACAGTATTTTTATAGAAAGGGCATTGAGGCCACAGACCACATTTAGCTGACAACACTTGAACTTTCCACCCCTGAAAACATGTTCCAAGTCCATCTGTTTCTTAGTTATTTGGAAGTTCATCTTGTGGACTGTACATGTCACGCTTTATTTACGAATGTGGTTATTGGCTGTAACCTAGGCCACCATGGGGACTGGCTGAGGCTTACTTACCCTGCTCCTTGTGATGTGGTTGCTGAGAGAGGTGACCCTGGGCGGTTTGAGTGTGGGCAAAGAGCACTGTCGTTTGGAGGTCTTGATTTCGTGTAGATCTAAGAAACCGTGCAGGAGAACTCTGCTTGGGTGAGCAGGAGCGTTGGGTGCTGTGACACACAGCTCTTGGCTGGAACCCAGGGCCTGCTGCCCTCAGCATCACCACCGTGCACACAGGTGGAGCCGGTGGGCGGGTAGGATGCCTGGGAGGACGGCTTCTCTGCCTCAGTGGTCCTCAGCGCGGTCCAAGCCACAGCTGCCTGCAGAGCTCTGCGGATTACATGCAATGCGTGTGTGTGCATGTTGGAGCACATTTTCCATTACACACCCATGTGCAAATACCAAAGCTTGCTCAGTTTGCGTCCATGGACTGAATGCTTCTGGAGACCGTGCTAGTCACATCTGGCCGCTGTCACATCCATTCCTAGTACCGGAGGGCAGGGGGACTGGAGAAAGCAGCAGATGGAACCGCTGCAAGGCCCCTGCTGCCGCTGGCTGGCTGTGTTCCCATGGACATGGCTCGGAAGGGACAGCCTTGCCTTGGCAGCCGGGAATCTCCTGAGCTGCCCCACAGGGTGATTTCTGGGTTCCTGGACAGCCTCCAGTGACCACACTTATATCACAAACGTCCACATGTCCACATATTCACGTGTGCATACATATTCAAGGAAAGAGGCAATAATAACATTATTGCCACGATTGCTATTGTTATTACAACTGCAATAACCAAATACATGTCTGGAGTGTCCTATGTGCACGTTACTTTTCTAAGATATTAAGTCATTTGATCCTCACCACAACCCTATGAAGGCCAGGCGAGCGAGCCCTTTCGTGGGGCCTAAAACTTAAACAGCTCCCAAGGAATTCAGTCAGCAAGGTAAAATCATATTTAGTGGACTATCAACTAAAAATCAAGTTTAATGCCAAAAATCCATGATGAATGTGGTATCAAAATGTGCAATGCAGTCAGGCTGCACTCCTGCGTCGCGCCGTCCGCTTCCCTCAGTTCACCTTCATCTTGGTTCCGGAAAAACCACGCCTGTGAAAACGGAGCCACCAGCTATCGTTGACTGATTCGGCTTTCTAAAAAAAATATCGCATGAAAATATGTCTCTTGATGACTGAGTTTTTGGTGCTTGCTGAAATTTTGCTCTACAGGCAAATGTGTCACTCGTTTCCAAGCTGAGTGACCTGCAGTGGAGACGCCGACTTACTGAGTGAGGTCTCAGCCACTGTCTTCTACTCTGATTTGCTTCCCTCACAGCTCATTTCTCATCACATTTCAGAAAACCATGTTCCAGAAGAGCCCCGGTGTGGAAAATTCCAGACAGTAAAGAGCGGTGGTGCCTATTCCTTTCACGACCCCACTTAACAGATGAGAAAAATGAAGAAACAGTGATGACATCATTGCCAGGAGTGAGTCAGGGTGCAGCTGGCTCTGACTCAGGCAGGCTGACTGGCCAGTGTACCCTGGCGGCTCCTCTAAGGTGCCCACGTCAGGCAGGAAGCAGAGATGACAGCCACGTGGTCACAGGTAGCACCAGCAGGACCCCCGGATGCGGGGAAGGGCTCCCTCCCAGCGTCTGGCGCCTCGTCCCACCCTTGGGAGGCCAGCCACGTCCCCGCCCTGGGTTCCGTGAGACTTCCCCATGCCCCCTGAAGAAGTCGCATCCTAGATGTTGCCACACAGGTAGATTTCTTCTTGCCACCAACAGTCTGCAATTTAAAAAGCTCTGGATGAAGGTCCGTTCCTTTAAAAGTCTTCCCTGGCAACACCCAACTCATCTCTCACTTTGCGAAATCCATCAGTTTTCATCATTTCAACAGTGATTCCACTTCTATTAAATGCTTATAATTCTTTTGACAGGATGTTTTATAGTTATTTTTCTTTTCAAAGGTGAATGTTTGTATAGGTACACATGCAGGCTTTCTTTTTCTCAGTTGGCTAGCTTTCTACTCCCATGGTATCCAGTTGGGCTGTGTACACAGATGTCACACAACACATACTTTAGAAGAAATACTCTGTCTAATGACCATTTTTATTTTTACCTCGACACAAGGACAAACACCATCCCAGGCGCTCTGTATATGTTATGCATCTGTATATTTTAGCATAAAAAGATGCTTCCTTTCTGTGCTATTAGCCCTGAAATAAGCAAGTCTGAATTCCACTGGGTCCCTCAGACAGCCACTGATGGCAGCAAAACACGTGACTGCAAAGCTCAAAGAGTTTGCGTTGGCCAGAAGCTCAATTAGAAATTATGGCTCAATAATTCAACCTTCTCCCCATGAGATGGTTTTATTTTTAATTTTATCTCCTACCTGGATCAGGGTACTGAGCACATACTATACATAGACAAAATCAAACAGGGCCTGGAAAAAAATTAAACATTTGTAAATCAGTGATGCCTAAGGAACACGGGACATTTTCCATGTCCTTAACCTGTGGATGCTGTGCGTGTCTGCATCGCTTC
>NW_017731591.1:1129290-1163362 GCF_001890085.2 Hipposideros armiger
CCCACAAATTGTGCAGTCTGACCAGATAAGTAATATCTGTGGTTTGTGTTTATTCTCCTGGTGGCTTCCCGGGCAGGGCTCCCTTTATCTGCACAGTGAGCTTACTTACCGCTGCTCAGCAGGACGTGCCGTCAGCGACATAAGCGTTACTCACTCATGATGCAAAGCAGGGCCTCAAAGTAAGAAATCCTGCAAACATGAGGACACTCAAAGGCTTTAATCCCCATCCAGTAATCAGCATTGTGCTGCTGCCGTAGGTCAGCGTGACGTGACATGTCCTTTCTGCATGTGGAAGGACATCGCGTGGCCGTGTGCACTTGTTTGTTTAAGACACAGTCTTCCCACCACTGTGAGGCCTCTGCCAGTCACACCCCTGCATCAACCCAGACCGACATAGCCAGAGCCACACAGGAAATGCCAGCCTGTCCTTTCAGAGAGCTCTGTTTCATAGCTCCTTTCTTATCCTAATTAGAGAGGACTATGTCTTTGCAGTTTGGGCTTTTGGATGACAAGGAGTGGGGGGGGGGGGGGGGGGGGACCGGAGCATTTAGAAAGCTCCCTGCTGAACGCCAGGTATCAGGGTCTGGAGGTGTTTCTTTTCTCCCCAGCAAAACCAGCATCTTCTGAAATCTCCGCCATCAGCACCCTCCCCACACAATCCCGGCTTCACAGCACTCCTCACTGTGGTCTCCTGGCAGGAAACTCGCCCATCTTGCAGAGTCTTGCATGAATAATTCATTTAAGTGTCATGCTGACTCTCAGAAGCCAGGATGGCTGCTTTGGAGGGAGTGTTTAATAGGATTCTTCCAAACCACCCAAAACAGAGCAGCATGTTCTGTGGGGCCTGTCTTGGAAGGCCTGAGCGCCCTGAGAGAATGTGCTCAAAGCCGAGACCTGTGTCCAGTTGGGCCCTGGCCTCTCTGTGGAGGTCTGTTTTAAATTAGGGTCTCTATTTTTCAGGGTCTGAACTCAAGTCATGGGCACAATTACTTTTCGTCAGATTGTGGGTTTTTGCCTCTCTTAGGTACGTCGAGAGCCTGGGAGTTCCAGGCAGACGAGCAGCAGAGAGAAGCCCTGACTGGGACGTGGATGGAGGAACCCTCATGCCACCTGCTGTCACTCTCTCACATCCTTGCTCACAGGCCTGCTGGGGCAGCCAGGCTGCGGAGGTCACAGATCTTTAGACTCAGAAGCTCACCTCTTAGAGCTCCTGTCAGGAGATTTCACAGGATGTCTCCCCTTCACGTCGCCTTCCCTTCCCCTTTCCTTTGCAAGCCCATCAAAACCTGCCTCTGACAAAGTCTTTAAAATGTGTGCGTATCACCCTGTAAAGGACTGCTGGCCTCAGTGGTAACCCACTGTCTCCCAGGATGATTTGCATTTTAAATCAAGAGGAGAGTCGCAGCAAACTTAAAAGAGTCCATTGACACTTTTTGGTTTTTTGCTTAATGTCTTTGAGAATGACACAAGCAGCACTTGCTCAGCGCATGAAAACAAAATTGGTAAAAGAGATATTTAAATGTGATAATTGCCATCCACAGCTTGGCATTATGGTATAGTAACCCGTTTTCATATTTCAGGTTTCTATGTTGATTTAGCTATAGGTCTATACACCCATATATCCATGTATGCATCTTGACGAAGATGAGACAATCAGCAGAATTTTGAACAGCAGTGGGATTCCGGAAGAGTGTCATTTCCACAAGTGGGTCCTGTCTAGGTCAGTGGGTCATAAATTGTTTCTCAGAGGTCTGAAAATTACTTGAAAGACTTCAATATCTTTTTTTTTCCCCCTCCAGATTTCTGACACCTTTTTCTGCTGCTCTGTGCCTCTTGGGGCTAGCTTGGAAGGATTACACTAATAGGCAGTTACACATTGGGTTCAGCCCATCCAGAGGGAAGGTAGTGAGATTAGGGTATTTATTCCCCATTTCCTCTCTTAGGAGTGAAAGCTTGTAGCACACCCCTCTTTCTGTTTCTCAGTTTTAGTAACCCAAACCTCCCCTCTCTCATCCAGACCTAAGGGTAGTGGTAGCTTCTCAATTTATTATCATTGCAAAGGAAACTATCCCCAAACAGTGGTTTAAAACAGTGTCCAGTAATTAGATATCTAGAGAGAAATTGTCTGCACTCTTACTTATTAGAAACTTATTACAATTATTATACAATAGGGGAGTAATGTAGTTCTCTATATTCTATCTGTCTACCCACCGACCTACTTATCTATTGTTTATCTATAGATCCCATTTCTGTGATGCTGACAGGTAAATACACAGCTCAGGACCGTCTGTCGAGCATTCTTAGTCAGCTCGGGCTGCTATAACAAATGGCCACAGACTGGGAGGCTTATAAACAACAGACATTTATTTCTCACAGCTCTGGAGGCCGGAAGTCTGAGGTCATGGTGCCAGCATGGTTAGGTTCTCTTGAGGGTCTTGCTCCAAGGTGCAGGCACTCACCCGCTGCCGTGTCCTACGTGGCAGAAGGAGAGCTGGCTAGCTCTCTGACATCTTCTTAAAAGGGCACTAACCCCAGTCACCAGGACCCCACCCTCAAAACCTCACCCTCGCTCAGCAGCCCTGCCTGCAGACACCACCGATTTGGGATTAAGCTTCAACAAGTGCCTTTTGGAGGGAGACACAGACATTCAGTTCTTAACACATTCCCTTAGGGAACCCCCAGTGACTTCACTACATGGGGCACTACGAGTGCTGGCTCCTGTGGCAGGCTGCAAGTTCGTCCATGAACAGCCTTTTTATTCTGCCTAAATGCAAACAGATGCACGGGAAACAGGAACTGCATTTACTGAGCATTTGCTATGTACCAGCCTGTTGAGCTTGGTGCTTTTCAAAATTAGTTCATGTGATTCTTTGCATAATCTGATTATATAGATGAAATTGTGCTCATTGTACTAATGAGAAAACTGACATTATAAACATATCCAAAGATACAATACAATAAATGAGGTGGGCCAGATTTGAAATTAGAAACATCTTCTTCCCAAAGGTTTAAATTGCCTGCCCACCTCCCCTTTCACCGCAACCACAACGAGCCCATTTCGTGTCGCTGTGCTTCTTACGAAAAGATGCCTCCTCTGGCAAACAAATCTCATGGATACTTGTCTTGGCAAGAGGGTGCAGCGTTCGTGTATATTAGAGTAAGCCACCTTTTCTTCTGCGTAGAAGCCACTCTGAGCCAGGCCACACAGCTGGTGAGGCAGGAGTTGGATTTCAACCCCCATTCACATCCTTGGTGGGGTCTCCCTTGTGTGTGTACAAGCTGGACGAGCTTTTCTCAACGCCACCTCTGTCAAAAACAAGTTCCCTTGTAGGGTGTCTCCTTCCTTCAGAGGTCAGCATCAAGGAGGACTACACCTTCTGTCCTAAATGTTTCTTGTTCTCCGCGTTTCCCTTTGATATGAAAATGCCAATTATACAGTGAATTAGTGGTTTCTTGCCACATAACACCTACCCCCCAAACGCAGCACCCTTAAATAAGAAACATGAACTCTGTCGCACAGATGCTGAGGGTCAGGAGTCTGGGGTAATCGGGCTGTCAGTCAGGTGACCACAGAAGTTCTTACCCAGGCTGGGCATCGGCCTGGACACGCACGCAGGGGGCTGTTGTCGGGGCTTCCGTTCTTCACACACGGCCTCTCCTTAGGGTTACTCAGGACACGGCTCCCCCAGAGTCGCTGACTACAGAGAAGAAGAGAGAGCCGCTGTGATGGAAGCTGCCACAAATTTCATAATATAACCTCAGAAATAGTTGATGGACCGTTCCTTCTGCTGTATTCTTTCTATCGGTCACACAGGGCACCCTGGTACAAGGTAGGAATTGCAGGGGCCATCGGAGGTCTCGTGACATGTGCCAACTGCTGAGACCAAAATGGCTGAGATGCCAGACGATCCTCAGTGCTCCATGTGTCGACTGTCACGTACTTTGGATCTTTGTTCTGACCTTTCTAGACTTGTGCCCAACCAGTTAAGTACTTTGGGTACCATTCCTGGAAACAGGTATTATTATTATTATTATTATTATTATCCTCATGTCACAGACATGAGTGTGAAGCTGCTGGACCTCAGTTTCTTCCTCGGATAAATGCCCTAACGGGGCTTGAGACCCAAGCACTGCCAATTACCATACTATTACCTCCTGTACTGCGTTCGATGTTAACTTCAGTGCATCACTTCTGGAGGTCAGCTGGCACCACAGTGATATCAACAGTTTTCTGCACTGACACATTTCAGTAACATGTTAACTAGAAAAGGCTCTCTTAAGCCTAACTTGATGCTAAAAATCCAAGGGAGAGATTTTATTGTAAGACAAGTCAGCGGCTAGTTTCACCCTTGGGCTCAGAGAGCAGAGCCCAGGCTTTGGACAAAAAGCTTGCCTCGTTTTGAAGAAGATGCTCTGAATCGGTTTCCTTTCTGGCTTATGCAACATTTGCATTTAAGTTATAAGGGGGTAACCCTGTCCCTGAATATCAACCTCTTGAGTGTCAGTTCCTGAGGTGCATTGAGGGTGATGGGGCTGGGAGGGTCCATAATTTTCAAACCCCTCCAACAACAAAAAGACTCACCTTCTATTTATCAAAATTATCAGTTAAAACTGGGCAACAACAACAAATAGGCAACTCAGCTAAACCTGTCTGCTTTCACATAGATGCTAGACATTTGATATCTGTGGCCTGAAGGCTGGGTTTGGCTTTACTAAAAGTGGCACATGGCCACACATATACTGTATAAGAAACAATTGGTGGATGTGAGTCCTTTAATTTCAAAATGTGAATTTATGCCTAAGAGGATGAATGCAAGNTTTTTTTTTTTTTTTATTTCTGGTTCACAGCTCAATCCACTAGGATGCACTGCTGCCTCGTAGCTCTGGGATGAGGCCCCTGGCTTCCCATGTGTGTTCATAAACTGCTCTGCCAACCTGGAGTCTCACCTCACTTTCTCAAGCAAGCATATGTGTTGCTGCATCCTTATTTCCGGACACCCCAGAAACCGTCTTTACTAAACGATGGAAAAGATGATGTTAGAAAGCAGCTGATCTGAGAATCGCTTTGATCCCTGGCAACACTCCAACGTCTGATAAGAACTACCAGGGAGGCCCACCAAAGAATAGGTGACTTCGATTCACAGGCTCAGAAACAGTCTCCACTACTCTCCAAAGAGCAGATTATTTCCAAAATGGCATCCATCCACGCGCCATCCAGGGTGTTGCAGGAATGCTTCTAACTTGTGAATTTGAAGGGAGGGCCATCTGAAAGTGATATCAATGGAGCGTGGTGCCCTGGCAAACATTGACAGAGGCCTTCAGATGCCCTGAGTTTCCTCCTTGGGAACACCAGGTCGATTATGGACTCCTCAGACAACCTCACTGGGCAGTGGGCATGCCATAATGGGGGAGCATGCGGACTCAGAAGGGGGACAGTGTATCCGTCCATCAGCAAATAAATAGTCGCTGAGTGCATGCAGGTGCCAGCATGCAGGCTCTGCGTCTTTATGATCAGAACTCCTACCAAAGATAAGGGGTTCTGGAGGGCACAGGCTTTGGTGAAGACAGGCTGGGGTCACTTCTGCAGAACCACCAGTCCCCATGGTATTACCAAACACCCTTAAGGTCAGGGACTTAAGTTTGAATATAGTTGTTTTTTTTTGTTTTTGTTTTTTTCTTTTTCTTTTTCTTTTTTATTATTATTTTTTTTTAGCTGAGCCATCCTGCCACCTATTGGTAGCTCAGTGGCTGCTCAGCTCAGGCCGGGACTCGAACTGCTGTTGCTCAGAGCTCAAACTCTTGAGTGAGCTCTTAACCAACTGAGCCACCCAGCCAGCCTGTGTNCCATCGGAGGTCTCGTGACATGTGCCAACTGCTGAGACCAAAATGGCTGAGATGCCAGACGATCCTCAGTGCTCCATGTGTCGACTGTCACGTACTTTGGATCTTTGTTCTGACCTTTCTAGACTTGTGCCCAACCAGTTAAGTACTTTGGGTACCATTCCTGGAAACAGGTATTATTATTATTATTATTATTATTATCCTCATGTCACAGACATGAGTGTGAAGCTGCTGGACCTCAGTTTCTTCCTCGGATAAATGCCCTAACGGGGCTTGAGACCCAAGCACTGCCAATTACCATACTATTACCTCCTGTACTGCGTTCGATGTTAACTTCAGTGCATCACTTCTGGAGGTCAGCTGGCACCACAGTGATATCAACAGTTTTCTGCACTGACACATTTCAGTAACATGTTAACTAGAAAAGGCTCTCTTAAGCCTAACTTGATGCTAAAAATCCAAGGGAGAGATTTTATTGTAAGACAAGTCAGCGGCTAGTTTCACCCTTGGGCTCAGAGAGCAGAGCCCAGGCTTTGGACAAAAAGCTTGCCTCGTTTTGAAGAAGATGCTCTGAATCGGTTTCCTTTCTGGCTTATGCAACATTTGCATTTAAGTTATAAGGGGGTAACCCTGTCCCTGAATATCAACCTCTTGAGTGTCAGTTCCTGAGGTGCATTGAGGGTGATGGGGCTGGGAGGGTCCATAATTTTCAAACCCCTCCAACAACAAAAAGACTCACCTTCTATTTATCAAAATTATCAGTTAAAACTGGGCAACAACAACAAATAGGCAACTCGGCTAAACCTGTCTGCTTTCACATAGATGCTAGACATTTGATATCTATGGCCTGAAGGCTGGGTTTGGCTTTACTAAAAGTGGCACATGGCCACACATATACTGTATAAGAAACAATTGGTGGATGTGAGTCCTTTAATTTCAAAATGTGAATTTATGCCTAAGAGGATGAATGCAAGCTACCAATAGCGACCCTCTCATCTGCCCCTGATTTAGGCAACATTTATAAGGGCCAAGTAAAATCGAGGCTAAGGCAACTACCCGGATGAGAGCTCAGGGCAGACCCCTAGCACCTGGCTGTTAATGCCCGGCCCCCCAATATAACAGGGGCTGTTTGGCTCTAGGGTCATGTAAACTAAGACAAAACCCATTCAGTTTGCCCAAGCTTCAGATATTTTATTAGCCCTGTGCCATCCCCTGAACTATGGAAATTAAACTGTCCAAGGCCAGGTCTGACTAAGAAAAATGGGCTGTCACACGATTTTAATAAGCTCACACGTTTGGATAGCACCTCAAACCCGCTTTCACGTTTTCCATTCCCTGTCCAATAACCATTCCCATACTGAGGACCATGGGGGCTTCCCTAGAGAGGTATTGGCCTTGCTCCGTGAGGCCCTAAGTACACCCCAGAGCCCAGGCCGTACCTCTTATGTATTCTTTGCATCTCCGCGATGCCTTTCTCACAGCGGCTCTTCCCAGATCCAGGGCCCAGAGGCAGACAGTATCACAAAAGTACAGTGTCCTCAGCATTATGAAGAAGTGGGCGGGGAGGTTTGCCAATTGGAACAGCTCTCCTCCTTTGTATCTTCTGATGACTTCAGATGACATGTTACTTCATGAGACAGTCTATCCGCTTGACTTCTGTGGAAAGTCTTCTGGAAAACACACAAAGTGGACCTCCCTAGGGGAAAAAAGAGGTCGTTCTTTTTAAATTGTGTACGAAAGGGTCTCTGGACCCAATTGCAACAGGTGTGTGTGGAGGGGTTCCGGCAAAAACACGCCATCTGGGGCTCCAGCTGAGGTCCAAGTCCCAGACGACAGTCCTGACGGGACCTACCCAGAGATGAAAGCAGCCTCCACAGGGTAAGGGCTCGTTCCCACAAGTGTGCCCTCCACTGCAGAGGCCAGTCTCAGTCCCAGCTGGTCACCTGTGCTTTCCTGACCCACAGGCTACAGGTTGGCGGTTTCCATCCCTTCTCCTCAGGTGCCATGACCCGTTTACTGAAGCTGTGAAAGGGTACACATCAATAGCCAGATGAAAAGACGCACAGAGTGAGGTCCCAGAGATACTTCTGTGCCCTTGGAGTTTGGGGCCCAGTGTGGTGGCACATGGAAGTGTTCTGGTCCCCCCCTTTTTATGGGGGCTCCATTACATAAGCATGATTGATTAATTCACTGGTGATTGATACAACATCTAGCCTTTCCTTGCTTCCCGGAATTCAGGGGGCCAGGCAAAATGTTCCAATCCTCCATTCATGGTTGGTTTCCCTGGCAACCAGGCCCCATCCTTAGGTGCTTTGCAGAAGTCTCCTCATTCACACAATCCCAGTTGTAGTGGGAAGGGCTTCTTATGAGTAACAAGACACCCATTTCATCTTTACGGCTCTGGGACATTTTTACGTGGCCTGTACTGCTCAGGAAAGGCCATGAGTTTGGGGAGCTGTGAGGCAGGAACTTGGATGAAGATCAACTACATCTGAGAAATGCATTTTGGTCATTCAGATATGTATATTTACTATACGTATTATGTGTATTATTATATGTAATATGTATATTTACTATAAATCACAAAATTACAGCATGTGACATTAAGAAAAAGTGGATTTACAAACCACAACTGGAAGACCTATCATTTAAACGTATGTTGCTGATCCTTAAGTTTTGATGATATTTATAGCAATTGAATTAACTCCATCTCTTTTCTGAGGCAAAGAGGCTTCATTTTTTTTCTCCCAACTTCCGTTCCTAGCAGTAACTACTAAATAACAAATTCAGACCAGTAAATGTGAGGATCTAATTGGCTTTATTGAGCAACTCATAATTGGACAGCAGCCCATCTAACAAGAAGGGTGCTTCCAGGGGTTGTAGAAAATGGAGGTTTTATAGGAAGAAGGGGGTAAGGCAAGAGAGCCATTAACAGAAGGAAAGCAAGGGTTATTTGGGGGTCAGGACTTTTTTGGGGGGCGGTAGGGGAAGAGAACAGGAACGGTTTCTATCATGCAGGTTGCCTCTTCTTTCTGTGGGGGATGGAGAGGGCCCACGGGACAGATGGCCTTACTGGAGCTGGCCCAGAAAATCCCAGAATGGTTGATTAAGTTGCTGGGAGAGGTTGCAGCTGCAGTCAGACCAGGTGCTAAGCTTAGGCTTGGGGTCACAGCCTTTAGCAGGACGACGCCATGCTGGGCCTGTGGATTTCCCTTTAACACTAGAGCTGCCACAGTGAGGATTATGAAGCCATCTGGAGTTACTGAGAGAGAGGGCCATGACCAAGGGGGCGAAGTGAGGGCGCATATTTGCACGGCCTTTTGCATTCCTGGTGTGTATGAAGTCGAAGAGCACGACTGACAGATTTTCCCCTTATTTCACTCTAGGGAAGTGTTTCCCGGGCTCAGGAATTAAATCCGTCAGGGCTGCAGTTCGGAAACAAACTTTCAAGAACTTTCCCAGTGGTTCTAATGAGGGGCCACGTTTGGGAGCCATTATTGGGAGGACCAGACTTGTATGAAACATGATTTACAGTTCAGACATAAGCAGTCAGCAGCCGCTGAGTGTGTGCACGTCTGTGGTGGGGGCAGGGCAGGCAGGGAGCTAAGCAGGCAGCTCTGAGAGGCGAAGGGTGACTTTCATGCTTCGCAATTGTTTTGCATGTGGGTTTTTATTATTCTGGAGACAAATCCAGGGGGAAATAAAAGAGAGACACAGACTCGTCCAGGAAAATAAGAGCCAGGCAAAGTGTAAGCGCCTTTAGGCCACAGGTGCCTCCTGTTTCTCTCTAATTTATTGGGTTGTCGGAAAAGTCATGACACATGTTTGCAACAGGTGCCACCAGTTCATTTTTGGAAGTACTAGAGCCGTTCGCATCTATGTTATTGCTATGTCATTTGACAGCTGACAGTTCTAGCTTCATTCTAAACAAAAAATGAGTGATTTGGTTGAGTTTTGGAGATTTTACAACAAGGTGAAGATGGAAGACCAAACTGTGTGTTTTTGCCATATTTTACTGTTTTACTTTCATAAAGGGAAGAATGCGTGTCAAGCTTGTGAAAAGTTGCATCAAGTTTAAGGTGACAATGCTTTACAAGAACGTCAGTGCCAATGATGGTTCACGAAATTTCATGCTGGTGATTTTGATCTCAATGACACTCCTTGGCCGTGGAGGCCCACCGAGGTTGATGACGACAAAATAAAGGCATTGATCAAGTCAAATCCACGTTACATGACACGATAGATTGCAGAAACATTGAACATCCATCATTCAAGTGTTCACGACCACCTGAAGAAGCTGGGATATGTAAGCAAGCTCGATATTTGGGTTCTGCATGAACTCAAAGAAGTTCATTTGACGGTGCATATAAACATCTGCAATATGCTCATTAAACGTGAGGAAAACGATCCTTTTTTGAAGTGACTGATAACTGGTGATGAGAAGTGGATGGTTTACAACAATATGGTGTGCAAATGGTCTTGGTCCCAACGTCATGATTTGCCTCAAACGACATCGAAAGCAGACATTGATCAGAGGAAGGTTATGCTCTCAGTGTGGTGGGATTTAAAGGTGTCGTGTTTTTCGAGCTCCTACCAAGGAACCAAACAATCAATTCGAATGTGTACTGTTGGCAATTGGACAGTTTGAACGAATCCATCGTCCAGACACATCCAGAGCTTGTTAATTGTGAAGGAGTTGTGTTCCATCCCGACAATGCAAGACCACACACAAGTCTGATCACCCGTCAAAAATTATTGGAGCTTGGATGGGATGTGTTGCCACACCCACCATACTCGCCTGACCTTGCACCGTCAGACTTCCACTTGTTTCTCTCTCTAAAACACTCTGCGTGGTATAACGTTCAATTCAGATGAGGCTGTAAATCAGCATCTTGTTCAGTTTTTCACAAATAAAGACAGGTCTTTCTATGAACAAGGAATTATGAAGCTCACTGAAAGATGGCAAAAGGTTATCGAACAAAACGGGCAACATGTCATTGATTGATTTTTGTTCTTTATATAAATAAATGACCTTTGAAAAACATAGACAAATTACGTCATGACTTTTCCGACAACCCAATAGAATGGCTCGCCTTCCTTAGATACAGCGCAAGTGGGGAATTGCAACAAGTACTTTGAAATTCATTGAATAACCTGATAATTGTTTCAAGGTTCCATTTCACTTAGACAGTAGAGACCTGATGGAGTGATAACTTACTCCCTGATGGAGTGATCCTAACAATGCTTGCACTGCTCTCTAAGTATGATACAATTTTAGCACAGACCATAGTGCCTTATAAATAAAGAAATACATGAATTCTCTCACCTCTTCCCATATACTTACAAAGTTTCTTAGCTTCTCCAACCACAGGGCAATGAATATGTAAATTTGTTCACATGTTTGTGTCTCTCTCTGTCTGTCTCTGTCTCTCTCGTTTGTCTCATACACACACATGCTATGTAGCTATTTATTTTAATGTATTTTAACAAAGGAAAACTTTCAAAAAGTCCACAGAAATTTAAAAAAGAAAGTTTCTCAAGATGAATCACGATCTACTGATTAAAAATAACTATGTTTTGTAACATGCAAAATTATAACATATTGCAAAAGATAATTGAAATTCCTGCATATGCCTAGGATATTAATATTTCCCCTGCTTTTTTGTAATTAGATTGATGTGGGTATTTAAAAATATGCTCCCACATGTGCTTAAGAATGCCAGGTTTTTTTCTGAGTCATTTTGTCAACTCATACTGTGTTTGGATGTGTCTTCTATTTCGGTGATCGTATACACACATGTGACATTTTAACGTCTCTGGGATGCACTGGTTGCTGGGAATAGCATCACAGATGTATAGAGCACACTGTCATTCTGAGGACATAATGCATTGATGGCAGAGGCCCTTACAATCCTATCCAATTTATGGCCTCAGCATTTCCCTGCCCACGCTGATAGGCTCCTGGGACATGGAAAAGTTTTGAAGTGCTTGTCTAGACTGAATGCGTGTGCCCTGTCCGCATGGTGAAGTTAAGAGGCGGGGCCTTTGGGAGGTGATCAGGCCCTGAGGGTGGAGCCGCCATAAATGGGGTTAGCATCTTTATAAGAGACCTAGAGGCTCCCTTGCCCCTTCCGCCTCGTGAAGACACAGAGACCAGATGGCTGTCTCTGGACCGGGAAGAGAGTCCTCACCAGACACCAAATCCGCCATCACCCTGATCTTACACTGCCGGCCTGCAGAGCTGTGACAGAGAGCTCCCTGCTGCTGAAGCTGCTTGGTGGTGGTCCGTTGTAGCAGCCGGATCAGGGCTGAGCCAGGCCTTGGCATCCTGTCCTCACGCTCTGCCCTTTTTGCTCACCTATCCATCCCCCTGACTCACACATCATTCTGAGCAAACCGGGCGCCTTCCCTGAGGAGCAGCCGCAGCCCCACAGTGACAGCGCCTGGGACAGAGGGATCTCATACCCCACGTCCCCAAAGCTGACTCCCAACCCTCCAACCAGATCACGGTTGCAAGCCGGCAGTTGGCCTTCCTCTCCCATCAAAGAGGCAAGTCAGGAAACCGGAGGCTATCCCCAATTCCCGTATTTTCAGCGTGGTCAGTACACTTGAGCTGAGGCCTGCCCTCGTCACAGCTGGAGCGCACGCGCCAGCTCCAGCCCAGAGCCACGCAGCAGGTCACGAGAGCTCACTTTCTGCCCACCGACCAGAGCGTCTTGTCCCCCAGGAGTCTACTGAAGGAGTCGGGTGTACAGAGGCTCGATGGCATGCTTGCACACCTCTTTAAGCATCCGAAAGCCCTTCTATAGCTCGGTCCTTTGGTTCTTAAGTGTTGAGCACGTACCAGGCACTTTGTTCTCATAGCAACACTATGAGTGAGTCACGCATGACCCCGGTCACAGGTGAGGGAGCCCAGGCTCGGAAGGGCAAGCACTTGGCCCCATCAAACAGCTGGGAAGCGGTGACATTAGGGTTCAGATTGAGCTTCCTGTGTCTCCCAGGACATTACTTTCAAACACTACTGCATTGTCCAAGAAAGCCTTCGGCATAACTTGAGATCTGGATGGATGGTGGTGGTGGGAGGATAAGCTGTTTCCGTCTCTTCATCCTCAACAACTCCTTTCCCGGGTCAGGTCCTTTCCGACACAAGCTGCAGGACACGGGACATGACCACGGACTTCCGGTCTGCCCCACCAGCCACCAGCCACCACAGGTCATTTGCCATCAGCTGAGCAGCCGCTGGTTCTCTCCCCTCCTTCCCGCTCTGAGGGAACCTGTCGGTGCCAGCTGAGCCCACGGCTGTTTGTGGTGCAGCAGCGGGAGGCCGCATGGACATCACGGTGAGTGGGGGAGGCAGAGGGGTGCGTCAGCTGGTGGCAGGGCCTTGGGGGGACAGCAGGCAGGGGTGGCCCCTGAGGGGCACAGCTCACTCGTTTCCATAGATCAAGGTTCTGCATCCTTTTGCTTGTCCCATTGCAACCTGCCTGGATGTTTCTCGCACCATCTGAAGCCACCTCACCAAGGACTAAGCTTTCTGGAGAAAGACAGAAGGCCACTAAACTTTCCCCCAAACCGGGCAAAACCTGGCAACAGCTCCTTCGCTATGATCCCTGCAGCTGTGGGAGCTTCCGTTTAGTTCTCCTCCCCTCCCCCAAAAGCTCGCTGGGAAATTCCTCCTGAGAAGCTGTTGGTTTTTCAGCCATCATTTCAAATGCTGATTTTGAGCTTTCAAAACAAATTAACAGCAGCCTGCAATTTTGATTGCTTCTGGGGACAACGGCATAAAAGGTCCAGGCATCCTTGGGTCTGAAAGTTCCGTGTCATGTGTACGATTCTTATTGTCCTGTGGACATTGGGTGTGCCCACGTGGATCTGCTGAGTGAATTTGCGTTACACCCTTCGCTCCAGGCAAGAGAGTATTTCATCAAGGGGGAGGGGACTGGCATTTGAGACTGCGACCCTTGCGGCAGGCCAGTGCTTGCTACATGACTGCACACATCTAAGGGGAGAGGCCTCTGGAAAATAGAGGAAAAGCCCTTCCACCTTGTGCTGCAGTCTAGGCCGGTGGCGACTCCGCAGGACTTTTCCTTCTGTACTTTTAATTCGGCACATGACCAGCAGGGGGCGCTGATCAAACACCACTGGTTTTCAAATCCGAAGCCGGGCCCACTGAAGAGCTTATCCGTGCTGTGCAATGGTAAACGGTTGATGAATTTAAAATAATCATTCTGGACACACCTGCGAACTGGAGTCTACATCTGGGCTCCTGGGCACACGAAACGGGGCTACTTTTAGCCGAGATGTGCTGCTAGTATAAAATACATACCAAATTATGAAGACTAAGTACCAAGAAAAGAATGTAAAATGTCTCCTTAATTGTTTTATATACTGAAATAACATTTTGGCTATACTGAGTTCAATAAAATACATTAAAATGAATTTTAGCTGTTTCTTCTCACTTTTTTTTTTAAAGGGTCCCCTAGAAAATTAAAAACTTACAGACATGGTTTGCATTTCCTTCTCTTCTACATAAGGAAGCATTTCCCAATTATACTGTCTTTTTTGGGTCCAATCTGTATTTTTGCCTTCTCTCTGTGTTTCTCATCTTCCCAGATGTGTCCAGAAAGCCTGAAGTCCAAGTGGTACAATGCATCATGGGAATTACCTGAGAACTACTTTATAAAGCCTATGGTGACCTCAGAGGTGTCATTGTCACCCTGGGAGACAGGCCTCTGCACCAGATGGTATCTAAACAACAGGAAAGGGTTGTTTAATTAAAAGCTACTGTTTCTAGTTAAATGCTGAGGCTTTGGAACCATAGCTTTGTGTTGGACAAACACTCACTATCCCCACTTTATGCCAGAAGCTTTTACAGGGTCACCTATCTCATTTAATTCTCACCAAAGCTCATCCAGAGTTGGACTTGCTCCCATGCTATAGGTTTAACACTGAGACTCAGAGATGTTAAGCAGCCTTGCTGTGACCACACAGCTAGAAATGGCAGAAGGGACCCTGGAGCTCGGCTCTGTTCAGTCTTTCTGATGCTTTCTCTCTCTGTGTCTCTGTCAGATCATGAAGCCCTGGGCCTGGGGCTGGTGGCTGGCAGGCGGTCACTGGCTGGGCTCTGCTGGCCCCCAGGGGGGCACTAGCTGTGTCAATGAACCAAAGCAGGGAGTGGATGGCTTGGGAACATGGCTGTCACCATGGAGAGCTCTGGGACGCTGACTAAATCAGAGTTCTTACAGAGAGAGAGAGAGAGAGAGAGAGAGAGAGAGAGAGAGAGAGAGAGGAAGAAAACAGTCTCTCCGTTTGTGATCTTAATAAGATAAATGATTCATTGTTCTCACCTCTGGTTGGAGCCTACTTTCGGCAAGAAAAGAACTGCTTTGGAACTATAAATATTCTGCTGATTAGACAAATTGGGTTCATTAGAAAGGTCAGGCAGAAAAATCAGAGAGAAAGCAGAATTCATCAGCAGAGCTCAGACCCTTGGGCTTACTGCAGTGTCATTTTGTCCACACTGGATTCTGAGAACAGCACGGCTGTCTCTTCTGTCATCACCCCCACTGCTCTCTAGTGTAGAAACCGGGGCAGGCCGCAGTAATTGTGTATGTGGCGTCTTTGTACTTTCCTAGGCTTTGAATGAGCCAGCTCCCAAACGGTGCGAAGTAAACTGGGCCTGCCAAGAATTCTATTTGGTGAAGGCCAAGCTGATTATAATAGCTAATATTGGTTGAGTGTTGGCAGCTTGACAGATGGTTACATGCACTATTTCAATTAATCCTAATTCGTGTTAAGAGAACAGCAGTCATTTGCCCTGTTTTACAGGAAAGGACGCTGCGACCCAGCACAGGACCCTGCGTGACGTCACAGAGCTGAAGCGAGTTAGGATTTCAGCCACCAGCCGCCACCTCACCATACCGTTCCTCAGACAACGTCTCCCTGGCATGGAACGGTTATTTTCGTCCTCTGGCCCATTTCTTGAAAATAGAATGCAAAAACCTATATTGAAGGCACTTACAAGGCACTGGAGGCTTTTCTCCATTTTCATCTCCCAGGAACAAAAAATTGACGCCCACTTGCGTCGCTGTAGCCTGGAGGCGGGGCTCCCTGCTGGCCTCATCCCGCCGCCCGCTGCCCCGGAAGGCAGGAGCACCCTCTCCTGCCATAGCTGGGTGTATCTGCCATCACGTACGGCGTGGTGCCATTGTTTCCTGGAAGAAATCGTATACGTTTGGGGTTCTGTTTTATAGAATCTATTTTCTGTAACTTTAGAGGTCATACATTTCATCTAGGAACGCGCTATATGCAATACTTTCAACTTACTTGTAACCTGCTAGGGGGAAAAAAGGCTGATTTAAGATCATTCTAATCTTGTCTCCCAACCTTTACAGTGAACGTACTCATCTGAAATTTACATTTTTGGTAATCTTTAACTTAGCATAAAGCTTCTGAAAATGCTCTTATCTACAAATGCAAGAACCTGAAGGGTTATTTGGTCTCTGAAATCATTACTAAAGCATTTCGTGTTGTTTAGAAATCTTGTCTTTTTTTTTTTTAGTATGTAGCTTTAAAACAATCTTTGTTTACGGCCCTCCATATCATGCATGTGGTGTTAGATGTAAGGAAAGGCTTGGGGGAAACTATTAATGTTATTATTTATTTGTTATTATTATCGGCACGGAGCTTGCAGAGTTGGCCACAGTTGTGGAATTAAGAATTTTCAACTTGTGTTGGGGAGGTAAGAAGGATGTCACGGATAGTTGGGGAGTTGAAACAAGGCAGCGTAACGGGCCATTTTGCTGGGGGCCGACTGCTTTCTAGTGAAAATGGAATACATCTCCTAACTGTGGAAAATTTAGCAAAGTTATATGGAGACTTATGTAGTTATACTGTTATTCTATTAGAAATAACCCAAAACACAAAATGCAATTCAATATCTAGAATCTGAATATATTTTTTAAGGAAAGCCTAAATTCTTTAAACACTGAGTGACAGATAATCTTTGGAAAGAATTATGGTAGATTCTTCTAGTAATAGACAACAGTCCTTTTATTACTAAGCATCAAACAATAGGTCTGTAGATTTGTATCATGTGTCTCAAGAATTTGAACAAAAGCCTGTTTTCTTTCTCTTGTTTTAACCAATGTCCAGTCCTGACAGATCCTCTTAGTGTGTCTCTTGGAGAATCAGCTTACTTGACACGCCTGGGTGGCTAGCACAATGCTTTTCCAACTTATCTGCAAATAACCCCCCTGAGCATTTGTCACAATGCAGACTCTGATTTCCCTGGACGGGGTGAAACCTGAGATTCAGCATTTCTCACGCGCTGCCCTGTGACGTGCATGCTGCCGGTCAACAGGCTGCACTGGGTGTGGGAGGTGGGCCGGTCTCCCGTGGTCTCACTTTCTAGTGTGTCCTGCCTCCATTGGGAAGCCTGTGGGCTCACCCGAAACTCTACCCCTGACACGAGCACATCTCACCCCACTGAGCAGCGAAGACCCTAGGCCAAGCCACCACCATCGCCCTAATTACGTCCTTGTTTCCTAGCTTCCTAAATGACATCTTTCTGTTAAAACAAAAATCGTATTGATGTGTAATTGACATATAACATAATTGGTTTCAGGTGTACAACGTAATGATTCGATGTTTGTATATATTGTGAAATGATCACCCTGGTAAGTCTGGTTAACATCCATCACCCCACGTAGCTACAGATTTCTTTTCTTGTGATGAGAGCTTCTAAGATTTACTTTTTCAAATATGCAGTACAGCGTTATTTACTATAGTTGCCATCCCGGAGACTGATTTAATATGTCACTGGAAGTTTGTACCTTTTTGATCCCTTCCACTCATTTCACCTACCCCTAACCCCCGCCTCTGGCAACCACCAGTCTGTTCTCTGTATCTGTGAGTTTGGGTTTTGTTTTTTTGGTTGTTTTTTTTTAGTTTAGTTTCCACATATCCTTGAGATCATATGGTATTTGTTTTTTTCTGACTTATTTCACTTAGCATAGTGCCCTCAAGTTTCATCCATGTCATCACAAATGGCAAGGTTTCATTTTTATGAGTGAATAATATTCCATTATTTCATTTTTTAAATCTATATGTATATATATTACATTTTCTTTATCCATTCATCCATTGATGGACACAACTTGCTTCTGTGGCTTGGCTGTTGTAAATGATTCTGCAAATGACATCCCTCTTTGATTCTTGTCTTTGCTCCAGTATATTCTTCACACAAATGATATAGAGATTTTTTTCAAACACAAATTAAATTATATCAAACATTTTTAATTATCCTACAATTGTTTCCTAACCCATTAATGACAAAATTTAAATTCTTTACCAACTGTAAGACCCTCTGTTACCTAGCCTTACTTCCTATTCCATATTATCTTCTATTTTTCTCTGCCTTTAAATTCCATTTCAGCCATATCGGCTATGTTGTCGTTCCTTCAAAACACCTCAGGGCCTTTGCACTTGCTGTTCCCTTGTCCTGGGAAGTTTGTCTTTATCTTTGAATGATTCATTACATCACATTATTCAGGTCTCAGTTTCAATGTTTGCTCTTCAAATGAAACTCCCCCACAGCCTGTGGAAAATACCTTCTGTTCTACTTACTATGGATGCATACCTAATCACCAACAAATTTAGTGGTATAAAACAAAAATGTTGACTTTGTTCCCTCATCTATAGTGTGTGCAGGGCTCGGTGGGAACAGCAGTGTGCTGTTCCACTCAACCTTGGCTGAGGTGGCCAGAAGGCTGAGTCTGGAATCATCCGAAGACTCGTTCACGCACGGCCTGACACCTGGCCCAGAAGGCGCGGCAGCTGGGCTCTGGCACCTGTCTCTGTCTCTTGTGGCATCACCACGTGGGCCCTTTGTCACAGCTGCCTCAGGTTAGCCAGACTCCAAAAGCACGAGGGAGCCAGGTGGAGACCAGACGGCCACTCGGGAGCTAGCTTTGGCAGTGTCACTTCTGCCTTATTCACGTCTGCCAATTCTATTTGTTGGAAGCAAGTCACTCAGGGTGGCACACATTTAAGGAGAGGGGAATTCTCAGAGTGTGTCCCTGTCGTTAGGACATATGTGACTGGATGCCCAGAAGTGGACTTGCTGGATCACATGGTACTTTGATTTCTCATTTTCTTGAGAAAACTCCAGGCTGTTTTCCAGAGTGGCTGAATCAATTCATGTTCCTACCAACAACATGAGGGTTTCCTTTTCTCCACATCCTTGCCAGCACGTCACTCTCACCTTAATGGCAGCCGCTTGAACAGGTGTGAGGTGGTAGCGCATGGCTTGAGCTACATTTCCCTGATGATTAGTGATTTCAGGCATCTTTTCCTGTACCTGTTGGGCACTTTAGAAACTAAAAACCTGCATTTTAAAATTAAGACAAAATCATGATGTTTATTATAGAGGGCAGATTTTTGCTTTTTATTATTCAGGAACGTGTTCTTATGTGAGGATATTACCCATGAATGTAATGGAGGACTTGCAAATCCTTGATAATCATCACTGGGTAGAATAAGGGCGTGTCCTGTGACCAGTGCTTTGTCTCCTAAGTGTCACCCTTCAACGCTTCCTTCCTCACAGGAGTTTGATTTTGTCTGGAGCAGCGCTCCAGGGGGTTCATAATAGACTTTAGCCTATATGTCTAGTTTCTTTTTCTTTCTAGATCCATGTTTACCCAGCATATGCAGCTAACACTGACCATGGATAAAATTACGGTCAGGGGAATATAAGTGGAAGTCTACCCTAGGGCTTCCGGGCAGCGTGCTTTCCATTAAGAGCCTCACTTACTAGGAAATCCCACAGCCATATGCCTTCCCTTCCTTCCTGTTTGAG
Source organism: Hipposideros armiger (assembly GCF_001890085.2). Taxonomy (NCBI): domain Eukaryota; kingdom Metazoa; phylum Chordata; class Mammalia; order Chiroptera; family Hipposideridae; genus Hipposideros; species Hipposideros armiger. The sequence goes on from NW_017731591.1 coordinate 1,148,990, forward strand.
GCATTGATGACTCCTTCATATTTGCAACCATGAGAAATAGACCAATAAAATTGAAATATGCTCTCGCCAAACAGAATCCAGATATAATCGAGCCTTTCAATAACCCCTGTACAGTCTACCAACATATTTCTTAAGTAAACAATAAAAATTCTATGATTAAAGCCACTCTTCATTTTGTTGTTGTAGTGGTTACTTGGAGATGACTGCATCGTAACTGACATATATTATACTTTCTCAAAATTCAGGAAAGAATGGTCATAAAGTAAGGGCTTTATTTACTATGTTGAAACAACAGCATCTTGAGAGAAGCCATTTTGATTCTAGCAAAAATAGAAACAAAGAAAACCATGTAAGCCCATCACAGAAATACTGCTTGTAATTTCTCTGTGTTCAGTCAACAAAACAACATCCAGAACGGATCCTTCTCATAAAAGACACCAGTAAGATTTTACTGGTTACATTTAGTGGCCAATTGAGAATAAGAACAATGAAAAGAATAATTTTCAAATTACTGTTCTTCAATCCTACTAACTTACAAAATGTATCTGTTCAATGTTATTTAGATATCCCCTATTTTGTATGCATTTGCTCTTTCAAGTTCTATGAAGGAACTCAAATCATTGTGAAGCAACTGAAAGAAGTTTGGGGCATTTACATCCAAGAGAGTGCAAAGTCAGGTGGCAAAGCGACCCAGCAAAGATGAAAAAGAAAGCAAAGACCAGGTGAGGCCAACTTGGAAAGTCAAGACTGTCACAGTGTCCTGGTCATGAAGAAACCTACTGCAATGTGTGTTTTAAAAAGCACTCTGACTGCAGCATAAAGAATAAATCAGATGGGACCAGATGGGGGAAGACAGGAATGGAACCGCTCGGCTGTCATAACTCAGGCAAAGGTAACAGCGTGTAACAGTAAGGCTGGAGAGAAGTGGCGTGTCCGCAGGTCAGCTGAGGAAGTCCATACAGACAGCAACCCGGGGCGTGTGTGAGGTTAGATGCAGACGTCCAGGGGCAGGAGCAGTTACCACAACAGAACTTTTGGATTCCTGATTTAAGACAACCAGATAGAAGACGGCAGAGCTGTGCGCTGGGATCCGCAGACCGGGCCTCATGCTGCCGAGGAATCAAGGAGAGGAAAGTGGGGTGAACATGTGAAGAAGACGGTCCACACGGGGGTGCCAGGTGGTTGCAAGGTGGAGAGGAGTGGACAGTGAGCTGTCCGAGAGGGTGAAGGAGGCGCATCGTGAAGGGGAGGAGAGCAGAGGGGTTACCTGGAGGAAACGGGGATGTGAGGTTGGCTGGGAGAGAGCTGAGCAGGCTGCAGGGTCCAGCGTGAACAGAAGTGCCTTCATTCTCGCCTCTTAGGAATCAGATTCTAACGCAAACGGCAACCCACTCTTATTGTTTTCCTTTTGTAGACTCACTCAGTGGCCCTGCAGGCAAGACAAAGAAAGATGGTCACAAACAAGAGAATTTGATTCCCAGAGGTAGCATTGTCGCACCGAAACCAAAAAAGGACTATTTTTCATTTGACTACAGCAATAGTATAACCCCGCTGGGACTGCAATGTTTTCAGCTGCCTCCTCCACAGCAGACACCCCTTCAGAGGCTGCTGCTTCAACCTGGGTGTCTCCCCCTTGACCAAAGAGCCTCCTGGAGGAAACAGGGAGCTGCAGCCTGCAGCCCCCCTCCCAAGGGCCTCCTATCCCTGTCGCACAGGAAGCCTTCCAGTTTCAGTTCAGCTTCCTCTTGTTGAAGACGGCACATCTCTGCTAACAAGGAGCCAGTAGCTCATGTACCGACTGGCACATCGGCCCTGAGAAACCAGCTACATTTGCAGCAGAGACGGCTCCGCCTTCACTAATCTGTGTCCTCTTCTTCCTGGGCACGTAGCTGAACTACACTTCCCAGGCTCCTTTGCAGTTAGGTAAGGTCATGTGCTGTGTGGAATGTGGGCTGAAATGACACCTGCCACTTAAAACCTTCAGGTGTTTTTACGTATTATTTTCCCCTTCAACTGGCTAGAATGGACGCAACACCCAGGGCACACTAGGAAGCTGCTCGTTGACAAGAACCGTGTCACAAGGGGCCTGTGTCTTGGATAAACCACCTGGAGGGAAGCCATCGGATGATCAGCAAGAAATAAACTTCGGTTGAATTAAGCCCCTGAAATTCCAGGGTCTATCTGTAGAAACAGCCAAAATGTAACAAATACGCTCTTCATTCCTGGCACTAATATCGCCATGTCCTGATTTACTGCGTACGCTCACTGTGTAACTGTCCTATCGTTTGATTCTATTGGCAGGTCCATGAAGTAGAATCATTACCCCCATTTTACTGACGAAATAGGATCTCCACTTCAGAGTGATGACCAAACTGGTCCTAATCTCTGTACGGCGAGTCCCTACAGGCCATTTAGGGACTCAGGGTGTCTTCACCTGAGATGTGATGGGACAAAGCCCAGAGAAGTTTGCCTCTTCTCTCTACGTTTCAGCTTCAGAGCCAAAGTAAGGTCTTCATTCATTTTTAAATCTATATGTATAAATCATCCCAAGAAGGCATAGCTAATATATAATTTACAGCATTATAATTCATAATATTTTAATTACCTGAAAAAATAGATATTCTAACATATATATGCAATGTCTAATTCTGGAGTCTCTTTGAAAATACTAGAAAAAGGCAGAATCTCTCCTGTTAATATATGTCCAAGATATAGGAATGTATCATAATAAAAACTTTCCTGACATACATTTTACTCAGCATCGCCTATTTAAAGCGATGAGCTCAAACCCAGCCTGGCTTGACCTAAGTGTATATGCTCAAACATTGGGCGATTGTGAATATTCACATTCTGGTTCATTGGAAAGCCAACGGGCTTCCCAGAAAGACTTGACAACAAAAGAAAAAATGATGAGGAAAATTGCCTTACTTATCTGCTGCAGTTCTCTTGATGGCCAGCTGTAATTTTACGGTTCATTATAAGCAGGGGGGAAAGTTTGACCATTAAGTTGAGTCCTTGTGTATCATATTGACACAAAGAACAACTTGCTTGAAACACAATGTAATGAAACCACTGTGTGTTTTTAAAGCGTCATTCATTTCCATCAGTTTTAGCCTTGATGAGGGTTACGTGTGGGTAAAATATCTAAAGGTCATCAGACACGGTGGGACATGGACCCACTGTAGAAAAGGAAAGATGTTAAAATTACACGGGGGTGACACACGCTATTTCTGAGTTATTGCTGATACAACATGAGATTTGACTGGTAATTGAGGTAAATAGCATTGCTGTTATCGATGTCGTGATAGATCAGATAGGGGCCAGGAAACATTGCCTTCATCACCCTTTAGCATAAGAGGACGCCACTCGAAGGTACGGTGGGGGTGCCTCCACTGAAATGACCCCCACACAACTACTAACAGTCCTAAACTTCCTTTCTCAAAACACTTTAATAGCGTCTCATTGTCTAGAACTGTGTCTTTCACACCTACAGCCACTAGCCACATGTGGTTATTTACTTTAAATAAATTAAAATTATATAAAAATTTAAAATTCTGTTCTCAGTCACGATAGCCACATGTCAGCGTTCAGGGCTCGCGATTACTGTGTTAGAAAATGCAACTTGACCCATATTCCCCTCGACTCAACAGATGCCATTCGATCGCTGGGATCTGGAGCTGGACCGCCCAGTAGGACAGCCACCAGCGACCCACAGGCACTGAGCACTGAAATGGGCTGGTCCCAGTCGAGATGTGCTGTGAGCGTAAAATACACACCAGGTTTGGAAGTCGATGTTTAAAAAGAATACTGCACAATATCTCATTAATACCTCTGTGTGCATGCCAACATGTTGAAATAATATTTTATAGATACTGTTAAAATATATTAATATCACCTGTCTCTTTTTATTTAAAATGTGCCTACTAGGAACTTTAAATGTACGTACGTGGCTTGCATTATAGCTGTATTGGACGATGCCAACAAAGAGTGATCAAGGCGACCTGGGGAAGCCCCCCAAGGACATTCCTCTGTCCAGTCAAGCTCAGCTTCCTGGCTCGCTGCATCAGAAGGGCTGCATACCAGAGGGACCTTGGGGGTGCATGTCACACAGAGGAAGAAACACAGCTCCAGTAGCGTTGTGGGGGAGGGTGGGGTTTCAGTCATATTTAGAGGATGCAGTGCTTGATAGGCTCAACGCAAGGAAAGGTTATTTGCAAAGGGTTAACTTCAAGCCTGAGGTTGAGAAACAGGCATTTACCTTAGCTTTGATAGCTACAAAGTAAAGTGTGGAATGTATTCAAACCCCCTAATTTGAAATTCTGCAAGTGGGCTGCAGATTGAGGCCACTACTCTTTTTAAAGGGGTCTCAGGCCAGCCCAGGGTGGGATGCCCTATTCTGACCGACGTGGTTCCTTAACATGATGTCCTTTCATAATTTTCAAAGCCGTTTTTACAAGCTCATCATAGAGCAGAATTCCTATTTCCTGGTCTAGTGTTAAAGCCCATCCGTGGCCTGACTCTGTCACACCCAGAGCTCCTGTTCTCCTGCATGTGCCCTGTGATTATGCAAAAACCTTCTCCGAACGTCCTATGATTGCACCTCTCTGACCTGCCCATAGCGTTCCCTCTATCTAGAATGTTCTTCCCACTCCTGCTGAAATCCTTCCAGGCCCAGTTCAATAGTGCAGCTTCTCCCAAAGGCTCCCCAGGTTTCAGCCCCTCCCATCAAGCAAATGTCACAGGACCCTGGGCCCTGCCCTGCCTCAGGCAACTGCTGGACACGCCCTGCGCTTTGTGTGCCCTCATCTGGCTGTGCCCCGCCCCTCCTGCTCGCGCCCAGCTCCTCCAGACCACAGGGCCTGTTCTGACTTTATATCCCACTTAAAGGACCCTGTGCACATGGGCAGCTTGCAAAAAAATGTCATGAAGGAACATCCTTCTGAAATGAGAACATGTAATTACGTTAGTAATGAAAAACAATGTCCTGTGTAAATAGATTAGGCCTGGACAGAGGCTGTGACCTGAGAGTTTCAAACCCTGCTTTATCTCCACTTGAATGCCTTTAGTTGTTTGGGTACCTCACACTCTCAGACAGCTTGTCTGTCGCGTGTGCGCACGCGCATACACGCACTCTAAGTCTGTGTGTGGGGATGGGTGGGTGGAAGAAAAGAATTTCCATTGTTTTAGAGTGAGTGCAGAGTCAACACATCTGCACAGCTCCTATTATAGCAGCCAGCCTGTGTCTAATTCAGCAACAGCTACCAGGGTGACTCAGGAGTCTCCTCTCCATTCATTCATTCATCTCTCATTCATTCATTCATTCGTCAGTCACTTACCATGCATGTAAGTCATGCCAGATATTGATGGGCAATGCATGTATATGATGGGAAATTATTCTAAATACATTTTTCAGACCATGAATTACTATTGATGGAGCAGGTAGATAACTAGACAATATTCTTAGAGGAGCAGTTGTAAACTCATCTGTCTTACTACTACCCTGTCATAGTATCAGAGCCCTAATTTCCCCCAGCAATAAAAAAATATACCTCATGTAGGAAATGCTACTACAATACGAAAAAGAAAATCAGCCAAGAAACAGAAGGCTGGTGTCTTGCCTGATTACTAGCTATGCAATTTGGAAAATATCACTTTCTCATTTAGTGATTTTTTAAAATACCTATTTTCTCTTCAGGCAAAAAACAAACAAACAAAAAACAAAAAATAGAGTATTGTTCTCCACACATTCTTCATGAAAAGAATCACAAAAGGAAGGTCCCAGACCAGGTCCCCAGGGAGTATGATTCACTGGGTCAGGAGAGGGGTGTAGACATTTTGTTGTTGTTGTTTTGTTCTTATTAAATGTCCTGGTGATGACAAGGGACAGTTGAGAAACTCTGTCTGATTTAAACCTGGCTTCACTTAAAAGTCTTTACGAATCACCAGACCTGTTAACAAATGCAAACTGTGGGGACTCACCTCTAATGATTCTGATTCTGATTCAGCAGATCTGGGGGCTGGGGGGCCCTGAAACTCCAAAAGTGTAATGAGAATTTTCAGGTTATTCCGATGCAAACTGTGGCCCACAGACCAGCTGGGAACTACAGACCTCACCTGTGAAGTATGGGAGTTCAGAGATTGCCCAGGTGGTGGCTCTGATCCCAGCAACCAGAGCAGTGGGTGTTCAAGCACTGTTGCTGAGTTACATGAAAATGCCCAATAATGTGGAATTTTTGTTTTATCGAGATAAATCATTGTTTGGAAGATGTAAATGAGCTGATTTACTAATAAAATAACAAAGATTAATTTGTCTACTCCACTGCTATTCAGGCTCTTCAGTAGTTAGATGTTTGCAGTTTCATTTGTTCATTCATTCATTCATTCATTCATTCATTCATTCATTCAATACTTCCTGTGAGGAACTGGTGATACAGCTGTGAACAAATAGACATGGTTCCCATCCTGCTGGGACTCATGGCGTAGGAGGATTTTGGGGGGTTATTTGTTGCTGAGTCATGAGCCATCCCTAAACATACTGGTTTAAGACCCTACAATCATCTATTTTGCTCACAGATCTGCACTTTCAGTAGGGGCAGTGGGATGATTTGTCTGTGTTCTGTGTGGCATCAGCTCTGGCAATGAACTGTGTCTGGGAGATCTGGTTTTCAGCGGCTGGCTGGCAGTTTGGTGCTGTCACCAGGGAGCTGAGCTGGGGCTGCCCTGAGGCCTCGGCCCCCCCTCTGAGGGCTCCCAGGGACTGCGTGGGCTTCCCCACAGCATGGGAGTCTCAGGGTGGCTGGACTTTTGACAAGGGGCCTGGGATTTCTCAAAGACGGCATTCCAGCAAAACGAGGTGTGGGCTGCAGTTTCTTCTGAATTCACAGAATGTCGTTTCCATTAAATTCTATCGGCGGGTCCAACCACTGAAACTGTCCCAGACTACCAGGTGAGGAATTGTCCCCCAACTCTCAGCGGGAGTAGGAACAAAGAATCTGTACCCTTTTTCACTTACCACAGGGTGAGACATACTTAACAATGAACGAAATACATTTGCAATAAATACTACTAAGAAATAGTGTCTGGTGCTGGGAAGATACGAAACAGAGAGGTAATTGGGAAAGGATCCCCTAAGGGAGTGATATTAAAGATGAGGCAGGCTCCGCATCGGAGGACTACATAAAATGCAGGGAGGTAATCATTAGAAAGCAGGTAGAATCATCAGGCATGAGAAATGGGGTAAAAATACTCAGAGTATTCTTAATTACTCGCTGCCTCTGTGCCCAGCACTGTTTGCAGACTTCGCATGCCTCACGCCATGTACCGCGGATGAAGTTCTCAGCTCGCGAGTAACCCCATTCCCACTGCGCGCGTGCTGAGAAATAGGGTCCCCCAAGATTGCACAGCTGGCGAGTGGCACAGCCAGGCTCCAGGGTCTTGTGTTCTGGACACTTGGGGTGTGGGAAGCCGGGCCCCAGAGGCTGGCCCAGCGGACCGATGAGGGGCTGGGACATGCAATGATGAGAAGGTTTGTAGGAAGAAAGAGTGAGCCAACACAAGTGGCCCGTCCACCCCTGCAGCCCTAACTCTGGAGGAGGGTTTCATTTTGTCTCACAGCTGTTTCGAAGGAGATTGGAAAACACCAGTGGGATTCCGTCCCATCTTTAAGTAGAGAAGCAGAGACGTTCCCTTGGATTTGCTTCGGTTTTCCCGCTCAGGTTTCTTTGAAGCTCATAAAGACCCTCCATAACTCTGTCTCCAGGTACAGTGGAAAGGGATACTCTCCGTCAGAGGGACAGGATTTGCTAAATCGATAATGTTCCTTTAAATCACTTGTGCAGGCTTCCTCGGGCCTGGCCACCGTGCAGTGACCACACACTCGTGCAACGTGGCTCTCATGATATACAGATGGAGCGTTTCACCTGGATGGTGTGATCTGCCGTCAGGTCTGCATGGGTCTGATGATGAATTAGTGGGTAAAACAAGGCTAGCTGTCAAAAACTCACTCCAGGGAACTGACTGTTTGGCTATGGGGAAATTCATTTCAGGTCTTAAAAAAATACATTTTTCATTTGTGTGGAGGTAAAGATGACATAGTGAGAGTCAAAAGGTTTGAGAGCCTCGTGAACCCTGGAGAAGAAAACATGCTATGATACAGACAACTCCAGCGAAAAGCAAGGGCCAGCCCCATGCAGCCCAGAGCTTCCCGCCTGGGGTTTTCGTAGGAGCCAATCACATCCAATTGCAGAGGGGGCAACGTGGTGACTGCCTGTTAACTTCCCACAGCTGCGTCCTAGCACCACAGGCTGCAAAAACGATGGGGAGGTGTTTCAAAGGAGTAAGTTTTCACAATACACATCTGGAAGTGGTGTTTTGTGTGTGGGCTAGAAATGTCTTACTAGTACTTAGCATATCACTGTTTATGGATGCTTTCACACTGTCATTTTATAGAGGGTGATAATGTATTCTAAAATGATCTGTAATACTGATATTTCAAAATCTGTTCTTAAATATGTGTGTCATCTGAAATTTACAAAAAAGAAAACTGTCTTCCAACATTTCATTTGCTTTCAGATGTGCTGACTAATCTTACACCTCGACTTTATCACAAAGTTCAGTCTTTTACACAGATCTATTTTTTAAAAAGATTTTTATTAAAATAAAGCTAACATACAATGGTATACTTGTTTCAGGTGTACAGTATAGTTTTTCAACAGCACCCACCTGGCACTACCCATAGTTATTACTATGCTATTGATTATATTCCTTACACTTTCCATCCCCAGGACGGCCCTATAACCAATGATTTGTACTTCTTACTCCCTTTCCCTTTCTTACCCACCCCCAACCTCCCTCCCATCAGCAGACAGCAAACGGTTCTCTGTATCTATGAGTCTGCCTCTGCCTGGTTTGTCTGTGTAGTTTGTTCTTTAGATTCCACTTATAAGTGAAATCATATAATACCTGTCTTTCGCTGTCTGACTTACTACACTCAGCACAATACCCTCTAGGCCCAGCTACCCGAGCTGCGCACTCCAGGTGTGTCCCTTGTGTGGGTTGTATTGCTCTCCTCTTGTAGGTGAGCCTTGGTTGCTGTTTGCATGTTAATGAGAACGATCAACCTTCCGGCTCACTGGCCTTGAGGACTGGCTGTGACACAGTGGATGAACTGTGGTGTAGAGGCTGACCGTACAGGGAAGGACACACCTTAGCATGGCTCTGCTGTCTGCCCAATCTTCTCCTCAGGTGTGTCATCCCTTCTAAGTCCTGAGATGTGTACATGCAGAGCGCCATCTTGCTTCATCCCTAGACTGTGCCACCCCCTCCATACGTATTCAGTGAGTGCATGAAATTGGACACGTTAATGCAAACACATGTGGGGCTGAGAACACTGAGGATGTCTAGAATGACACGAGTGACATGGCCTGAGCCATAATTTTACTGTGTGTGACTTACATTACGGCGCTCATATGGATCTTTAGTCATTTATAAGTATTGTCATCCTTTTACTTCACATTCGTACTGTATTTTTCATATGAATGATTGCTTTTATAAATATTTTCAACATTCATTTAATGCTGAGTTTCAAAAACAGATTTCATACTGAAAGCCTGTGCATAGCAAACCGATAATTTCATTGATTTTTTTTGTAATAAATGTGCATTTATCACAGTTCTTAACTAAAAAACACACCAATATTTACCCTTTAAATATATAAACCATGTTAGTGGTCTGTTATTGTTTTCATACAGTAAGCTTCTCTTCTAGTGCATGAGAAAAACAGTCTTAATTTGTGTTGTATTCTTTTGTAATAACGGGGACATATGGTAATCCATGTGATAGGTAATTTCTGATTGCTTAAATATAAGTCACAGTGAACTTCAAACATGCAATTTTATCGACCTTCTAGCTCTATAGAGTTTATTGGCTTTCTTATTGGATGTCTATGGTTATTATAAAAATATCTGTTCCCGAGTCTCTTAATTTTATAAACTACAGACATGGATTAAGTATAGGTGGTCCCTGAGTTACAATGGTTCGTTGGACCTATAACTATTTGAGTTTATGATGGTGTGAAAGCGACATGCAGTCAGTAGAAACCGTACTTCGCATTTTGCACTTTGATCTCCTCCCAGGCTAATGTTACCCTCTTGGTACCTGACTCTCTCGGGATGCTGGGCAGTGCAGCTCCCGGTCAGCCAGTGATCACGAGGGTGGCAGCCCATGCTCTACAGCGAACTGGGTTGCCAGCGGCTTTTGGGCTTTGTGTTTGCAACACATTTAAGGTAGACTAAGATAAACCATGATGTTTCTTAGCTTAGGTATATTAAATGCACTTTCCACTTACGATAGTTTCAGGATATAACTCAAGCAGCAGTTGTATTAGCTGTAGATGAACAAATGAATAGTCCATTGGCTCTATCTGCTTATACATATACAAGTCATATATTGTGTATGATTGCACTTTTGGGGTCACCTGGAGAACTCAATGAATTTTCAATTGTCTTAGATAAGTGTTCTATCATTAAGAAATTTTGCAGTAATAATATGTATAATGACTTAAGATGTCTATGAGCTATATGCAAATCAAGAAGATAAATTAAGCCTTGCAGAAAGATATTTCTGCCAGGGAGGGACCTGTCGGAAGGCTTTGAAAGATCTGACAAGGGGATGGGTGATTTGGATCTTTTGGTGGAAAAAAAGGTATAAAAATAGCTGAGGTTCATCATGACTGTTGTCTGCCTTTTTTTGTGGAAAGTAGTGAACTGGGATTGCTGTCATAAGAATAAGAGTGGGCTCTATTCTTAAATGGACTTAAAGTAGGTGATGTCTGGCTTCTTTCTGATGTGTCCAATTCGATTCTCACATCATTTCTACATCAATAGTCCAACTTGATTGGAGGTAAAATATCCTTAATTTAAGTTCAGTAAATGTAGTTTCTTGGCCATTCCCTCTCTAGCATTGCTGCTGGACACAAAACGTGTTCCCTCAAGGGCTAGTCTTCATATAACAAGTGCAAATATATGCGCCTCTTGACTTTTGTCAGAGAGGAGCATAGTGTTACAAATCTAGGGCCATGATATCAGGAAACCTTTTCCCAATGCTGGCACTACCACAGCCAAATGGTGAGCCCATCAGTAACTTAACTTCTCTCTATTTTGTTAAAGAAACATTTTTAGAGAAGTTTTAGTTCCACAACAAAATAGAGTGGCAGGTACAGCGCTTGCCCATACACCCCTGCCTCCCCACATGCATGGCCTCCCCCAGTATCAACATCACTCGCCAGAATGGTGCATTTGTGACCAAGGAGGAAACTCCATTGACTCATCATCATCATCCAAAGTCCATAGTTTAAATTAGGGTTCGCTCTTGGTGTTGCACACTCCATGGGTAATAACATGTCTCCATCACTGTGAGGTAAGAGAGAGTGCTTCCACTGCCCCCAAAACCCCAGTGCTCTGCCTGTTCACCCCCACCCACTCCCTCAGCAACCACTCTGCTTCTCATTGTCCCCGTAATTTCTCCATTTCCAGAATGCCATAAGATTGGAATAATACAGTATGTAGCCTTTTCAGATTAGATCTTCTGCTTAGTATTATGCATTTAAGGTACTCCCATGTTTTTTCATGGCTTCATAGTGCATTTCTTTTTCTCACTGACTAATATCCCGTCGTCTGGATGAACCATAGTTTATTTATCCATTCGCCTACCGAACAGCATCTTGGTTGCTTCCAAGTTTTAGCAATTAGGAATAAAGCTGCTGTAAACATCCGCGTGCAGGTTTTGTGTGGACGTAAGTTTTTAATTAATTTAGGTAAATAACAAGGAGCACAGTTCCTAAGTTGCATGGTGAGAGTATGTTTAGTTTGGTAAGAAACCACCAAACTGTCCTCAAAGTGGCTGCGCCGTTTTGCACTCCCCCTATTATATATGAGAATTCCTGCTACTCCACGTCCCCACCAGCATTTGGTGTTGTCAGTGTTCCGGGGTTAGGCAATTCTAGTAGGTGTGCAGTGGTCTCGTTGTTGTTTTAATTGATTTTAATTTTCCTGATGACATATGTGAACATCTCTTTATATGCTTATTTGTCACCCATATATCGTTTTTGTTGAGGTGTCTGTAAAGGTCTTTGGTCCACTTTTGAACTGGGTTGTTTGTGTTCTATGGTTGAGTTTTAAGAGCTCTTTGTATATTTGGAATGAGAGTTCTTTATATGACTTTTGCAAATATTGTTTTCCCAATCTACGGCTTGTCTTCTAATTTTCTCGAGCTTGTCATTTGCAGAGCAGAAGTTTTCAATTTTGATGAAGTCCAACTTACTGTTTTTTCTTTCATTGGCTGTGTCTTTGTTAGACTCATGAGGACTCCTGACCGGACAAGGTTCATCTGACAAGTGTTTTTCCTCCATTGGGCACATCGTGACCTCTCGCACCTAGGAGCCCTACCAGGCACTTTGGCACTGTGCTCGTGGGTTATTTTAAACAATAAAATCACTCGAAGACACCACAAAACTGTGAAAAATATACCATACAAGGACACTTGTTTACAGTAGGAGAGCTGAAACAAGTAGAGAGTGTCACCCTGCTTGACCTCAGCTGGGCACATTGCATTGGGGGCTCCATTTTTTTCATTGCTCTATGCATAATGACCACAAAGCATTGTGACTACTGGTTTTGGAGTCACAAATCCATTTCTGCAACAGGCAAATTGGTACAAATAAAATACATGAATAATGAGGGTTAAGTCTACTTGTTTATGGTTTTCTCTCTTTATGCTTGTTTACTATCATTACACTTTGAAAGCAACCAAGTTGTATCAGAGCTTGAGTTCAGCAAGTCACCTTGACCGTAAGTTACACATGATTCTTTATAGCTTAAGAGTTTCACTCTGGCTCTGAAATAGATAGACTTATGCTTTAATTCCAGCTGGAAAACTTATCAGCTGCTTCACGTTGGGCACATTCTGTAACATTACTAAGTTTGTTTCTTCATCAGTGAACTAGGGATTATAATACTCTACCCTACTAACTAAATAAAATAATACATGAAGGACATTCAATATACTGCCTGGTAACACCCCCATAGCAAAAGTAACCCTCATTACCAATTTTTGTCTTATACTCTCTAACTCTATCAAGCATGCCTGTTTCTTTCCTTAATACATTAAGGGTTCCTTGAGAACAGAAACAAACTCAAGTCCTGCTTTCTCTGCCCTCTCTCCACCATGGATTACTACACTGTGGATTTCTCAAGCCCTGCACTATTGACATTTTAGATAGGACAGTTATTTGTTATGGGAACTCGACTGTGTACTGTGAGATTTTAGCAGCGTCCATGACCTCTATCCATTAGAAGCTCCCTGTCTCCCAAATTGCAATAGCCTAAAATGACTCCAGAGATTTGCAAATATCTCCAGGCATCAGGGTACAATGGCCCTTGGCTGAGGACCACAGGTATATCACCGTACATGGAGCCAGTTTTTAATAAATGCTCATCGAGTCAGCTCTGAGGAAACTGGCTTGGAGATCTGCCATCTTTACAACCTCGTAGCCCAAACACTTTAAACCTGAAGCAACAGTACTCATGAGAGGTGTTTGTCAGTAGAGCTCTCTTCTTATCCAGAAAAACAAAGAATCGCTTGTGAACCTTGGAAAAGCTGGGTTTTTCAATTCAAGCAGAATCTCTTAGTAATGAGTACACAATATATTAAAAAAAATAAATACACACACCACATAAATTCTAGGCCCTTTACATTGCTATCTCAAATAATCCTCCCAATCTTATGAGGAAGTGTTATTATGATCTCAGAAAACTAGGGTGTGAACTATTAAATAACTTGCCTAAAGTCACAAAGGTAATATGTTTTGAAGTGAAAAGTCACTTGTGGGTATTCTGACTCTGGGGCCCATTTACATTTTTAATGCTGTTTAAAGATCGGCAATAATATTTACAGACTGAGGGACTGGAAGGAAATATATTTACGTTTCTTTTTATGTATTTGTCACTCTGAAAATGAAGATAAAAAAGCAAAAACCTATTAGAAGAAATCTAATAACAGAGATAAGGCCACAGGATCAAGAGTGGAGGGTTGTTATATCAATAATTCCTCTGCTTTTCTGTCATTTGTGAGTCATACTAGCATCAGAAATTAGTTGAAGGATGAATTGGCCTCAAGGGACTCTACCTGACACTTCCCATCACCCCCACCCCTATCCTGTCCAACACACACGCATGTGCACACACACATCACACCTGCACACACACACCACACACATCACACACACACACACCACACACCCACACATCACACACACGCACACATCACACACATCACACACACATCACACACACACCCACAAACACACACATCACACAC
>NW_017731591.1:1166136-1173983 GCF_001890085.2 Hipposideros armiger
ATCCTGGGTCTGGTCTCCAGAGCGTCTGGCCTCTCGACCTCTTCCCATTTTCCTAAACGGCCACAACAGCCCGAGGAGAAGGTTAGGAGCTATCAGCATTCCGGGCCTACCATTTATACTCAGCAACATGTTGGGAAGGAATGATGAAATAAGCAAATCAGGTGGACGTGGACTGTACTTTGCGTATTCTGACTGCAATATCATAGGAAACTGTTTCTTGTGCTTTTGTGTTCCAATCCTGCACTGACATATAAGAAACGTAAAATTGAAGTGTTTTCAACTGACAGTCACTGACACTGGAGTCTCTTAGATCCTGCTACTCGGGGTGGAATCCAGAGGTGAGCACCCTCTGGGGGTTCGTAGGACGGACCCTCAGGCCCGAGCCCTGCCCATCAAATGGGGATCTGCATCTTAATGAATCCCCCAAGGGTCCCAGTGCACATTCAGTGCAGGAAGCACTGGGCTCCATGACATGTTCTCGTGTTGTCCGGACATGAAGAAATGGAACAAGCCCGCCCTGATACAGTGTAAGTTACAGCCTCCTCTTCGGCTGCACCTTTTCCTTCTTGTTACAGATATTGGTAACCAGCTGCACTAAATCACAGGAATTGGTAATGAGGTTGGCTCTAAACCTAAACATGGATGAAAGTGATATTTAAAAACATGATCAAGACTTTGAAAAGATAATCTTCCACTGTGGGCTGTCCCTCAGAGTTTTATATTCTGGGATTTATTCACAGGAAAAGCGTGATTCCTAAATGAGGTGGATTGTAGGGATCTACGAAGCGACCAGATGTGTTGATGCTCACGTTTGTTGGCACGATGCAGGCACAGCAGCTGGCTTAGAAGATTTTCAGATGGACTCTGTTGACTGTATCAGATTATCTCTTGATGCTAATTGGCCTTAAACCCAGAAAAATCGCCAACTGCACCAATAGTTGTGCATGAATATCTCAGAGTGTGCTATTATTTCAAATCTGGAAGTCATTGTAAGAACATTTTCTTTCAGAATTAAAGTCGCATAGTGTGTGACATGGCAGCTTACAGCTTTCAGAGGGCACTGATGTTCATCAACCATGACTTAAAGTATATATGTAATTATCTACACTGTATTAAAATTGAACAGGTTTATAAAAAATCCTAGCTGAAATATTAGTCTTAGTATGATATAAACCAGACGTTGATTATGCAGATTTCCCAGTTCATCCTCCACTTACCAAGTTAACGCATTCTACCAAGCCCTACAAGGTTTGATGGAGGAAAAGTTCTTCTAATAACTAAATTCATGGGGAAATTTTACCACTGTTTCTTTCCTTTTCTTTTTTTTTCTTTAAGATTTTATTGGGGAATTGGGGAAGGGAACAGCATTGGGGAAATGGGAATCGGGGAAGGGGAACAGACAAGTTGCTGTCCTTTGGTTCTTCAGTCTAGTTGTGGAGGACCTCGCTTCACTGGCCCATGTTGGTATGATCATTGTGCTCTTCCCGGGTGAGATAGATTGATCGCCAGCCATTGAATGGCTGCTTATGGCGGCTCATGGCAGCTCACGTCGGCTGCCGGCCGCTTACAGTAGCTGCCGGCCAGCCACACTGCAGCCTACGCCGTCGCCGGTGATTCACAGGAGCCCAGCTCCAGGTTGAGCTGTTGTTCAGCATCTTAGCTGTAGAGGGCAGTGTCACTGGCCCATGTGGGATCTGAACCGGCGGCCCTGCTGCTTAAAGCTCACGCTCCCAAGCCAACGCTTAACAAAGGAGCAACTTGGCCAGCCCCTTTTCTTTTCATTTCTTTTTCTTTAAACAAAAAGAGCTAGTGAGGGTTTAAAAGAAACTTTAATTAGTTCTTTCAACAACCACTTTATTGAACCACTATGTAAAAAATAGTTCTGAGTACTGTGTGGAACAAAACCAAATCATAAAGAAACGACCTCAGATCACACGCAGAATATGTGCATGAACCATCACTTAAAAACCTCATCATTCCATCCAACGGTTGGTTTCCACATATCTCAGTCACTAGATGTGACTGTAAATGGGGCATACTAGTAACAGAGGGTCTTGCTAGGTACTGATGTCAGCAACTTAGCAAAGCATTTAAGCTGCATGAACTCAAAATCCTACGAGTTAGGTAATATGTGTTATTTCATTTTGCACATCAACAAATGGAGCTCAGCAATGTTTTGGATATCTGGTCCAAGATCATGGAGGTGATAAGTGGCGGGTCCAGACATCACAGCCAGTGTCTAGGGTGTGAGTGTGTGTGTGTGTGTGTGTGAGACAGTGTGTGTGACAGTGTGTGTGTGACAGTGTGTGTGACAGTGTGTGAGTGTGTGTGTATTCATCAGAGGTTATTGTAAGCTTCTGATAGCTGAATAACCAAATAAAAAGGCCCGAGAAGACCACAGGGAAAAGCCCGTTCCGGGGCCACCAGCCTTAACTGACTAGCACACAACCAACATCAGAGGGTGAGAGAAACAAGATTGAAACTCACTGTGCTTTTTTCCCGTTGTTGTGAATAATAGGAGGATTACCGATACATTCTATTTTATTGTGGTGTAATGAAGAAGTTACACTTGTTCTGAAGTTTTATATTTACAAGTCGTTGCTACAATGTTGCACAGTTTCATCTGTTACATATTTAGACTCAATCATCACTCTCCACTGCCAGCTTTTAACACATTTGTAATTGGGAGGCACTAGCTTGTTTAAACCACATTAATCACTCTGCCTGAATTAATGTGTTAGCATGAATTATAACGATGGCTACTTCACGTTTTTACCTCCCCACCCCTCCTTTTTCCTGCTACCATGAAGCCCAGCTATATCTTTAGTAGGAAGATAAAAGAAAGGAAACAAGTCTGGGCCCAGAGCTACATGTTGAAGATAACGACAGCCGAGAGAAAAGTGCTGACATTTTCCCTGGTGGAATAATGAACACTTTTCTGAAACAGATTCTTTCTAAATAGCAGATTTATTTAGCTATGAGTGCTGACGAAATGATGAAAGCGGCCCTGCCATGATTAAAGCCTAACACTTGGAATTAGGAAGACCCAGAATCCCTCACGTCCCGTCACGGGAATGACACACCTCAGGCCAGCGTGGGGTTCGGGCTGCAGCTTAATAAACGTGCACTACGAACTCAGTCACCACCAGTGCTGTGCTGGAGCTGCTCGCCCGTTGTTCATCTCCCCACCCACTCCCTGTCCAGGGCTGTGGCCTGGCTGACAGGAACCAGGTCACAGCAGGAAGTTTCCACCGTGGGAACCAGCAAACACTGCACCTCAGGCCCCTTCTTCCTCTCCGCCCATGGAGGCTTGTTTGTTGAGCGGTATGGTGTACCATTACACGTGACCACATGATTCTTTTTGACCTGTGTTATCAACACCAGCTTGCTGCTTTACGAAGGCGTGTCGTCATCCTCAAGGCTGCCCACACCTGGGTCAATTGNACACACACACACATCACATATATAAATGAAATAATTCCTGCATATAAGCCTAGGATTCCTGGAAGGAGATAAATACTGAAAAGAATTGAGCTTGCCTGAAATTTATGTGACTGCCATGGCCAATAAAATACTTGGCAGTGTACCTTATAAACTTGTGGAAAATAAGGACTAAAAATGGAAAGTTCATGTTCAGGTAGGCTGACCACGAGCGCTGTGAAGGCTGCATGGTCAATATTGGGCGATGCGTTGACATGGACTGAAACCTCGGTTGCTTTTCCTTCCCAGGCCCACTTGGTTTTTGAAAGAACAACTTGCTTTTTAGAAAAAGAGAGGGACGGCCTTCATCTATGACCTCTGGTAAACTTTGGTGACTAACTGCTGTATTAATTTCGTGAACTGTTTAGAAATGAAGCCCACATATTTCTGATGGGTATTTAGAGTCCATGAAATAATTGGTAGCTGTAGTTACCAGTGGTTAAGGGCTTGGACATTAGGGTCAAACAGACAGACATGAATTTGGATCTGAGCTATGCTTTTTATCAGCTGCATGATTTGGGGCAAGTTAACTTCACTGGCCTTATCTGTAACATAGGATTAAACAGTTTCTATTCCTTGGTGCTTTGATGAATTAGAATGAGATAATACAGGTAAAGTTAATAGCTTATAATTCAGTAGACAGTAAACACACAACACATTGCTTATTTTTATTACCACCTGTCAAATAAAAAGGGTTTCAGGTGAGTGTTGTCTCTAAACTGATTATTGGGGCTCAGGTGTTGCAGTAAGAAGCAAAAAATCTTAAAGCATATTATACATTTATATTCAAGGGGAATTTTTGAAATTATACACTATTGAAAACTCTCTAGATTCTCAATAGCTAACTTAAAGTAGAAAAAGAGAAGAAACTAGAGTTTCATGCACTTTTGAGGTAGTATGGGCTGTCTAGAATCTTTTCCACCCCCATCCATTCTATCCAATATTTCAGTACAGCCTATATGTGTTGACTATATTTGTCTGTCCTTACAAGGACATACAAACTACTGCACATTTATCAACACACAAACTACCTAACAGGACATACAAACTACCTTCCATTTGTCAACAATACAGTCAGAATTTGCTCTCTCAGGGCCCAAAGCATCAGTCAGTGTGAAGGGAGGGAGGGTGGGACATTTGATCAAACCACTGATTCCTTTCTAAGGCGACACATATGTGGGCGAGGATGTTTTACTTTTTCATTTGGTTATTACATGATGGAAACTGTGAGGGAACTCACCCTCTGTCTGTCTCCTTAGGCCAGACGTATCTGCTGATCTCTACGTGCGATCTGAGTCGACAGGCGCTTGGAGACGAATTGCTGCCCTCTGAAAAGTGGGAATAAGAAACCAGGCCTCAGAACTGTTCCTAACAAGCTACTGGAGGTGCCACGTGCCAGCTGCCTCAGTTACTGCCGAGCCATCAAGGGCGCATTGATATATGAAAAGATTGAGACATAGTGAGTTATTTTTGAACTATCAGATTAATAAAAGAAGACCAGATGGTTTGTACTCAATATCGGCTAGGACGTTTTTAGGGAATGACCTTTTATTGCACCAGCCGTTTTCCCTTTGATCTATAACCTGCCTTCCTTGATTGGTCTGAAGAGTGAGGCACAAGCTCTCACAGGCATCCCCAGAAATCCTCTCCCCTTATCAGCTCACGTTTCCTCAGAGCCTCCATTCTTGAGCCAGTCGTTGGTAAGGGCTGCAGAACTGTGATAACTGGCTTGGGGTCAGTCCCACCCACATGGCATGGCTGCTGCCAACGGGGAGATGGTTGAAAGCGTGCCGGCAAGTCAACCATCTAAGCCACCCCCCCCCACACACCGTGACGGACAGTGCTTGCTGTATGTCCATCTCTTCCTCTCAGAGTGTATGCAACCTGTCCCCTCCACATGCTGTCACCGAACAACTGAGGGCAGATAGCACCAAATCCCCTAACTGAAGCTCATTGATTTAGAAGTAGACAACATTATTCCTGCTTAAGCTGTCAAAGTCCCTTCCCTGCAAGTTGGGAATTAAGATAAAGGGTCTGGTCTCCCCCTGGATGCTTTCTGGAAGAAGTCAGATAAAAGTTAAGCAGCGGAAGCCAGTGGCTGCTTTCCACACCCAACGAGGCAGCAGGGAAAGCCACATCCAGTGAGATAAACGAAGTCACATGTGTGGAAAGAACCAAAATAAGAAACATACAGAGTGTTTCCATGATTCTCTGTAGCCTCCCAGTTCTTTAGCCTAGTGCATTTCCGGTGCACCCCAGCATTTACTCTAAACCTTCCACACTTAAATTGAACACAGGGGATTTTCATTGTTTGCAACAAAAAGAATCCCAAGGAAAATATACATCCTTCGCTTACGTAACAGACTTGCCTCTTTCCTATAATTTACACTTTTCTCCATATATAGCTATATATGTACACACACACACACACACAGCATTCAAAATATATGGGAAGTAATTTATTGTAGGAGCTGAAAAACTTGCCAACATTTTGAATGCAAATGACTACTTTGAGGGTTTAATTCTTCTTGGAATGAGGGAGAAAATATAGGACCCAATAAGGCAAAAGTCTTACTTTTGTTTATATTTATAATGGGATGCGGTTTGGCATGGGGATAAGAGGAGACAGGTTTTGGGGGATGCTGGCAATGATATTAAAGTAGTAATTTGTTCCAATGTGTAAAATCTTTATAAAAGTTTACCTTCAGAGTAAGATGTGCTTTTCCTGCCTCCATCTGTGGTCATCCTGGGTCTGGTCTCCAGAGCTTCTGGCCTCTCGACCTCTTCCCATTTTCCTAAACGGCCACAACAGCCCGAGGAGAAGGTTAGGAGCTATCAGCATTCCGGGCCCACCATTTATACTCAGCAACATGTTGGGAAGGAATGATGAAATAAGCAAATCAGGTGGACGTGGACTGTACTTTGCGTATTCTGACTGCAATATCATAGGAAACTGTTTCTTGTGCTTTTGTGTTCCAATCCTGCACTGACATATAAGAAACGTAAAATTGAAGTGTTTTCAACTGACAGTCACTGACACTGGAGTCTCTTAGATCCTGCTATTCGGGGTGGAATCCAGAGGTGAGCAGCCTCTGGGGGTTCGTAGGACGGACCCTCAGGCCCGAGCCCTGCCCATCAAATGGGGATCTGCATCTTAATGAATCCCCCAAGGGTCCCAGTGCACATTCAGTGCAGGAAGCACTGGGCTCCATGACATGTTCTCGTGTTGTCCGGACATGAAGAAATGGAACAAGCCCGCCCTGATACAGTGTAAGTTACAGCCTCCTCTTCGGCTGCACCTTTTCCTTCTTGTTACAGATATTGGTAACCAGCTGCACTAAATCACAGGAATTGGTAATGAGGTTGGCTCTAAACCTAAACATGGATGAAAGTGATATTTAAAAACATGATCAAGACTTTGAAAAGATAATCTTCCACTGTGGGCTGTCCCTCAGAGTTTTATATTCTGGGATTTATTCACAGGAAAAGCGTGATTCCTAAATGAGGTGGATTGTAGGGATCTACGAAGCGACCAGATGTGTTGATGCTCACGTTTGTTGGCACGATGCAGGCACAGCAGCTGGCTTAGAAGATTTTCAGATGGACTCTGTTGACTGTATCAGATTATCTCTTGATGCTAATTGGCCTTAAACCCAGAAAAATCGCCAACTGCACCAACAGTTGTGCATGAATATCTCAGAGTGTGCTATTATTTCAAATCTGGAAGTCATTGTAAGAACATTTTCTTTCAGAATTAAAGTCGCATAGTGTGTGACATGGCAGCTTACAGCTTTCAGAGGGCACTGATGTTCATCAACCATGACTTAAAGTATATATGTAATTATCTACACTGTATTAAAATTGAACAGGTTTATAAAAAATCCTAGCTGAAATATTAGTCTTAGTATGATATAAACCAGACGTTGATTATGCAGATTTCCCAGTTCATCCTCCACTTACCAAGTTAACGCATTCTACCAAGCCCTACAAGGTTTGATGGAGGAAAAGTTCTTCTAATAACTAAATTCATGGGGAAATTTTACCACTGTTTCTTTCCTTTTCTTTTTTTTTCTTTAAGATTTTATTGGGGAATTGGGGAAGGGAACAGCATTGGGGAAATGGGAATCGGGGAAGGGGAACAGACAAGTTGCTGTCCTTTGGTTCTTCAGTCTAGTTGTGGAGGACCTCGCTTCACTGGCCCATGTTGGTATGATCATTGTGCTCTTCCCGGGTGAGATAGATTGATCGCCAGCCATTGAATGGCTGCTTATGGCGGCTCATGGCAGCTCACGTCGGCTGCCGGCCGCTTACAGTAGCTGCCGGCCAGCCACACTGCAGCCTACGCCGTCGCCGGTGATTCACAGGAG